>NC_046677.1:11880970-12185529 GCF_003369915.1 Drosophila miranda | reverse complement strand
AAGCAATAGAGCCCTCGATTTGCATGGCATAAAGAAAATAAGGAAAAAACCCACATAAATGCGATAGAAAATGAAGGCTGCGCTGCGAGAACCATCTAGGGAATTTTCCGATGGGGAGGCAATAACTATAAAATGTCCAACGTTGCAGGAGTCCTTCAACCATCGCGTGTATGCAGTCGACCAGGACATGGGAAAGGACACACACAGGGACTGAAAAAAGGGTCCCGTCGTTGTCGCAGTCATTGGGCAAAGGATTAAAAAACAACGCGAAAACAAAGTATTATCGCAATAGAAAAATCTCAGGCGCAAACAAAAGACCTGGAGAGGTCCACAAAAAACAGTACCAAAAAGAAGAGAGGAAAAAATGAAGGATGAGAGAGGAAGGAGTGTTCGCCTGGAATTAAGGAAGGACCCAAAGACATTGATAAAAACAAAGTGAAAATTTATGCAAAATAAAGATACGAAAGGGCAAAAAAGACCCGAAGCATAAAGAAAGAGAAATTGAAAATGTTTCATAGATAAAACAAGGTAAAGGCCAAGCCTGCGACACTTTTTTAGAGATAGAAACTCTTTACTTAAGCCATCCTTTCGGTTCTGTTTTGTATGGAAAACGGTAGAGAGAGCATGAAAGAAGGACCAGGCACAAAGCAAACAAAATCCAACTTTAAGGCGAAGAAATCGAAGAGATCCGTAACTAGAAATCGAAGAATATAGAATTCCCTGTTGGATGTTGCCTGGGATTGGCTTGAAATGTAGGATCTGGTGTTCGGTAGATAATCTTGAGATAAAAGATAATTAAATGTGCAAATTGGAATTTCAATTCAAAGAACGAACCATTGTCTTTAAAGGAGAAAAAAGTACCTCTTCTTCCCCAGAAAAAGTCCTATCCCTACTCACCAATGACGTCACACATCAACCTGTTGGATGGAAAATGGAATTTCCCCAGAAGGGTAAAGGCATTTTCGAATGGAAAGTAGAATTTCCCCACACGCCTGAAACCCCTGAACCGACAGCCGGCAAAAAGCCGACAAACGACAAACGAAACACGAAACACGGACGTATCCTCGAAGGCTAAGGTCAATTGCAGTTGTGGCTGTCGCTGTCGTTGGCGGGGGAGGAAACAAATACCAATAGCCGGCTTTTCCAGTGGGGAAATTTCCCTACTCTGCTGCTGTTGCTGTTGCTGCTGCTGCCTTTCCGGCTGTGTTCTGGCTTTTCTCTGCTTGAGGGTCCTGTGCTGTCAGTGCTTGTTGGTCTTTGGTGGCGCGCGGAAGGACTTGCGGCAGGACACTACGTTTCGCTTCGTTCGCCTTTCTATGGAATATTTTTCGCGTAATATTGGTACGGCCTCTAAACAAAAAGGCAGCATTACATTCTTTACCAACTGTGGATTATCCTTAAAGAAATGCTTTGCACTTTTTATGCCGCTAGAAAAACCAAGAAAATAGTGAAAAATGAATGGAACAAATTGTGAATTAAAAGAAAAAACAAGTGGAAAAAGTATGAAAATTCAAAGAAAAGGAATGCAAATTTGATGTGAAATTCTATTCAGAAAAGTGGAAAAAACGTGGCAAGAAATTCACGACACATGCAATACTTTATGCATAGGAAATTAGCCCTCACACTCAGTGCCAAAAGTATGCAAACACGTGAAGCGAAATGCAAATCAGAAAACCAGAAAACCCGGAAAACCCAAAGAAAAAAACCAAGAAAACCTCCCATTGAAATAATCATAACCTCTCGTCTGTGGAATGTCGCTATGTGGCTGTTTTTGGCCACTGCCGTGACTTCCGTTTCCTGTTTCAATGTTTACTTTATGCCACCGAATGGGGCATGCCTCCGTGCTTCCCCTCTCTCCCTTGTATCATGTGTGTATTATGGATTTTTGAGGCTAATGTAGTGGCATTTTGAGGCGCCTCCATATAATAGATAATAAAACGTAATGTCGTTGTCGTCTTTTTGGCTTACGAGAAAATGTAGCGCTTTAAGGAAGTCCCCCTAGGGCACCTCCGTTTCGGGGTGGTGCCGACTCCTCTTTTGGTTGGTGCGTGCGTGCCCCGGCTTGATTATTGCGCTTTTAGCCAGCTTTCGTTTCCCTTTCTGAGCCATAAAAATCAGTTGAAGAAAATCCCACATACGCCCCCCAAATGGTATCGAGGCAATGGAATGGGCCTAAAATTAGATTGGATGATGTGCCATAATGAGGATACATGTTGTGCGGAACGGGGATATATAGAGAAGGAGAGGATATATTTAGAGTAGATTTAGGGAGCATATTAATTTGTCCAACATTGAGGAGGGTCGTCTCTGAAAGGAGAGTATTCTTCATAGCATTTTTGATGCCCAAAAAAGCAACACAGTTCCCCAGTGTAAGCAAATGACTAATTTCCAGGATTATCATAAGCTTTGGGGGATTCCATTTCCCAGGATCTACACAATTTCAACTTTAAATTACACAAATTGCCATTCCCTTACGTTTTCAGATATGACTAATAAAACAGTTTCCTTGGTTTAAAATGGCATCGATTTCTGCTTTTTATTCCAATCAATCGAATCCACAAATGCGACGAGCATTTCCTTTGGCACACACATACACACACACACCCCTTGCACCAGGATACACACATATGTATGTATATCCATCTGCAAGTGCCCCGCTTTCACTCCAATTCACACGAAATTTTATTCCATTTTTGCTATGAGAATTTTATTTCCGTTTTCCTTGAGGAGAGTCCCTCTGTTTGCCTTACTTATAATGCGGCAAATGTTGTGTGTGTGGCAAGTACGGGGCACAAATACGAGTGGAAGTAGAAGTGGAAGAACGGAAGAGCACACACGAATAAAACGTGTGTTTGTCTAATTTTCGGTATGGCAAAACTTTCATGGACGTGTGGAGGAGCATCAAAATCTGCTAACAGTTTGGATAAACAATATGTTTATGCCACACATTGAAGACAATTGTTGGGTATAGATTTGATACAATTTATAGATCTACAATAGATCTACGAATTTAATAAATATGTGAGATATTGTTAGGGACATAGTTGCCCCACAGAGATACATATACTCTTTAGCTCTTTATTTTATGGGCCTTCGAAGCCTGCTTTGGGGCACTAAAAAGTCAATGCGATTTGTGACTGTATTCTGCCATATCTAAGCGCTATATGGAATGAGTTTTTAAAGATATAATCAATGATCAGTGATCAATCCAGAAAATATCGATATAATCAACGTAAACCTTTCGATAATTACATCATTTCGATATTTTGTCAATGACGATCATTTTATCGATAACATTTCAATAACTATATAGAAATTTTGATCGATAACAGATTAATATATTTTTGTATATTTTTTTGGGTTGGTTTTACAATATTTCGATAATTGGCTCGATAAGAAATCGGTAATTGAATCGAAAAAATTTTTAAAACAGTATCGATATTGTTTCATTAATTTTTTCGATAATATATAGCGATAAGTGGACACATCTATCAGGTTTCAATAGATGCCATCGATGAAGAACATCGGGAGGGGCTTAACGAAGTACAATTCAATTTTCCACTCGTAGCAATTAAAGTCTCCTCATTCGCACTCGCATTGCTCCCCATTCCCCTCAAACACACACACTCCCACCCACATGTGTGCATTGAGCACCACTGGGGCAGGCTCCCTCTCGTTCATACTTCCGGCATTCAAACCGGAAGTACTCAAGCAAGCATGTAAAGGACACGGAAAAATAGAGGGCAAACAAATCCCAAATAAACACAAAAATGTTACCAACACACAAAAAGGAAGAAGGAAAAAGAAAGAAAAGGAGAGGAAACAGAAGGAAGGAAGGAAGAAGCTGCGTTGTGTGTGAAAAAGAAATGCTTGCGAAGCGGAAATTAAGACCCACTCCAGAGGCCACTGGCAAAACAGAGCTGCTGCCAAAAAGTTCCGTAAACAAACACATGTCTCGACATGTCTCACTTTCTGTCGCACGCGGTAGGGTTCTCTGTGTTGCACACACTCGGGGGGAGCCCCCTGTCTTTCGCTTCTGCCACTCTCTAAGGCCCGCTTTTTCGCTACCAATCACCCCACACCTCCCTCTCCAATCACCATACTCCACTCTCTTTTTTGCTCCGTTTTTCTGCTGTTAAACAATCCCAAAACATATCACATTTTAATCCGATGTAGTGGAAAATTGCGACCATGGAAGGAAAATTGTTTTACCCCCCCCCCCCCCCCCCTGCTTTACCCTCCCCCTCCGTTTTTCACGCTGCTCGAGAATTGATTGTATGCCATTTTTTGTACGCCTTAGCGGATTAGCGTTTGGAAAATGTCGTGTCGTTTCGTGTCGTTTCGTATCGCATCGTGTCGTTTTCCTCCGCTTTTCCGTAATTAAAAACCTGAGCAAAAGTTCAATGTTTATACTCTAAAGCCATTTATGTTAATGGGTTTTCCCGTGCACCTGCTAAATCCTTACAAATGTCGCTCCCAGGACTGGGATCCACACAATCGAAAGGCAGGCGGTGTCCATTTGGTGCTAATTTATTACCAAGAAGCGTGACCATATGGATAGATGTCCTCTGCTTTCAGGAGAAGGACCATCAGAAGGTCCCTGGCGATGTTCTAGCTCTATCTTTTGCTCTGTTTATTTGTGCCTGAAATTTATGAAGTTGAAAATATGCGTTTGGTCTGCAGGCTAGAGAATTGTCGCCGTTTCGGTGGAAAGTAAATTTAAATTAGTGGAAATTGTATGCTAGGAGGGCCAGGACTTATAAATATGCAAAGGTTTTCGTGGAGGAAAAGGTAGATAGGCAGAGCCATTCCATTAATGAAGAAACAAGTCATTGTTTTGGAACTGACTTTCGTGGGTTGGGAAAATATAGGAATTTATATTAGGACTACCTGGAAATGTAAATAAAGAATTAAACCATTAAAAGTCCTACCAGAAATGGTTACAAAATTAGCGAAAATATTCCAAAACATTCCTTGAAATCTCCTTCAAATATGAATCTCAATATTTCATGTATTAATTCCTGAAACATTCTTCAAAGGCATCCACAAATATTCACCCCACAACCACTCATAAATATTAATAGTAACACATTTCCCTCTGCTAATTTTCCCGATTTCCCAGCTTCGTATTAATATGCTCTCTTCTTGATAAATATTTACATTTTCATGGTTGACTTTACACCAAAAAATCATTAAAATTCAAAGGACTATTCCGCCATAGAGAAACTTCTAGGCTGAGAGGAGGCGGCAAAATGAAAACAAAAAAATTGTTTCGTTTTCATTTTCTTAGTTTTTGCTTTTGGGGGGTTTTTCCTTTGCCTCTCTACCTCTTCTCCCCCCATAAATTGTCTATAGCTGTCGTACTTTTAGGCATTTAATAAATTTTATGACTTTTTAGCAGAAGCAGAAAAAGTAGGAGATGGGCGAAAAAAAGGACCGATGATGGTGGTACCCTATACCCAGTATAGGGGAGAGTATATTAGATATGTGTAGTTTTGTGAATTTTTTAAGAAGTATACAAAGTATTTGTATCCTTTGGAACTCTTGTTTTGTGCTGTAGAAAACGAAAACTATTGTGACATTCATAATTTGAAGGATGTAGAACTATTTTTTGGATATTCTGTAAAAAGATAATACCATAATCCAAGATTCATTACGAGGAGTGGATTCTCCTTCTTTTTAGAGATAGAAAACGCACAATCCTTCCTGTAAATCTAGCAAATACCTGTAGAACCTATAGTTTTAAAGATACTCCTCACTTTAGAACTCCAATGAAGCCGCAGTTCCACAGGGTATCTCCCTGTTTAGACACTCTTGGGATGGCCTTTTCTCTTGTTTTACACTGTTTTCCCTCTGCGTTTTTCATTTGGTTTCTTTTTTAATAACATTCGTCGTTGTCCAACGCCTGGGGACATCAGCGGTCCGTTCTGGCCTCTGCTTTTCTCGCTTTTCCTTCTGTTGCCATCTCCCTTCTGCTGCGGCTGCTGCTTCCTCCTGCAGATCGCAAATATGGGTATTTATGCCGTGGCCCAGCCCCTGCTTCCCCCCACAGCATTAATTTAGCTCCGCATTTTCCCCGCCTGGCATATTCCCAAAGCATGCAGCAATCTTTTGTACGAGTTTATTATGTATGCTTTTGCTTAAAACACACACAATTTCCGCAAGCGATTTCCATTTCCACCCACTGATGGGTCTTATTAAGTTGTATGCCCCCTCCTTCAGCTTTCCACCCACTTTTCTTGGCATTTTCCATAACATTTCCCCGCTGGGGATCGTTAACTAACAAAAATATGATGACTGCCTGGAAATTGCTCTTTAATTGAATTGCACATAGATTTTGATTCGGTTTTTTGGGCTTTTCTCTTTCGGTTTTTATTGTCCTTTGTTTTCCTGTGGCTGATGTTGTGCCACGCCTACTCAACTAACGCCCCAACAACTTCAAACTGGGAGCATAACTCAAAAGTCTCTGCAGAAGTATCTTCAAACTGTCATACGCATTTGTACAAGACTCTTTTTCGCTTTCTATTTTTCGGTTTTTCTATTTTTTCCTGATTTTTCTTCACTTTTTCTGGCTTTTTTTGGTTGCAGACTTTCCCACTTTATTTCTGCACTTTTTTTTGTGGGGTTGGAGGGCAGCCCCCGCTCCCCCCCCGCCACCAAAAGAACCACCTCCCTTTACCACTTCTTCACTTCATTTTTCCACTCTTTTCTTTTTGTTTTTTGTGTTTTTGTTTGAATAACATTTTGAGGTCTGGTTTGGGCCTGGGCTTTTGGTCTGAAGAAAGAAAGAAAAGCGTGCACTTCTCTAGAGAGGCTTTTCTAATGGTCAACTTACCAGCAAATCAAAAGCATTTCCAGAGAGGGACAGAGAAGTTTGCACAGCGCTTTCTACGCGCGCAGAAAAGCGTCACACGAAGGGGGCAGGGGGAATAGAACTAGAGATTGAGTGCAAATAAAATGATGTCATGAAGTGCTGCCTGCCACAGAGATGGGGGGCAGGGCAGGCGGTGGCGGGGGTGTGCCAACTCCAAGCTAAAAGCAAACGGCCGTTGCCGCCGCCGCCGTCGCCGCAATGCATGCTCCACTTTCCACTTTACGAGTATTTCCAGCCAGCCATCAGCAGCTCTCTCTCTCTCTCTCTCACTCGTAAAGTTCGCAGCTTGATGGACCAGACCCAGCCGACAGCACAAAACGTTTGCCACTGATTTCTTTTGCCCCCTTTTGACCCCCTCCCCTTCTTACCTTAGGTTTCCAAGCGTTTTTCCTTTCGGTTTTGGTGCAGCCCGCTTTTTAAAAGAGTTTTGTGACCAAAAGAAGGACCTCTAAAGGATATACGTGGTACTAGAGCAGAATAAAAATATACATCAAGGGGATTCTATCCGGCATTTTCTATTATTATGAGTTTTTCTTTTGTTTTAGGGATATTTGGGGGGTCTATCAGGAGGAGGAGACTACCATTAAAAGAAAACTCTTGGGATTACAAAGAAAAAAATAGACGAAATTTCACTTTATTGAAGAGGAATATATTTATCGCTTGAATATCCATCCTGAGATGCTTTCGACTCAATCCTTCGAATCAAAGGGTATCTAAAGGTTCGTTCACTGTAAAAATACCCTCTCTTTCATGGGGCATAGGGAGGGATGAGACAGACCACAGCAACAGGAGAGGCAAAAGCTGCAATTACAACTGTGGATCCCAGTGGGGGGGCGGTCGGGCAAGTGGGGCTTACGGAGAGAGCTCAATGCACAAATCTTGACAAGTATTTTGTCAACTTTGACTGTTGGTTAGGCAGCGAGAGGCAGGAGGATCCCACGTTCCCCCGGGGTTTGTAGGGGGAGCATCAAAAGTGGCAAAAGGAGCAGAGGCAGCAGAAGGAGGAGCAGTAGGAGCAGCAGTAGGAGCAGCAGTAGAAATAGAGTCAGAACCTGCCATACAAGTGGCAGAAGAGGCAGCAGCAAAAACTACAGATGAAGTGACGCTCGGAAAAGTGTGGAAAACTTCACCTCTCAAAGTAGAAGGAAAAGAGGAAAAGTGTTGAACTTTAAGTGTTGCTTTGGCTTTCTCTTTGGGCTTTATTCTTTTCTTATTTCTTTCTCTATTTTCTCCTCAGGGTTCCCCTCATTTTCCCCTCGTCTTCTTTCTTGTTTCGTCCCGTTTTCCCACTCCTCGTCACTCTTTTTCCTTTCGTTTTCCCCCTCCTGTTCTTTGTGTCTTGTGTGTTGTCATAGAAACCGAAAGTGTCAGAGGATTACTGCGAAAAGGTGCTGCTGCTGCTGACGGAACAGTGCATTGGCCTTGCAGCAGGTGCCACAAAGAGATGCCCCAGAGATGAGCTCTAGAGATGGGAGTGCGAGAAGAGAATGGGAGTACTGTACGTGCTGGATGCGTGATTTGGAATAAATGAAATGCTTTTAAAGGCTATTATTGCATTTTGGCTTTAGATTTTTTTTGTAGATTCTTAATTTCTACTGATGAAAATGTATAAAAATGTAGTAAAATTTAAGAAAATTGTATCAGAAATTCTTGGTCTTGGAAAATGTCACCAAAAGACCATGGCCTAGATTCGCGATTGTCGAGGACATTCTGTGCCGATTCGTTTCCTGAATTTATTCGTTGATCTCCATTCGATCCCTCTACTGCAATTATTTGTGGCAGTGCCTTCTCTTTAGAAGCCTCAGATATCTCTTTAAACTTAAATCATAGGTGACACCTGCACCTGCCTCGTTTGCTTCATTTGCATTCATTCTGGCGCCTCACGGAACCATCTCTAATCCAAAGCCCTTGGAGCCCCTAGAGGCACTGCTATATACCACCGCTGCCCCTTCTTTGGGCTCTCCTTTGACTCTAATTAACTTGATTCAGTATTCCAGAAGAGAGCCTACAGCCCATAGCCTACTGCCATCTGCAATTCAATTAAAAATTAACATTTTAATTGCAAATTACTTGATATACTTTACGACGAAGCGATGCCGCACACCGACATCGAGCAGGCGTTGGAGGAAGAACTCCACTTAAATAAAGTAACTTTCTTTCTTTATTTTTATTTTTTTTGGCTACCTGCAAAAAGCGGAGAGGCACAGAGAGAGGGGAGTCGAGTGAAGGGAGGAGTGGAGTCCAGAGGAGTAAAATGGAATTCGGAGAGAAAAGGAGCAGCAGTCGCAGCTGCAGGCTGCAAACAGCAGTTGGAGCTCATTTCATGCCGTTTAATTTTATCATGCGCCAACAATTATGCAACTTGTTGGTTCACTTTATTGGCAGGACCGGGAGCAGGACCAGGACCAGGACCAGGACCAGGAGCAGGAGCTGGGCCTCCTCCAGGTCCAGAAGGAGGTCCGAGGCGGCATCTTTTTATTTTCAATTTGTTGCCAATAAAACTTTTTCCATTTCGGTTTTCGCTCGATTGTTGTTGCTGTTGTTGTTTTGCTGCTCTGAAAATTTGCTGTTGCTGTTATTTCCTCAATGAAAATTGTTGGGAAAACTGTTGTTTTCCATGTGCCTCGTCATAGTTTTGTGAGTTGGCAAAAAACAACAACAGGAAAATCTATAGGAAACAGTAGGGAATGCGGGAGGAAATTAGCAGCAAAAGGCGTAGGAATAAACAGTTGGAAAAGCCGTGGAGAAGCATTAGATTGTGGAGGAATTTTATTCCGATTTTTTCTAGTGGGAAAAATGTGGAGCTAATCAGAATTCAGAAAGCTAATGTTTTTATTGGGGTTTCGGGGGAAAACCAGAGGAAATTATTCAAGGATATAGTAATTAAACCAGCCCAAAAAACAATGATTATTCGTAGGAACATAACTTAATAATATTCAGGGAATTTTGAACACTTTTAAACAAAAATGATAACGGAATCTGTGTCCATTTATTCTACGATTTATTTCGATGGAGTGATGTATTCTAATGAGATTCTTTATTCATTCGGGTACTTATTCAATCGCTTCTTTCATTCAGGCACTCATTCACTCTATACTCTGCCGATATTTTCCTTCCAAATTCTTGCTTCCACATGTACTATAAAACTATAAATATTCTCCTTAAATAAGTGCACCCCATCGTGGGAGTTCCTTTGTTCTTTTTGCTGCTTTCCACTCAATAAATTCCTTGATCAATTTGCTGTCAATTTGTTATAGATATATCTCCGCATCGTGTGTCTCTGTATCGCTGTCGTGTCGTGTCCTGCCTCTGCCCCTCCACTTCTTGTTGCACAACAATTGTTGCACAATTGTCTTTCTGGCAAAACGAGACCTAATCAATTCTGAAAGAGAAAACTCTTTAGAGAGCTCTTGTCATATATTCATGTACATTTTGATGTAGAATTTTTCTGTATATGATCAATTTTCCTCTCTAAATAAAATAAACGAAAATACATTTCTCTTTGAAAATAAATGTCGCTTTGGATATAAATTTTCAAGTTCTTTGAGAAAAATATTTTTTTTTCTTAATTATTTTCAAATATAAATTGAGTTTTTTTTATTTTTTTATAGAATTTTATACAATAAGGAAATATTATTTGTTGTTAATTTGAAGGCATAAAAGGAGATTGCAACATAATTTTAAAGTACTTTAATAGAATTTATTTATAAATTGATTGTTAAATTTTTGTAAGGTAAAAATGTAAGTTTCTAGAAAACTGAAAAGGTTTAAAATGTTTTTTAGCGGCTTTGGAAATTTTATATAAATTTTTCTATAATTTATAGATGAATTTTATAAGATATTCCCCTTGTTATCTGAAGAGCTGGCCTTCAATGGATTTTGTGAACCGTTCTAAGACCTTTTCTGCCTTTTTCGGGCTTTTTAGATCCTTTTCCATGAGGCTTTCTCGCCCCTTTTCAAGGCTGAGCCCTGGAAAAGTATGCGTGAGGGGACTCCACTCCTCTTGCTCTAACCCTTGAAGCACCAGTCCATGGCCATTCCGTTAATTGCTTTTGTAGACAAATTATAAAAAACCTCCCGACTGTTTGGGGCATTGTTTTGCGTTTGAGGATTGCCTGGAAAACACACACAGTTCAAAAACAGACAAAACCACGGACGTAACCATGACCATGAAAAAAGAGAAAGATGAGAGACAGAGAGCGAGTCCTTTCTGTGTGTCCTCGTGCTGCTGTGTCCTGTGTGTGTGTGCGAAACGGTGGGTCAGTTTTAATTTAACTTTGACATGCATCAAGCTCTCTCACAAAAATCCAATTACAAAACAGAAATACAACCAAATGGAGAGGGGGAAACCCCTTTTGCTTTTTCCTTTTTTTCGTGACTAGAAAAACCATTAAATGTATCTTTTTTTGTGCCATAAAGATGAAGATTTATGCAACCATTACAGAGGAAAATGTGTATTAAAATTTGAGTGTGAAAAGTGCTAGAAAAATCTGTGGAAAATCAACAATGAAATAGCGAAAGGAAATGTCAAGTCAAACGTTTAAGCAACGAGGAGGTGGTCCTCCAAAATCCGATCGAAATGCCAACGAGGAAAATTCTCATCAACAGCATCAGCAGCAGCAGCAGGAGGAGTCGGAGAAGCTGCAGCAGGAGCTACTGCCACTGCCACAATTGGGGGCCAAACCCAAGAGCCAGAGGGAGAATAAAAGCGAAAGGATCCTCCAAACAAAGACTGAAAACCAAAATCAAAATCAGCGACAAAAAGCCCAATCTTTGCAGGGATATGGCAACTATATGGAACTGGAGTTCATACAGGCAGAGGCCGCTTCTTCGGCGGCCTTTGATGACCTGCCCGTGAGCTATGCCACCACCAGTGTGGCACCAGTGGCACCACCGCCCTATCGCGAGCCACCACCGCCCACACCGCCACCGCTGTCACAAATACCCTCCAGAGAGTCGCGACTGTTGCACTCAGCACCAAACACACCCATACGTGGCAAGGTTGTTCTGAGCAAAAAGGAGAGGAAGGAGCTGAGCAAACAATTGGGCTTGGAGGATCTCCAAGGACTGCCCTTGGGCGGTAGTACCTCAGCCCAGTCGAGTCCGTACAAGGGAAGAGTCAGCGAATTGAAGAACTGTATAGCAAGAGGACTTTTCGCCACACTGCATAGGGGAACCCCCAAGGAGAGGGAACTGCACATCAATCAGGAAATATCTCCGCCCCCGCCGGCACCAGAATCGGGCAACAATAATGAGGATGCGGCAGACTATTCCGAAAAACTAAAGAATCTGCCAGTACGCCAACGAAAGGTGGCCACTCGTCACATGGATAACTACTGTCTGTTCGATCCCGTGGATTTTATCAACGAAAAGGCCATGCGTTATCCCAGTGCCACCACCAGCACCAGCACATCCCATGGCCTCAGGGATCCGCTGTTCAGTTCGCGACAGCATTTGGTCTGCGAAGACGAGGACGAAATGGTGCCCGAAGTCATTTACGACAATGAGGAGCTGGAGCTCGAAGAAACGATCATTATTGAGACCTCTGCGTTGCCCGAAGCGGAAACCGAAGGCTGTGCCGAGCCCAAGGATGTGAGGATACACTTTGATCATCATAATTATTTCGTGATAGAGCCGGGAGTATGCACAATGGACATTGGGATCCCCAATCCGTACACGAATGAGCAGCTGGTGAATGCAAATCTAGAGCAACAGAATCTGGAGAAGCTTTTCCAAGAGCTGGAAAACCCCGCCAGCATGTCCAACAGTCAGGAATCAAAGGACACAGAAACCACTTCCACGGCGCTCGTGGAGTCCTCCACCTCCACAAATTCAGGCAGTTCAATGGGGAGTACTTCCATTCAGAATCAGGCACAACATTCCATGAAAAAGAAGTTGACGTTTCTGAATCTTTCACCCTTTCGTGGCGGAAAGAAATCTGGCGATAAATCAACCTTTGAACAGCAACAGAGAGCCATTTCAGAGCTCGTGAGCACCGATCACATGCTGCACTTGCAACAATTGCTGCAGGAACAGCGCAGGGATCAGCGCTCGCACACGGTGCCAGTGCCCACGGAGTCGAATTATGTTCTATTTAATCCCGGCCCAGTGCCCAGTCGTCATGTGCAGTATAAGATCCGGAGATCAAGACCTTTGTCGACGCACAGCGATGCGGATAGTGGATTTTTGTCGCCCTGTTCCCCGGATGAGATGAGAGGAAATCCAGCCATACTGGTCCTGCAGCAATGCGACAGTGTTCAGGGCTATATTGAGGTGAGTTTTACAAGGAATTTTAGAGGTATATTAACTTTATCTAATATACAAAACTCTCGTATCTCGTTGAGTGGGTTTCAACTTCTCCCAAACGTCTGGAGCTATTTTTATAAGATTTTTGTCTGGATTTTCTTTGTATATTTGTATGAACAACGTCCAAATACTCCATACGAAATGTAAACATAATCAAGTATGTTTTGATCTATTTGTGCGTGTCTGTTACGTTTTTTGTGACTGAAAAAGGTTCGCCCTGTTTCACATGAATAAAGCAAGAAACTTGCGAAATAGTTGAGCAGAAAGAACAGGCGAACGAATCCAATAAAATAACGTGAGTGTGAGAAGGTCGCAATTGCGAGCATTTCAATCACAAAAGGCACGATATGAACGAAATCAACAACGACCATTGCGGCGGTACGTAGTTGAAACCTCACATAGAAAATGGGATACCTTATTGATATTGGAAGATATCGGTCAGACTGAGGTATTTAATATGCAATAATACGTGGATATTGTTCCCAGGCTTGCTATGAAAAATATGTCAAATAATTGGCCAGATTATTGCAGTAGATGGATTTATATATATTTTATTATTATGTATGTATATGTACATTTGTACAAATACACTTTTCGGATGTTTTCGAGTCGTGTTGAAAGTTGAACCAGATGTTGGCAGAACAACCAATCCTTTTCCTGATTTTCTTCTGTTAGCGAGCCAAGGCAGTCCTCCATTATCTCAGCTCCAGTCTAAGATCAGGGTCTAAAACGTAAACCCTCCCCAGCATTGAGGACCGCTGGGGCCACAGCAGGAGTTGAAGGGACCATTGTAGGATCCAAAGCAGGGATCGTAGAAGCCGCTGGGACCACAGCCGCCGCAGGGGCACAGGGCGGCAGAGGGATAGCACGGATAGTTGCACATTTTGTTCCTTTAACTGGATCGCTGTCCTGAAAATATAGTTGTATTTCAGTTTAATATTTGTTGAAAATATTTTTAAATTTTGAATTTACTTTTCTCGCTAGACACAAAAATAGGAAATAGGATTTTTTCGAAATATTTCCTCGACTCGTAAAACACTCCGCACTGTACAAAGATCTAAATGAGACTGAATGGAAATGTTTGATGTGCCCTAAGGCTGATATGAATGTAAGGCAGAGGCCTACTATATTTAAGGGAAAATCGAATTTACCAGTACATTTACCAGTATACATAAGGCACTTCTCTGGAAGGGTTATACATAGATAATGGCAGTAAATGAAGCTATAATCTAACTATTTACCAAAAATCCGTGGAATCGGTTCCATTTTCTCTTACGTTTTAGCATTAACAGCCCATGACTATCCGCCAAAACGAGTTCCTTATCCTTTTTGCAACCTCCCCTTTGCTCTTTGGACTCTTTCATGCTTCCCATACTTTTGATGTACTTACCGATTCCTTCGTTAAAATCCTCTTTTACCAAAAGTACACCCCTTAGAAGGCGGGGCTTATCTATAGGTCGTTTTATATATGTATAATTTCGTATATCTTAAGCTGGTAATCATTTTGTGGGTGAGCTGTTTCCTGTTTCCGATGTTTCCCTTTCGATGTCGGTGTCGCACACTTGTCGCACCATTTGCCGGCTCGGTTCACTTATCTTAACGAGCGAAAGGAACTTAACAAGTCTTATAATATGCATCTCGAAAGTACACCCCAGGGGAGGTGTTGGATTATCCAACCGACCACCCTCTGCCTCCCCAGAAAGCCACCCCCCAAAATCTTGCTTGAATTTCTGTTTTTGGGAACAACTGCAGTTTTCTGGTCTGTTGCAACGATTGAGATTTTGGGTGCTCGGGGGAGGGTTTTGATTGCATCAGGTTTTCCCATTTTCTCAGTTTTCTTCCATGACTTTTGCCCTCTCTCTCTTTGTTTTCTCTCTCTCTCTTCTGCTGCCTCCAGGGAGCAATCAATCGTCGCGTATTCTCGCTGCTGCTGCTGCTTGCTTCATTAGTTTTTCCCTCAGCCTGGAACATTAGTTTGATTGTGTGGCAGACGCCAAAGCCAAGTGGCAGACAGACAGACAGGTGGGAGGTGGAAAGCCCCCCCCCCACACTCTCCTTCTCTGAAAACACCATCTGTGTGCCTTCCATCTTACGCGACTTTTAATGGAATTGAATTAAAATTGTTGCCATGGTGTTGAGTGGAGTTCTGTCAGAGAGAAAGAGTGAGAACAAATAAACAGGAATGAACAGGAACATACATCGATGTGGAGTGGAAAGAGCAGAGGCTTTCCCATTCCCTTCTTTGAAAGCGCAGAGGCTTTTCCCTTCCATCACGTACTCTTGCCACAGGCATTTTCTATCATTTGCAAATTGAAAATACGAGCGCTGTAAATTTTGGCTAGCAAAAAAACCAAATGGAACAGATGAAAATCGAAGGGAAAATCTCCCCTCAGAGTCTCTCTGTCTTTGCCTTTAAGGCAATTTTTATCCCTAATGAAACGAGGAACGAAATGAAGCATACTTCTTGGAGCTACGAAGTGGCGCTTCCAAAAAGTGTCAAGTGCATTGCTTTTGCAGTCGATTTCCCACTTCAGAGAATGGGCTTCTTCGGGGGAGGATGGGATGGTGCTTCAAAGAATCCAATGGATATGGGGATGGGGATGGGCATGGTAAGGGCATTGGATTTATGGATAGCTGTTTGGGGTCAACTGCAAGTGAAGGTTCTTCAAACGGAAAGCCACTGCAAACAGGAACAGGCCAAAAGAGAAGCCAGAGGGGGACTTCCACACAAACGGAAATGGCAGAGGGGAAGGCCACTGCAAAGGAGATGTCAGAGAGAGGAGGACGGAGAATGTCCACAGGAGGCAAATGGAATGTAAATTGATATACTCGCGGGGGGGGGGCAAACAACAGGAGCATCAAGGACCTGCCAGAATGATGAGGTCCGGGAGGTAAATGTGGTGGACGTAGTTTTTGAAGGGAAAATTAGTTTTTAGGGGGAGAAAAATACTAGAAAGGACAGCGGGAAAGGTTAGTTTTTCATGGGATGAAAGGACCGATAATGATTACAGATAGAAATGTTGTGGAAAGATGGAAGAAAGGGGAGATTAGGAGGGGACAAGATGTGACAGTAGATGTTGAAGAAGCATAAAATAGAGAGAGAATCATAAAATAGAGAAAAAAAAAATAAAGTAGTTAGTCCATCATTAAATTACGCAAAAAGAATGTCAGAAGTTATCGGAATTACAAGGAAATTATAGGGAAACTTATATTGTAGATAATTTATTTACTGAGTGCCTTATAGGGCACTTCTACGCCGATGAATATGCCTAGAAATCTCTCCTTCAAATCAGAGATTTTTGAATTAAAGCTAAGGTTCATATATTCTATTTTCCATTTTCTGTTTTCTATGTAAATTCCATTCCAATAACCCTAAGTGATATTCCATGATTGCATGACTAAATCCAGCATTAAATGACGCAAAAAGAATGGATATTATAAACTTATATTGTAGATAATATATTAACTGATGATTTACTTAGGCACTTTCCCTACTAGTACGTATAGAAATCTCTCGACTAAGAGATTCTTGAATAAAGACTAAGTTCAATATGTTCCAAGTATGAAAGCTAATTTAAAAATATTTAATATATATTTTCTTTGTTTCCTTTTTCCATTTTCTCTTTCTTAAATTCCATTCCAATAAACATAAGGGATATTCCATGATTCCATATCCGAATCGAAGCCAATTTTCTGCTTTATTTTCCGCACGAAAAAAAGGCGAATAAAAATTGCAATTCATAATTATCGTGTGTACAATTTTGCACATATGGTGTATCCCCAGATTCCAATCCCAATCCCAATCCCGGCAGCCCCGGACATAATTATAAAATGCATTAAACAGTCGAACAACATTTATTGCCACAGTCATAAATCAAAAATTTATCTCGGAACGAAAGGACCCAAAAAACCCCTGATCCCTGGACCGTGACTCCCTCCCATCCCTTCTGGGACCCCACCCACTGCACACTCTCTCACTCTCTCTCCCTTTGTGCCCTTGCTGCACCCACAGCTCTCTCCCTTGACTTCAGGGACCTCCTGATAATCACCAAGGGAATGCAGCGACACTTTTTACAACTTATTGGACTAATCATCTGAGGAGGCAGGGGGTAACAGGGGGTTTCCATGGGTTTTAGGGTTTCCCGGGAGTGTGTCGTGCTGTGGGTGTGGGTGTGTGTGTGTCCCATAAAGTAGCCGCAGGACACGCGACTTGCCCAAATGCCGCCTGCGACTATAACCAGAAGAGGAAACAACAAATTTTTTGGGTGCAACACCCACCCACCCCTTTACGGAAGCACCCAGTGGCAGCATCCGCCGAATGTAGCTGTGGCTGTGCCTGTGCCTCTGCCTCTGCCTCTGCCTGAAGCTCTCCTGCTGCCTCCTTCTGTTGCAAGTACAACTATGCCTGACAGTTGACAGCTTAGCGCCTCGCGACAAATATTCGGCCAGTACGACGAGGGTCCATCAGGCAGCGCAGCGGAGTGGGTGGGTGAGTGGGTGTGTGGTTGCAAGCAAAATTGCATGCCTCAGTGCCGTTTTGCAATTTGCAATTGAGACTTTTTCGCTCAAGGAGAGGGGGGGAGAGAGAGTTTTAGCATGGAGTACAGCCTGCTGTTTAGGCCAAAAATCGTTGACCAACGCGCGACAGAGAGAGGAAGGAAGGGACTCTACTAATTTATGGTTATATTCCCCAGTCCCTGCAATCGCTAGACGCCAGTCGCCAGCCGCCGTTTGCATAAATTCCAAAATGTTTTTGTTTGCTTTGACTTTGATGGAAAGTGGACGAAGGACGAACGACGAAGGAACCACTAGATATCCTTCTCTTAGGAATACGAAATGGGAAACAGCAATGGGAATGCCCTGCCATGAAGGGGGTGGAATATGTGAAGTGGAAAACTTCCACAGAAGATGGAAAATTCTCTATCGACAATTACTGGATTTTGACTTTTGAAATTGCATCTCTGCTTTTTGGGAAACTGAGTTTTCATTTATGTGTGCTTCCATCTGTAAATGGAATTTTCTTTTGGTTAAAGATAAACATTTATGGTGAAAATGGATTTTACTGAAAGAAAATGTGATTTCTGATTCTGTAAATCATGATGTTTGTTGCACTGGGAAATGATTTGGGACCAGAAACACAAATTCAAGTGGAAAACGTTTCCTGTTCCGATTCCTTATGCTGAAATCTGTCTGTTTTGAGCAGAGATTTCCTTAGATTATACTTCTATGAAGTGCTTTTCATTAATGTAGGTGTATTTGTAATTTCTCTATAATTTTTTATTTTAATTTTTGCATATTTTGTAAACCAATTTTAAGCCGGAATTCTTCTCAGAATATTTGTAAAAAGTTATAAATATTGAATATAAATATATATATATAATTTTTTTCCATTTTTGATGTAATATTTTTTTTTTTTTTAATTTATGCAGAATTGAATTTTTTTTTAAATGTTTGTAAAATGTTTTAAGTTGTTAATATACCATTTTATATTTGTATTTCTTAAATTTATATTTGTTAAAATTATTTTAAAAATAATTTATATTTATATAAATTTGTATTTAATTTCAACAAAAATGTACACAATTCATATTTTTTGTCCACAAAATTTCAGAGTTATTTTCCTTAAAAACCCCAAACCCCAATCATCTGTTCATTCAATTCACTTTATGATTTCCTATATGAAATCGCTTTGGAAATTGCATTTCCCAGAAGCGCATTGAGCTCGAGAAACAGCTTTTCCCCCTAAAAGATTAAAAAACATTTTCCTGTATTTCCAACGATCGATAATTATGCAGGCAATGCCAGATGTAGATGTGAATGTGGCTACAGATGTTGTCGATAAGAACCTGCCACATGCAACTGTCAATATTTTTCCCTCCGCCTGGGGCCTCTTCCCCGCGGCATGCCCCATTTATAGGCGCTGGATTAAGCCTCGAATTTGTATGGAAAATGCATATTTTCTTTCTTTCCTTTAATTTCATATTTTAATAATAATATTTAAATTTTTCTGCGTTAATTTTATGGCCAGACGTCCTTCGGAGGCATTATCCTTTTTCCTTCATGGGTTTTTGGGGAGTGGGCAAGCGGAAGGAATCGGAATGGAAATGGTTGCATCCAGAGAGAGAGAGAGAGAAAGGGAACGAGAGAGAGCCACACATTTTAATGGACGGTTGCAAGCATTATTAATGCCCGACTACTTGCTTGCCCCCGATGCATGCCCCAGACACACACACACACACACGTCCGTCATGTGACGTCCAGGACAACGACTTCTCTGCGGACTTCCTTATTTTCCATTTCCCTTCCATTTTCCTTTTCCGAATTGCAGTGGCAGTTTTCGTTCATATTTTTCGTGGCATACACTTAAAGTTTTCAATTTCCCGGAAAAGGATAACTTTTCCTGCAGGCTTTTGGGTGGATTTTGGGTTCCATTTTACGAGGATTTTACATGGAATGGACATTGGCGGAGGCGCCTCCGTTCCCTGTTGATAGGAAGCGAGGAGGCTCTGCTGCGTTGACATGGAGGCGCCTCTACGTTGACGTCACTTAGTGGCCACCGCAGGCCCGAAGACTTGCAGCCATTTTGGAGCAGGAAAATGCAGTTCCTTTCGCAGGAAAATGCAGCTCTCACTGACAGCTAAATGCGTTGCACTTATGCTTAAAACATATCAGACAGTCGACAGTCGCTCCTCCCCAGACACAGCACTCGAATGGAGAGGCAGACAGAGAGAAAGGGTAAGAGACAGAAGCCGCACATGTAAGAAGGAGATGGATTGAGGCAGAGAAAGCCCAGTGGAAACGTGTTGCATGCCTCGTTTCTCTTTAAATACGAGAGTAATTTGAGGAAATGAAGAAGATAAAGAACTAGGTGCCCCAGGAATGGAATTAATATTAAATATTAAGCTTAAAAGTAAATAGAACTTAAAGAAAACTAATTTTCCAGATTTTTTCCTATAAAGGGCCTACATTTATCCAACGAAAGCGAAGAAACGAAAATCTAGAAACCCAAAAACGTTAAGAAATTACGTTTTCTTGGCTCAAACGCTTCTGCTAAAATTTAAAATATGTTTTACCCTTAAAATTAAATGCAATCATGTATATTTGTTGTTTTATGAAAGTCGAGGAAAGGTTTTCGTATGTTCATTTACTTCTTTCATAAATTTCCATTGAATTATGCCCTTTCTTAGCCTTTTGGTAGATTTTGGATAGGTTTTGGCTTGAAATACCAATAAATAACATATATTCAGTTTGAAAGGCGCTTTCAGAGGATCTGAAAAGAGTACAAAAGGCGAGTTCTAGTTTCGAAAACTCATAAAGGAAGTAAAAGGTTTCTCGTTTTGGGTTTAAATTCATTGGCATTTCATCGTATTGGTATCTGTAGATAATTCCTATTAAAATATTCACTTAAATTAAAAATATTAACTTTCATTAAGTTTTTTGTGGAGTATTTTCACTAAAAAAACAAATTAGAAGATGCATTTCCTTTTGCCTTAGCCTTAGCCTTGGTCTTTGTTTTTCTTTTTCCTTTCCAGACTCACAAGCTGTGAAGTTTTTTGGGCATTATTTAACAATAAGCTTGACAGATTTATAATGTCCCCAGAGCCTGTCTTCCTTCCCTTTCTCCTTTCTCCTTTATTCTTCCCATTTCTGTTTCTGTAGCTGTTGCCTTCTTCTATTCCTACTAATTTTTCTAGTCTTCTTTTAGTTCTCTTTTCAGTTCTGTTTTCTCCAAAAAGAGGCCATGCATCAAGGCCACAAAATGTGTTGGAAAATAGGAGAAAAGTTTCCGTTTTTGTTGCTTATGTGGGGGATAATCGGTGGAAAGGAAAGTTCTCTGTGCGATGGAAAATCCCTCTATAGGAGCTGCCTTTTCTCTAGCCCCTTCTCTGGCGCCTCTGTTGCCTGTGTGAAAAATGATAGCCATAATTTTTGGCTACTAACCAGCCTGGGCAGCAGGCAGCCGGCAGCAGCTTCCTTCACGGAGCACAGGCCTGCACTTTGTTCGCACTCCTTTCTTCCTTAACGAGTCCAGGACTCTCCTTTACGAAGGATGCGAATATATATAGTCGCCTTTCATCGCTTAATGCATATTTTAAACGGCTTTGCAACAGCAGCAGGAGCCGCACCGAGTGTTTTTGGATGCCGCATTTTTCGGCTTATTGGGAAATTTATTTATTAAAATTTTACTCAAAGCCAAAGCCAGAGCCAGAGCCAAAGCCGAAGGCTGTTTCCTGCTTCCTGTGTTCTGTTGTTTGTTTAACTAATTAAAAAGTTTTGGTCTTTTCGAAAAATATGCAATTAATTTGTGCAACTTTTCTTTGGGAAAATGCACTGCACTCCACATAAAATAATTGCATTGTTTCTGAGCATTTCTTGTGATTTTCTCTAAAAGAAAATATAGAGAATTTTCTTCATGCAATTATTTACATTTTCTTTGGTGCATAACGATTTTCAACACCCCCTCCCCCCCTAAGATGCATTCCATAGCTGCTTTGGCTCTCATTTTTTGTATCTTTTTGCTGCTGTTTGTATCTTTTTGTGACTGCTACTTCTGTTTGTATCTTTGCCTGCGATTCTGTTGCATCTTTTGTGCATTTGAAAGGTAAGAAAACATGGCAGCAAATAAATCTGGTGAAGACTTCGTTCTGCCAAAAGGCAGAAGAAAAAAATGGGGAGATAAAGTTTTCCCCTCTCCAGAAAAAGAAGCTTAAAAACGGTTTATGTTCATAAATGGGCAAGAAGTCTTGATGTTTCTGAGGAATACCCTCAAAGGATTTTGGGCTATGATGGCTTTGGTATTTTAGGCAAATTGTTCACGAAATTTTTTTCAATCTAAATGCTGTCACAGATTATTTTAATATTTAAGTTTACTGTTTTTGACGGGCAATGCAATTTGAAAGCATTATATATTTCGTAAGTAATTTATGTTGTTATGTTTAAGAGTATTTTTGTAAATATTGTTTGATATTTAGTTTCATATTTAGGTTTTATGTCGGTAGTTTTCGGAAATTTAGCTGGTATTTTTATTATGACTTAGTATTGTTTTTAGTAGTTTTGCATACTCTCAGGGTATTTTTTTTTGCTATTTTATTGTTATTTGCTTTTGTGATATTCGGTTTTTTTTTGTAGCTTTAGGGTGTTTTTGGAGTATTCTAAGTTTTTTTTTTAGAAACATTTTTAGTGTTTGTTTTTTTTTGTATTCAGATATAGGTGTATATTAGGTATATTTAGGTAGGTATATTTTGAAAATCTACCATGAAGAACTTCATTTTCTCTCTTTTTTTAATCGTTTCTTTCCCAATCTTTCACTCATTTCTATGTAAGCTATCATTCTTATACGGTTCCACCCCCACCCCCACTCCATCATTTCAATCCCTTTTCTCCATCGAACTGCTTCTATATTCTCATATATCCTCAGCATTCCCTACAGTTTCACATTCACATTCATAAGTACAATTGTTTGCATAACTTTTTGCTGGGGGGCATGAGTCGGGGGCATGGAAAAATCTTTACCCAAAGCAAGAGCTACAGAACGATGTGTACAATTTGCTTCGTTTTTATCGTGCTCTTCTCAGCCTGAGAATCCGTTTGGCTCTCTCTCCGCGCTGTGCTTTTCCCTGATTAAGTTCTCAAGTTCTGGCTTTTTGCTCAAGCTCTCAAGTTCTCTCTCACGCCCTCGCTCCGTCTCTCCAGCAAATAATAGTTGTGATAAATGGCATTAAATATTTAGCCTTAAAGAGCTGTCAAAAAGGCAGAGGGAGAGATTTGTTGCTAATTAGAAGAGACAACAACATAGCTCTCGAGGAATCGACAGAAGATGAATGGGCCCCAGACACAGAACGTAACCGTAGCCGTAACCCTAGTGATAAGACTTTTATATAACAAGCAAACGACAAACAACAACAAAAACAAGCACTGGGCAGGGGATCAGGTGAATGAGGAGTTGGCGGTGGAGGAGGTGTGGACATGGAAATTTATGACTGGGACTACTCATCCTTGTCTGCACCCGAAACATTCGTAATGCTCATCCTTCTCCTTGTTGCTTCCCGCTCTCTGCCCTCAAACTCCTGCCCCTTGTATAGGGATTGGGGGCTATCAATAACGATTCATGTGCCGCTTTTTCTGGGTTCGCCCTGCGACACAAATGCCATAAAACTAATGCCCCCAGAATGTGTCCCACAGTGCAAAATCATCATTATTTTGGGTGGTAAGGGCACAAAATATAAAAACACCGCCTGTGAACCTTTTGGGGGTTGTAGGAACTGGCAATACCCTTTTGGTGGTTTTTAAGCATGAAATATAGTGTCCTATAATGTACTGCATATCAGTCACGTTCGGATTTGATGGATTTCTGCCAGAAGTTACCCAAAAAATGTCATATTTGAAAAGTGATATGTTGGGTGAGATTTGGCTTTATGATTAAGATCTTTGGACATTATTGGTGGAAATATTTCGAAAGAAAAAAATGAAATTTCTTGAGACATTCTTTATAGTTTTTAATAAGTATGGAGTAAAGGTTTTAAAAATAGATTTTCACAGGGATTCCATATGTGGTCTATGTTTAGAATGGAGAGAGAATCATCGCAGAATCTTTCTGATTATGATCTATGAACTTTCATTTTGGTATATTTCGAATATCATCCTTCAAAACTTTTCATCTTTTTCTACCAAATATACCTCAAAACTTCCTTTGAAATTACCTTTCGAATTTCCTTCTAAAATTATTATTAAGTTTTCTTGCAACCTTCTTTTGAAATCCATATACCCTATTTATTTTCTTTAGGGTTTTTTCGATGGTTCTGGAATCATTTTGGGGGGACGGGACCCTTTTGTGAGAAATTAATAACCTGGTTTACTGCTATATATTTTTGTTGTATTTTTTTTGGGTGGCTTTGTTTTGCTGCCCCTGTGCCTCTCTCTTTGTTCTCCTTCTAGGAAAGGGGGTTGTGTGTGAAGAGGATTTATTTGCCGGAAATAAATATTAGCCGCAGTCAAACACACTTAAGCCTACTGCCAGGCGACACACACATCCCAGAGACCCAGAGAGAGAGAGAGTGTCCTGTGTGGCATTTATAGTTTTACACAGGCTTAGAACTTGCTTTACACGCACGTACAACGATGCGAAAGGACCTCCCATACATCACAGAGAGAGTGCAAGGAGCGTGCGAGAGGGGAGAGGAGAGGTGGAGTGTGTACGCAAGGCGCGCTGATTCCCATAATTGATTTTGTATTGGCCTTCGATACGGTGGAAAACGGTTGCGAAAATTCTGGAAATGGAACCCCAGAAGAGAGGGGCAGAATGCATATTGAATTTCAAAGAGTTTTCCCAAGCACAAGGGAAGGAATGCCATCAATCAGGGACTCTAAAAGGAAAATCGAATGGCAGAAGCAAAGGGTGTTGCAATAAATTTTAGAGCTAAGATTACACACCAACGACAGAGGCGCTGACAAAAGGGTTTTCCAATATGTGCTGCTGCTCCGGCTGCTCCTCTTGCTGTCATAATCAAATTTGAACTAAAAATCAAATTAAAAATGTACTTTTTGTATTAGTTTTCCCTTTGAGCGATGGAAATTGTAACTCCCTCTGCTCGAAGATGTGTGTGTGTTTGGAGTAGTTTCTGCTGTGTTTCTACCTGTAAATGGACCTGCCAAAACCCTCTTTTGGATGGGACTTTTGAGGGCAGCAAAGGCTTAAAAGGGGGTTTATTTTGGTGGGCAGGAAGCGCTGCCTGAGGGCTGATTCATACGATGATGAAAGCAAGTGCAAGATGCTGAAAAAATTCTTAAAATATATTTTTGATACAATTTTACATAAGAAAATATATATCTTGATTTTTGGCACGTGTATCTCTAGCTGATTTTTATCGCATTTTATGGACTAGGGATGCAATCATATTACAATTTATCAAAAATAAAAAATAAATATCCCAATCAACCTCACAAGCAGTCAAAGATCCCTCAAAGATCAGTCGAAAGATATCAAAAGATTATAAACAGATCTGTCAAAGGACATGCGACATTTGAGATCTTTCCCGAATATCATTAAGCGATTATCCATCCATCCAAATGATTGATCAAGCAATGACTTATGCATCAACCCTCGCGTGGAAACATCGATAGCAACCACCGAAAAACATCCTTTTTGGGTGTGGAGGAGGCGGAGGCACATAACAACAAAGAGCAATCTGCAGAACATAGAGCCAGAGGGTGGTGTGGAGGCGGACAGCACACACAGAAGCCAAAGTCTCACCCAAGGCTACGGCGGTGGCAACAAAATGTTGCACAGGTTGCCGTTGCCCCAGGAAATACATAACCAGGAGGATATGTCTGTTGCAGTTCCCTTTTAGAGGCTTATGGAGTGTTGAATCATTTTGTATCTCTAAACTCCATCCCTGTATCGGGGTGGGGAGGGGGATTGTAAAATATAAGTACTTGCAGGGGTTGTGTTCCCCTTTCTGTAGAGAAAAGGTATAGCAAATATTTATGCTCCGTTGAGAGACAGAGAGCTGTGTTATTAGATTTTAATTTCTTGCACCCATGAAAATGATTGCCTTCGGTCCACCCTTGTCCCTCAAAAAACCCTCCTTTAAATTCATGGGGAATCCCTGGGCTAAAAGCGTGCAAATGTTTCTGGCTTGTACTTCTCGTAGTTTGCATTTGATGTGGGTTCGTGCTCTACTATAAATTGTATCTGCGCTCCACTCAATCCCACACCCAACGGCTTCCGCCACTGCCACCGCCAGCAGCATTGTTGTGAGGTGTCATGGCCAGTAATTGAGTTGGAGTTTTTCCCAGGGAGTGGGCGGAACACTTCACCCCCTGTGCTGCTGCTGCGAATACTGCACTTTGCAAATATTTGACTAACTGCCTTCGTTAAACAAGCATTTTCCGAGCATTTTTTGTTCCCGACTGCGACTGTGCTGTGCAATGCAAATTTTCCCTGGGATGTACGTGATGAAAAGCGAGGACTAACGAAAGGGGGGGACCCAGAGAAAGTCTCCAGTGCCTGGGGGGTGGAAAGCGTTGCTCTACAAAATGACGTTTACCAAATTACATTATTAGAAATTGATGGTTTCGTTTGCAGAGCAAAAACGGGGGGAGGAAAAATAAGAGTGTCAGCAGTTTTTTGGTTGAAGAATGTTTGAAATTGTTAAGCAACTTTAAGGAGGGGAGGAGGAGGGGGACTTACAGTTCTTAGAGAGGAAGAAAGGTATACGCAGGGCACGGGGAATGGGGGTCCACAGGATGACTAATGAGAAGGGTTCTCCCACACCAAACACCTACTTCTGGCAGGTCTCTGGCTCTGTTAGGGGGAATATTTAATAATATAACGAAAACCAAACCGACCACATTTCAACAAACAGTTCTTAGCCCCTTCATCGGTAGCGGAGTGTAGCTCTCATCGTAAGCCACATTTCAGCTGGCGGGGAAGGGGGAAAAACCACCTCAAAACCTCATTTGGAATGTTTCGGTGGTTTGGGAGGAAACAAATGCAAATTTCTGCAGCTCACAGAAAATCCACATTGAAAAATGCACTCGGCTCTTGTTACCTTTTCTAATCCTGGCGCCCATTTCTCGCTCCCTTTCACCCAGTTTACCCCTCACTTTGCTTCCCATTTATGTCCCCGTTTTCCCCCCGTACACTTTACTGATGCATTTACTTACTTTTTTAAATATTGAATGAAAAAAGCGCTGACGCCTGACGGTGTAAATGATGCTTTCAGAGGGGCAAAGAAAATAAAAGCTTTTTAGCTAGAAAAACTTGGTTTTTATCCCCAATATATTTATAAAAAAAAGAAATAAAGAAAAAGGTATTACCCTTTTTTTTTGGCATAAATGTGGCATAGATTTGCATGGCAATGCGAGAGAGAGGGACACAAAAAAAGAGGAGGAGGAGTCTAGCAGCACTCGTACGAGTATTCCTATCGACTGGCGACATATTGCACAAAACGAACGGACGGACGGGGACGGCATTTGGCATCCGGCTGGGAGGTTCCGGTTTTAGTTTCAGCAGCAGATATATTTTTCTCCGTTTTTTTTCGGACAGTGGCAATAAAAATGAATGCCAGGAAGAACTATTCCCTGTGTCGCGTTGATAAAAGGACGAGTACCAGAGGAAGAGCTGGCTATGTAAAAGAGTCACAGGTGACGCCGCTCTCTTATCTCTCCTCTCCGCTATTTCGTTTTGTTTCGTACTTCTTTTCTTAATTGTTTTGCTTTGTTTTTGTCGTTCGTTTATCTATCAGCGACAGGATTTTTGGAAAAGCCTGCCACTTGCACACTATTAATCAACTTGATGGGGCGACCTGCTACCCTCCTCTTCGAGTGGAATTCCCCCAGCGACTGCCAGTGCTTTTGTTTATAATTAATGTGAAACCTGTGTGTGTGTGTGTGTGTATGCAAATGCCCCTTGAGACGTGGAGTGTCCTTAGCCCTCCCCTGATACCGTCGGTGTACTTGTTAATGAAACGTCATCAAGTTTTTGATGGTCTGGATGGTTCTACCTCGTTTCTTGGCTGAACGGCAGCCAATCTAACTTGCAGCTAAACTTAATAGACACTTTTCCCAGGCAATTTTCCCGAAAGTGCAACGATAAAGTTTTTCATTAATCTTTTTCTTGTTGCCCTCAACTTTAATCTTTAGCCGAAAATAGTACCGCAGCGTCATTTACAACGTTTGCCACTGGGCGGGGCACCAGAGCTACAATTAAATTGAATTAAGTTGGCAGTACAAAGGGGGTGAGGGAAAGGCCACCTGAGGTTCTCCTACCATGGAATGGGGGGGTCGGGCTTTGCCGCTTGTCAAATTGATATTTGATTCATGACCAAAGCATTTGTCAAGTCATTCATCTTTCAGCCAGAACCAAAAAACCTCATGCGCTTTTTCTTTGGATCTCTGTCTCACCCTCTACTGTCTCCCACACTCTTCTGTCTTTACTTTTTACGGGCTCCTTCTGTCGGACTTACTGTTTTTACTGGCTCCACTTTTCCAGAAAGTGATGAATGGAGGAGTGTTAACGTTTGAGGCAGCCATTGAGTGAGCTTCTTACTGTGATTTCTCTTACCTTTTAGAGTTGGGTGGCGTGAGAGTCCATTTGCTAAGGGAAAAATACCTACTCTTTTATAGATATTTTAAAGTATATTTCGTATATATTTATATGTTGGGTACTTTTGGGTATAATTTCGGTTTTAAAGGTATATTAGCTAAATGATGAATAAATTCTTTCATTTTGTAGTATTTTTTCGTAATTTGCAGTATTATTGCCATTTATTTGGATTTTTCCACTTTTTCTGTATTTTTCGGAACTTTCCGTATTTTTTCGAAATGTTTAGTATTTTTGTCGGTACATTTTTTTAATATTGTTGAAAAGTACATTAGACAAGAGTATAAATAGCTAATTAATTAAAATTATTTTGGTATTTTCCTGTATTTTATTTAGTATTTTTCCGGAATTATTTTAGTTTTGAATGCATAAAAAGGCCGTATATTTGTTTATGGATATACGATTATGTTAGTGTGCACTTAAGAACGATTTTCATCAAAGTTTGCATGGGAAAAACATTTAGTTCTTCGACTAAAATTGTTTAAAACACCATTTCGTTCTGAAATTTAGAAATAAATAAGTGATCATGAGTTTCATGATTTATTTCACAATATTTCCTAGAAAAATCTATTGATTTCCATCTCTAATCTCCGTGTATTTCATTTTTTGTTGCTAATTTTGTTTCCTTCTAAATCCAAGAGTATCTTTGCGGTCTCCCATTGGCTTTGATTGCTCTCTGATTTCTTACTTTAGATAAATGGATATTTCTCGTTGATTTCACTTAAGCGTCGCCGCGGACCACAAGCCCCAGAACATATTAGGAGCCATGCCATGGGCCAGGACCTGTGTGCGTCCCTTTGGGTAGTCCTTCTGGTTATGCCTTCTCATCTGCAAATCATCATCATCATTGTCCAGAAGGAGGCCTCCTCTCGTCTCCTGTGACGTGGGGCTTTCGTGTTTGGTAACACGCGCACGTAATAATCAAAAAAAGAGAAAGAAAAGAAAGGAATCAAAAAAAGAAAAGGTTTACATTTCATTCCTGCACGATTTGTCAAGTCAGCGGAAATCGTGAGCGGCCTATCAGCGGCGCAGCCGTGTCGTGTGGCATAAAATTGAAAAATTACTTTGCGTGCCACAAACGGAACGAACTTATAAGAAAGTCATATCTGAAAATATTCCCTCTTGTGCCCGTCCTGTGATTTGTGGTCGAATTAAACGCAAACTTACCTTTCAAACAGCACGCTGATAACTTGGCCAACAAGCCGCAGGTGCCAGGAACAGGAAAATCCCACTGAATGGGTGGGGAAAATACCTCCGACAGAATGGGAAAACTACCTCCGAAAGAGTGCAAAAAGAGGGGAAAAGAGCCTACTGGGAGATGGTAGTGGGAAGAGCGGGGGCATAGAGAGCCTCCGGTTCGCCTCTGCTGGACTCTCTGGCCAAATTGTAGTGCAAATATTTTTGTTGTTTTCCGCTTTGGCACTTAAAATTGTTTTTGGGGGTTAATTAAGGACGCTTCTCGGTTATTTGGGTGGTGTGTAAATAGTTGTATTTTCCATGGAAAATGGGAAAGTTAATGGAAATTCAAATAAACTTGTTTTCCGAATGATTGTTGTGGGAGTGTTTTAGCTATTTAGGTGTTTGAAAATGGGCAGAGGCGAATGGGGATGTACTTCAGCTAATGAAAGGATATGCTCTGGGCAGTAAATGGGTACCACATAGAAGGGATACTTAATGAGTGGGTATTCGTTGAGTGGATAAATAGTAATTTTTAAGTAAGCTTTGCCAATATAGTGAACAATAGTTTCTTGAAAGAAGTTTAGGGAAATGTGAAGAAAGTTACAAATGAGAAGGCTTTAGGGACAGATTTAAAATTAAGAGGAGTAAATCTTAGTAATAATCAGAATTTCCGCCATTTTTTAAAGCAGGAAATCTCTGCTAAACACGAAAAATACTAATTTTAGACTCCCTGAAAGAGTAAGAAAATGTCCAACTACTGCGTGTAAGCCTCTATTGGGACATTGTTTTCTGTATTAGACTTTCAAATGTAGGGATTTTCAATAGGAACATTGACAGAAATTCATGTTCTAGGTGCGCTCCTAAATTCAAACAATAATATGTGAGAAAAATGATTGTACTTCTAGGTTTATTTATGAGATTTGAATTTTTTTTTCATATTTCTATATGTTCAATCTCCAATTGTTATATTTCAATGAAAAATCGTATAAGTTCAGAGCTTAAGCCTAAGAAATTTTACAGAAATTACGCTAAAAATATCAAAAACGTTAATTTTAAATAATTTAACCATAGAAAAATAAGACATTTACAAGATATTTATCTTTTAAACCCATATTTTCCATAGCTTTCATCTATCACTCCCTTTAAGAAGACGTCTACATCCCATGGCCATTTTCCTTACATCCTAAAAATATCAGATTTTGCCAAAGTGTTTGCCTCTCCCCAAAGAAAAAATCGTCGTCTTTGTTGGTGTTATTTTTGGATGCGTGTTAAAAAATAATTTCCCTAGATAATTTGACAGCACGCGTGTGCCACAAAGTCTGTCCCACATCTCCCTCTTGTTGGGTTTTTTTTTTGTTTTTGGCTAATAGCAAAACAAAGTTTGAGTTTTGCCAAAGTTTTGACACAAAACTTTTCTCCTGAAGTTTCCCCTGGACTGGAATTGTTTTGTTCTCTTTAGGAAAAGTTTTTTTTGTAGCTCTGTTTTCGGGGTTCATTGTTTATTTATTTTGATGTGAATGTTCCGCTGTTGTGCGTCGTGTGTCCTGCGTCCGTGTGTTGATTTAATTGAGGCAAATGTGTTATTAGGCCATCAACTTAATTGACGGGCAATAGAGGAGAGGCCGGGGGCCACCGATCTATTGTTTAGTGCTCATTAGGGGTTGGGGCTTAAAGCCCAGCTTATAAAGTGTATGGGATATGTGGCACCCTCCTCCAGAAGGAAGTATTTCAGCGGCAATGCCAATTGACTACGTGAGCAAATATAATACCCGTACCATACCTGGGGGTAGAAATTCCTTCCTTCTGGTGGCAGCGGATTGCGTATTAATTTTACATTTTGTGGAATATTAATGGAAAAAATACAGGGGTGACGGCTGTAGGAAAGTGTTTCGACAGGGGAATACCCTTTAGAATAAATATTCGAGCTTCTGAAATGAGAAATATCTTTACCAATTATATGGGGTTATAGGTTTTTCTTAATTTTAATGGTTAAACTCTTTATTTATATTTTTTCTCTGCGAGATAGAGGCCCTTTTCTTACGATTCAGCCTCTGAAAGTCTTCAGAATCTAATAATTTCGAAATTTGGATAGAAAATGGTCTAAAAGTTATAAGTTATTTTGGTGGAAATTATTTCACTTCATTTATTAGACCGCAGTGATTTTTATGAGTCCGATCTGTCACATCAGATACTCTCCTCATACCGTGGGTATAAGTATGCATTGTATCGTTTAAATTGTTTATTCAACTCGGGGAATAATATTCCTGCCTGCATTCCATGCCAACACTCCCTGGGACAGGGTCCTGCATTCCCCTTCCTTGGTTTCTGGTCTTTCTGGGTAGGCTTAAGCCCTAGAACGTGACCTGGGTGGCAGGCGGACGGCAGGCGGATGGCAGGCGGATGGCAGGCACATTGTTTGCTTAACTGTTGTTATTATTCCCTTTCAATATTTGCCGATGTGTGTGGGTGGAAATGGAACTCTCCGCCTGGACTCCTCCCCGTGGGTGTGGACTGTATTTGTGGGGCTGGACCTGGACCCAAGGCAACATCCTACGTCCGGCCCTGCTGCCCATGGGTCTGTGTCCTTTCTCTCTCTCTGAAAGGGAGCCTGCCTCTGCTTTTTGCTATGGCGGCAAAAATAAAACAACAACTTGGGGGGAAAAATTGAAAATTTCGTTAAGCTCAGGGCGAACGGACTGCTTTACTTCTGAAGGGAAAGGCAGCAACACATTTTTATTTCTGGCATCAGAGTTCTATATACCACTCGACTCTGCGCCTATATTTGTGTAAACAAGTGAAAGTGATTTATGCATAACAGAGTTCCTGTTCCTTTCACCCACATGCCACACCCACCCACCTTCTCCTAAACATCCTCTCTCAATCCTGTCACAGATCCTGCAACAGAGAGCACCGCCCTCGGAAAGCTCTTCCCAAAAACCCCAACGTTCGTTCATGTCCTTGTTGACTCAGCCGTATGATTGTTTTGGAGTGTCTGGATCTGTGTCCTTTTAGGGCCATAAGCATTATACAAATATCTGGCAAAATGTGCTGTTTCGTTTGCTGTGCCTCTCGATGTTTCGGGGCTTTCAATGGGGTTTTGATGGGGAAATTGGAAAATTAAATTCTTTTGCGAGGGAAACTTGCAAGAGAATGTTTGCCTAGAATGCGAGACACTTCCATGAAAGCGATGGAAACCAGAAGAAATTTTTTATTAGTACACTTTTGTATATTTTTATATTTGTATACATTTTAGTGCATACATGTTTTAAAAATTTAGTACAGTTTTAGAAAATTTAAAAATAATTTTAGAATTAATTTATAATAATTTTTGTATAATGTTAATACAGTTCTAGTTCTAGTTTCACTATTAAAACAGTTTATAAAGCACCCTTTTAATAGTTTTAGTACATTTTACATTTATTACACTTTTATTGGTTTACGTGCAAGGTTAGTGCGTTTTAGTTTTAGTACACTTTATTTTAATCAACCTTTTGGAATTCTAGAACATTTTATCACGTTTTTAGTACGCTTTTAGTTTTATTTTGCTAAAAGTTCCAAGTATAATTTTAAAATAACTTAAGAACCAATTTAGTACAGTTTTATAAAAAATATATTATGTTTTTAGAACACCGCTAAGACAGTTGTAGTACATTTTTTCATGTACATTTGGTAAATTTGTAGTATATTAATTTGGTTTCTTTAACCCTTTCAGTACAATTTTTAAAGATTTTTTTAAATACAATTCTAAAGCTTCGACTATTTAAAATTTATTTGGAATTTTTTTGAATATTTTTTCCTATTCCAAATCGTCTATTTTCGAAAAATTCCCTCGTGGTGTGAGCTTGTTTTTTTTTTAATACCTATCCATGCCAATTTTAGCCGAATTGCCTCTCTTTTCGCTATTCAAACCAAATGGCACATATTCATTGGGTGCTTGCAACATACTGTACATGTTTTATAGCCAATATCCAGTCTTAATCTCCCCATTAAGCCCTAAGCTCCTGTCAAATGCCCAAGTCCTCGACAAAGCCACTCACATAAGGAGCACATCAAAAGGGATCCGAAGGGGCACTCATTTAAATCCAAAAACCACATGCCCGCACTCAAATGCCGAAACGAGGGCACCCATAATATTCACGGATGTAATCAAGTACTCGTATCCTTCCACTCTGTGGGAGTATCCATGGAGCTGTTTTGCTGGTCAAACAACAGCACACGAAAAAAGGCACAATCCACGTACATAGTAGCCCCACAAATTAATTTAATGCCCGGACTCCGAAAAACACAGAAGAAAGGGGAAGCGAAAGAGTCGCCAGAGTCGGGAAACATTATAATAAAATTAATCTCCATTTGTTTGAAGGGGAGATTGGAGGGGGCCAGACTGCCCTTTCGCCCGTTGGGTTCTCCCGCTTTATTAGCATCCAACGAGCGACTGGAGCTACTGGAGCCAAAAAGTGGCAATTATTCATTTTATGAGCTCTCCGCCGAGGGACGTGGAGGGGGAGGGGGAGGCGGGCGGCATGTGAACCATAAAAATTAAAAATTAGCCCCGTGGCAGCTCTAAGGGGATTATATAACACGCATTTGATGCAGCAGTCAACAAGGGAGCGAAGAGTGAAGAGTGGCGCTGTGGAGCAGTCACCCTTTCGACAACGTTAAAGTCAAGAAAATGAATATTTATGCGACACTCCGGGGGAATTCCTCCCTTCCTGACTGCCTCGCCCACGTACCTCATTGTTATGTGGCAAGCACATGTCAAAATTTTCACAGTTTCAAAAAGGAATAATAAAGAAAGGCCATAGCCTTTTCGGCGGGAATCGACAGGGCCATACCGTGGAATTTTTAGGGGATATACATGAATTTAGAATAGATTTTACAAGGTTTTACTTGGTTTAAAGGAGTTGAGAGTAAAAAAAGTACTTAGCGCCAGTACTTAGCGCTAGTCCAGGGGCTTCGGAAAGTAGATTTATTTAAAGATCTATAGGTTGTAGAAGTATGAAAACTCACTCTTGAATTCTCTGGATCTATGTTGCAGACAGAGCTAAAGTTAGAGAGCCGATAGAAGGACGTTGTTTTGAACTTGTTCTCTTCATTTGGATGTACTTTCTTCATCCTGTCTGTAATCATTGACCAATTATGACGATTTTTTCTATAAAGACAGATATTTGAATGATATATAGGTGCGCCGTGCAAAAATTTCTAATTTTTCTGGTTCCCTAAAGGTTTTTACTTGATGTTCAACTGCTCTTGTTTAATGTTCTACGAGATTAAGATATTGTTACAGATGAAAATGCCAGAGTTAATGCCAGGTGCTCCTATTGATTATCAGCTTCGTTCCAGTTCGTACATACATATCCTCGAACCCAAAATACCCCCTCTACCCGACAAGTACCCTGTAAAAAAGAAAACTCTTGCCCAAAGCAAGAACCCAAGCCCGGGCCCAGGCCCAGAACCCAGGCCCATGCCTTCCATATCTCGTATGGAGCTGTATGGCTATGTCTATGGCTTATGGGTTAGGTGACTGCAAATTTTAATGGGTTTTGTCTTGTCCCGAGGTCCAGTCTATGGCTCTTTCTACAGCCTTTTCTCCTGCCGCTGCCTCTATCGTGTGTCTATTCAAAAATTAAATCCAATTATCAGTTTAAAGACACTCGTTTGCTCCAGGGATTTGAAAGGTCTCCTCATATGCCACGTTGGTAGCAAGCAAATGGCAGTATGGAAGGATGTAAGGAAGTTTTCTGGTAATGCAACAAAGTTTCATTTTAATGAGAAAATTTTGTGCTGTGAGGCCCTGTGGATCTGAGGGATGCTGCAGATTCGGGTTTCCATGGAATCTGCTCTCCTCTATGGCTGCAGTTTATTAAATGTGGAACTGTTTTTTTCGAGTGGAGGTGGAAGGTGCAGGGATTACGGAAAACCCTAAACTTGAAAGTTTGTTTCGCTTTTTGCGTGGGATTCCTATTCCAATGCTCTCGAAAAGGCTATGCCATTTGAGGGTTCCTTTTGGGGGGACTTTTGAAAGGTTAGATCGTTTGGGTTGCCGAAATTGGAGTTTAAAGGCTATTTTATTTCCAAATTGAACTTTTGAGAGGTTATTTCGTACGGGTTCTTAGATAAGGACTCTGAAAGGTTATTTCTTTGGTTTAAGTTTTTTAGTTGTGGGTTCGAAAAGGTTAATTTGTTTGTGGGTTTTCATATTTAACACGAAGAACCTTTAGGACTTTCACAAGGGAAATCGGATTTCCGTAAAGGTTCTAACAGAAGTTTCTAAAGGTCAGCCAATTAGGAATTAACGTTTAAGGAAAGGGGAATTAAAAAAAAAATTGTAATTATGAAATAAATAATAGTAATTTAAAATTTAAAATAAAAAATTCCTGTAAGATGATACACAAAATATATCAAAATACTAAGTAAAAAGACTTTAAGAATACTAATAAATACTACACACATATATTGAAAATTACGAAAAATATTTATTATAATACTAATAATAATAATTACAAAAATAATTTGAAATAAATGTACTAATTATAATGAGTACATAATATTATAATAATATAATTATTATAATATAATATTATTATAATTATAATTATAATACTAATAATAATAATTAAAAAAATAATTTGAAATAAATGTACTAATTTCTATAAAATATATTAAGACTATTTGGAAACCGTTCAATTTGGAAATAGGAAATTGTTAGCGATTTTACTCTTTAAAATATCCCAAGATTTGCATAGGTTTCCTTCCACATTACATCTCTCTCTAGAGGTTTTCCTCTGAAAGTTTTCCTTCGTTTCATATTGGTTTCTGAACCATGGCAACCCCCAAAGGCAAAGAGCTCTCCTGGAGGGCTACGTTAAGTAATTTGTTGCTACTCTCATGTCAAGGGTCGTATTCCCTAATCAGGGGATCTCATCTTTCCATACAAGACTTCCTCTGCATATAAGAGATTTTCCTGTTAAGCCTAAAAGTTGGCAATACTTTTGTGTGCCAGCAGAAAGGCCCGTTGCTGCTTTGTAGCGGAAAAAGGGACTCGGATTCAACAATTTGTAGGCAAGGATTTGTAGGAGTGCAAACAGAATGAGTGGAACCCTCTCGGCCTCTAAAAATATTAGCATAAGTGTCCCCAAAAAAATCCTAAAAGGAGTACCGAAAGGGTGAGGTTTTTTTGGGTTCTAAAAAATCCTAGAAATGTAAATAAAATCAGCAGCGGAAGGACCTGCAGGACACAAAAAGGGGACTACAATGAACAGAAGGTGCCATGCCATCCCCGGACAGGACTGAACGGCAGGAAAAATATCATTCTGTGACGCTTGACAGCCACTTACACATGTCAAAGTGCAACAACAGCAACAGCAAAGTGGATAAAACGATGAAAGAAATGCCCAAAGCAGAGGAGGAGTAAAGAGGGAAGAGGACTAAGAAAGGGATAACGAGTAAAACGGATATTAGAGAGCATAAGACAGGAAGCTGCCCGCCTGACGGACATGGTTTGCTCTTCGCTGAATGCCAGATGATGGCCATTGTAACCAGTTTTGCTTCTCCTGTACACTTTTCGGTAGACCAAAGGAATTTTGCTGGCATTAACTACACTTGAAGCGTAAAATGAAGCCCCAGGAACCCATTTAGGGGCTAGTTTTTCCACACGAAACTCGAGGAATTTCCTAATATTTATTCAGCGAAAAGGGAATTTTAAATGTTTCTTGATATTTTCGGAATTTTTGGCCTACTAATTGCTCTTGATATTTCTGGCCTTAAGCTCTGTTTTCTTTCGCTGGTAACTTAATCTCTTTTTTGTTGCTAATTAGGTTGTGGGTCGGGGCATTTTTCCTAAAATTTAAATGAACTTTAATTGGATTTCCCCGCCCACTCATTATAATCGTATTTTCAAATTCTAATTTGCTTTGTATTTTGTTTTCTTTGCAGGTAAGCGGATTTCTTGCCGATTTTCTTACGTTTGGGTGTTCATTAGATGAAAATCTTTGTTCTAAGGTAATTATGATTATAAGTGGTTTAAGGGATCTAAGAGATTGCGAACGTGGAAAGCTGTGCAGAGAAAAATATGCTAAAATTATTTATAAAATATTTATAATGCAATTTTTCTTCAAGGAACGATGAGCGATAAAACGATATTTAAGGCAATTCAAATAACATTAATGCTGTTTCCCATTTTAGAGTACCTTTGAAACTACTTCTATTTTATCCTTTCACATAAATATTCTCGATTTCACATGATTTATCTCCATTGGTACCTGAGCATCCAACAGCTTTCATCGGGTAGCTCATTAAGCCCTCGACTCTTGGACTGGCATTCTCATTAAATTTATATATGTTTAATTGACTTTATGACCAGACACGAACCACGGGACCCACAGAAGCCAAAGGCAAACACAGAGGACAGAGGCAAAGGCAGAGACAGGGCCAGAAGAGAGTGCATGTCCTGTGTGCCACCAGTTAGCACATCATAAAAAAAAGAACTGAACTGCTGGCAAACATATTTTTTTCCCAGATATTCTGCATATATATATATGTATATACATACATACACACTCGTAAGAGCATAATGCATGCATATAGTAGAGTTCCCTACGTAATTCTCATGCTCTCACGCATAAAAGGCTTAAATAATGAACGCCCGACTGCCGTCTGCCGCCTCCTCAGACGATGAGACGTGTGAGGCGTGAGGCATGAGCATGAGCATCGTGTGTGCCTCATAATTATGTGACATCCAACGGAGTAGACGAGCGTAAAAGTTTAAAAATACTCAGAGGAGAGTGCGAAAAGACAAAAAAAGAGAGTGAGTCAGGAATGTGTGGAGTAGTTTTTAGGACAACGAAGGTGGGAATACACTTTTACACCGGAAATACACTTTAAAATAGAAAATATCTTTTAAACATCAAGGAACACACATAATAATGTAATCTGATTTTTAATTTAATGAAACTTTTGAGAATTAAGGAGAGTTGTTTTATAGTACATCTTTTGAAATTTCGTTGAAATATTTTTGGTTTATATAATTTTGACTTTTATATAAGAGTCCGATTCTGATGAAATTTTTAGTTATAGTGAGACCCGTGAAGGTTGGGTGAAATATTTGATGTATTAAAAGGAAAAGATCGTTTCTTCCTTCTCTAAAATACCTGTCAAAGTTCTGTGCATGAGCATGATACCTTACTCCAAAGTGTGTCCCCAAATGCGCAACCTGGTTGCCACAACCTTCTGGTTGTCAACACTTTTAGATGCTGCCGCAGGGATGGTGGGGCATAGATGTGGACCCGGTGCAACAATGTTGCCCCAAAGAACATGCAAATGTTGCCTCATTGGCCATAAAAGATGAGATACTGATACCTCGTAATATCTGGAGCTCCGTTCTTTATGTTTTATTGATGTTCTCGGAATGGTTTCATATGCTTTTTATGCTGTAATAATCAGTGTGTGATTTGTGTGGTTTATACGGGAATTTATAGCTGAAATACCCCTTTAACATAAGCCCTTAAAGGATGAGGCCTTAGGAGACTGTTTTGCAATGTTCTTTGAATGTTTCATGGGGAAATCAGAGCGAGAGTGTCATAATATTTAGAAATAAACTATTTTTGAAGGGAAAGAGCCACTTAGGCTTATAGAAATAATTAATGATTTTTACATGTCACAACTTTAGCCCCTTCTATTTTCCGCCTTTTTTGGGGGAGAACTTTAACCCGTCTGTTATTTGTAAGCCCCTTCATCACTTTTGGTGGAGTTTTTAGTTTGAAAAATGATGAAATTATAGCAGCTTCTAATGAGAGACCATAAATTCTGGAGGCGTGAACTCATCTGCCATCAAAATCCGCCTGATTTCCTTGTCACAACTCCTGCCTTTGCTGCCGCATGTGGAGTTTTCCTCCTTTTCTTCCTGCCTCATGTGTGAGGCTTGCTTTCCTGTGGAAACTGTTGGGGGATTCCTCCTCGCGTTTCTTCCTTTTATGGGGGTTTTCCTTCTTTCTGTGATCACTCAAAAGTTTTCCCCTGATATTTTTTGTAGTTAATGCTCACGCACGTGCTGCATATCCTAACGAAGAGGCAAGAACTTGCCCTGTGGCAGTGCTGCAGTGTTGCAATTAATTATGAGGCACGTTGACAGTTTTTTTCCCCCATTTTTCTAGTTTTTTTTCATTTCTGTTTCAAAACTTCTCTCCAACGTGTCCGCTATTTTATTTTTTATAATTTATTTTTAGTTGCAAGCTTCCTTCCCGCTTTCCTATTCTGTTGTTGTTGTTGTTGTTGTCGTCTTCGACTTTTGGCGGCACGTTGAACTTGACGCAATTTATTTTGTCGGAGTCACAGACACGCCTAGTTTGAGAGTGTGGCACATGTTTGTTGTGGCACCATCACTGGTGCGCCACTGGTGTTATTTATATAAATTAAAGTCGACAAAAAAAGCAGATCTCTGCACCTTGTATGCATACATGCCGCTTGGGGAATACCCAGTCATTGACTCATGAGAGAGCAGACGGAGGCTTGGAGGAAGGAGTTTATATGTGCAGAAAAAATAAGGGGAACAAATGATTTACAACAAATATAAAAACGAACTTAGAAAACAATTAATATTTATTCTTTCTAGTTTATGAGAAAGAGGAGAATTAGTTTTCAAAGCAGCAGAATGAATCCATTTTTTCATTATTTTCTCAGGAATATTAGAGGAAAAATGAACATCGAAAGGCATTCAAAAAATTCATTATTTTCATTTATTTTTATTTAAGAACAAAGATTAACAAACAAAAAATCTCAAAAAATAAATAACAATAAATTCAAATTTAAAAAAAAGTAAAGGAAAAAATTAAGTAAATCTATTAATGATATGTTCTACAGTTTCCAGCAATGTTCTTCAAATTAAAAGAAGATCTAGAGAGTTTGGGATATAAATAATTAGAAGAAACCTCAAAGTTAAGACGAGATTTACAAGAAATCCATAAAGGAAATTTAGAACCATATTTTAGTCAAATTTTCTAGGGTTTTATTAAGATTTTTTTTAAATCAAGGAAGATGTCATCAGATCTACAGAAACATCAAAATTAGGAAGAGATTTAAATGAATTTTTTTGTCAGGAATGGATTTAAAAACCATGGTACTTTTGTGAGCTAGAATAAAATCGTGTCTTGCTATTTTCCATCTATCAATCTATGAATGGTCAACCATCTACTAACGAGTATATATATATATATCTGTCTATCTATATATATATATCTATCTACATAGTATCTATGCTCTATCCAAATTTATCTTGAATAAAAAATGCTTTTAATTTGTAGCTCTTTTTTTAAACCACACAAAAATCAAAGAAGTTCCAATTAAATTCTTTCCAGAACCAATTATTGAGACCTTGAACTTCGGATAAGAAACATAATTTGTTTTTCGAAATCATTCTCCCACTCCAACGATTCTCCCTTTCCCCCTCCTCTCTGGGAAGTCTCTTTCGCTCCCAAAAGTCTCTTTGGAGAGGCCGACAACTGTTTTGTTTATTGAAAGAATTTTGGTTTGCTGGTGAAACATTGTTGAAAGTGTCTGCCATGCCGTGGCGTGCCGCCTCTTGTTGTCGCCTCCGGGTCCTGCTATAAATAGCCCTGAAATTTTGATAAACCAAATGCCGCCTCGGTTTTGTTTGTGTGTTTTGTTGTTAATTAATGCAAGTAGTTTACTTAATTAGGCCTTAAGCTGTGTGATTTTTCGGTCGGTAGGGGATTGTTTCTCCATAACGTGGCCACACTTTACGGAACCAATAGATGATGCTGTTTTCATGCCACATTAACTGCAATTAGTCTTCATCAAGTGCCAAAATGTCAGAGGAAACCAAGGTCCATGCCATGCTGCTGTTGTTGTATTGACTTTGGCCACAACAAAAAACGGAGGAGAAGTATGCAAAAAACAACTAACGAGCCAGGGAGCTAGCTCCTCTTTTCCTGTGGAGAAGCCAGCCACTTAGTTGCCATGTTATCGTAGGGGGATCCCCTGCCCCCGCTTTGGACGAGTATGCTCCCCCGTTTCGTGTTGCCTTTTCCCTGTGCCCCCTTCTGTGGTTCAATGTCGTGTGTGTGCCCCTCCATGATTCTTGGCGCTTGTCAACTGGCAAAATTGTTTGTAAAAATAGCGTGTGGCACTAGCATTAAAGTTCAGAGAGGGATATGGTTTGTTTCTAGGAGGAGAACGAGGAAAGGGATATGCATTCATAGCGATTCTAGGGAGCCATGCATTCAGAATGATTCCTGGGGATTCCAGGGGCGAGTCAAGGCTTCCTATTGATGCTAAAAGAGTGGACGATATGCTGCATACATATATCTGGATATATTTCTGGATGCATTGTCTGGGCTTCACTGCCGATGAATGGAGTATGGAGGGGGGTACCGGGACCCTTCTCATGGGGCAAACCAATTGCTTTTGATATAAGGCAGCAGAAGACGAAGTGCTGTCAAGGTGGGTTGCCCCTTGAGTGGGTTTTCCCTATTCAAAAGTTCTCTTCGATACACTTTAGACGGGGGATAAGGGTAAGAAGGTATAACCAATGTTTTTGCCACCGCTGTAGAAGGAATGACTAGTAATACTTCTACTAATATTAGCCCTGTCTCACAAATCCTCCCGCCACTATCTCTTTAGTTCCCCCGACTGTTTTTCAAGAGCCCTTTTTTCCTGTCAAAAAGTCAACCGCTTTCCATCAGCCACACCTCTGCCTCCCCCTGGATTAGCCATCACTAGCATGACTAATATACGCGTCATCTAGTGTCTGTGTGTGTGTGTGTGTGTGTTTGTGTGTGGGGCCATGACTTTGCATGTTCTGTGGCTGCAAAAATTGTTGCATGACGAGAAGCAACAGCCACAGCAGGCGAAAACTTGTAGTAGTAGTTTTTTGTTGTTGTTGTTGTTGTTTCCTTCCATCCAAACGGTTACACAGGGCGCTAATTTTCCACTCTAATTTTCCACTGGCTTGACAGTTGACTAAACAGAAAATTGAAAGGAAAACACAGGGAAACGTAGCAGCAGGGGTTAAACCTTGAGTCGGGGAAAACTTTAAGAGCTGTTTGGAAAAAGTGCTTGAGTTTTGGGAAAATAAAGAAATTGAGAAAGTGCTTGCAGGAATAGAAAAAATTGCGCTGCTGTTGGGGACATTCTGAAAGGGAGTTTTGAATGGTGTTTTATAGAGGATTTCCGACGGATTCTTCTGGGGGTACCATCGTTAAAGTTTATAGAACTTTAAGAACTCTTGAGGACCTCAGAGTAGCGTAAAGATGCTGCTGTTTTGGACTCCTTCTAACGTCTTACATCTCCTCCTCTCTTACTCCTTTTTGCCAATTTTCGTTCCCATTTTGCCCTTTGTCTGACTGCCGCCCCATAAATTTCTCAGTTCTTTTGCGAACATCCCCCCAGAAAGTATGCAAGGGGTTCGGATATTTTTTCGTCTTTCTTGTGTTTTCCTAAGTCAATATTTTGTTGTGTTTTGTACTGCTGCTGCTTTTGCTGCTTCTGCTGATGGATGCTTTCGTTGCTGTTGTAAAATGTAAATTAATTTTGACTTGACTTATTTGCATTGGCAGTGCCCCCCACTCCAGCTCCCAGCTCCATTCTTTCCGCAGATACTGCTGCAGATACTGCCTCTTTCTCCAGCAGATACTGCCTCTCCCTTTTGCTGTAAGTGAAACTGAAAACTTGTTCATCTTGAGTGATATTGTATTACCTATATAGAGAGACATTCCGTCCATCTATGGAGAGTCCTTCCCTCTACAGAGAGTCCCTTGCTACCCTCTCCCTTCCATGACGATTGGGTGGCGGAATCATTTTCCTCATGAATATTTTCTTTTCATTGTTTTCCTTCCTGCATCTCTGCATTTGGCATTTGTGTGTTTGGGGCCAAAAGCTGTGCCTTTCATTCACTTACTTTTCTCTGAAAATCTAATTGTTTATTTTGTAATTTAAATACGAGATTTTCTATGCCCTTACTATGAGAGGCTTCTTTGACTTTCAGCAGAGGTTTGTTTTGGGAGAGAAAATACAGTATTTATGACTACTAAATGTTTCGATTCATTTATTGATGATCTTTAACGCTTTGGATACAAAAATAGGAGTAGAAACTCGGAATGGTACTTGGAATCAAACTCTTAAGATTAGAGCGTGATATCTTCAAGAAAATAGCATCCAAAAATATCAGAAAATTCATAAATTAACGAAAATCTGAAAAAAATTTAAATAAGTCATGCGGAAGCACCCCTCAGTCGTTAGGGCGGGAAGTTTCTACCTATATTTCTATAATTTATGCCGAGGGTATCAAAATCTTCGGTTAGCTGAGAGGTAGCCTTCCTTTCTCCTTACCAAATGGTTTGAGTAATTGAATTTTCCTCAGGTTTCCTGCAATTTCCTCCCTTTCTCTCCGTTTCTCTGTGGATCGCTTAATCCCGGCGGCCCATAGCCATATTTAAAACATTTCCGTTTTACATGAATTTATTTTTGGTATAAATCGTGTTCGTATTGCTCAACCGAAAGCAAAGACAACCACGAAAATGTTGCCACGAAAATGTTGCTGGCTTTTTAGACCCAAAAATAGATTTCCCCCAAAGAGGAGGCATGCTAGCTCCCTCTCTAGAGATCTCTCTTTTCGCTGTCCCTCTCTTCTGGGATTTTCCCGCAGTCTCATTTTGTTGTTGATCGAAGAAGCGTCGCGTTTCGATCGGGACCGGGAAAAGTTTTTGTTCTGAACTGAAAATAGAATGGAAAAGCGTGCCCCGTTTTCCGCTTGCGCGTTTCCATTTGATTTGGCTTCTGTTTTTTTATTTTTAATGAATTAATTGCCGCTTCGTTCATTGGCTTTTCATTTCGGAAAAAGTAGTGCCGCCAAATGGTTTAATCAAGTGAAATTTATGTGCTACCCGGAAAATGCAGTTAATTAAGTGTAAATAAAAGGAAAAACACAGTGCGTGCGGGGAGGGGAAAGTGCATGTGGAGGTGGAGGGAAATGCTGACAAGCATCATTGAAAAATAATGATTGAATCAAATTTATGTTCTCTTAAATGATATTGCAAGGCAATAATAAATCATTGTACGGAGTTCGGTACGCCAGTGTGGGTGTTTTTTCTATTCAATTATGTTCGAAATTGAATTAAATTTATAAGTTTCATAATAGTTTTTTACTGATAAGTTGGTTTACTAGTGAAGTGGTTAAAATTTCCACTAAATGTTGTGTAAAATGTTATGAAAACTAAAGAAATTAGTTCTACAAATTTATTAAATCATAAAAATGTAATAAATATATAAAAAATTATAATACAAAATATATAATAAAAATAAATACTAATAAAAAGAAAACGTTTATTAAAAATGAAACAAAAAAATTTAAAAATATGAATTAAGAAATTAAAATAATAAAATATTAAAATTAATACAAAAAAAAAAAAAAATTAAATAGTAAAAAATTAATTCATTTTAAATTAAAATTAAATTCAATTGAAATACAAAAGTTAAACATACAAATCAAATTACAATCAAAGATAATAATAAAATAATTAAAAATAATTATATATTTATAAAATAAACAAAATACAAATACATTTTAATGAAAGAAAAGGGGAGAGAGGGTAAATCTCAATCTTAAAAAAACCTGCTGTTAACTTCTGGGAAAGCTAAAACCTTGAGGATTATAATCAATACAAAAATTATTAAGAGTATTAATATTTACACTTTATAAATTAATCACAAAAATTATGTGAAGTTAATGGATTGTCGCAACATGTATAAGAGTTCGATACTTATATTTTGTATTATTATTTTTATTTATTTTTTTCTAAAAGTCTTTCTAGAGAAAAATTCTTCAGAAACATCTTATCCTTCTGTGTTTTCTACTAAGGCTCTGTATCTTTCTGGATTTTCTTTTTAGAGTCCGTTTGGTTCCCTCTCAACACATTCCCTCACACTTAACAGCATTATCATTATTGAACCACAAAATCTTGCCCTAAGCCCTATTCCTAATTATTTATGATTTTTCATAGGGCTGGCGATCCCCCCACGCACATAAAATGTGAAAATAACGAGGGAAACTGTCCCTCAGAGCTGTAGCAAATACTGTGCCCGAGCTGTGCCTCTGCACCCAAACCGAAATCAGAAACCCGACCCCTTTTCTTCTCAGACATCAGCAATGAAGCCATTAGGCAACAATTTCACTCCTTTTCCACTTCCTTTCCTTTTGCAGGGGGGCTTTTATCACATTACGACGGCTGGGGCTTTGATTTTCGTGGCTCGCCATGTGGCAAGGCTGCCTTTAAATTCGAACCAACGTAAAAACAAGCTGTTAAAAGGGAGGGTGCCCCGTGGCGTCTCCTGGAAAAGTTTGATTGTTTCACGACCCCGCCCCCAATAGCCCCGAACCTCCGTGGGGGAAACTTTTCACCTTGTTGTGCTTTCATTTGGGGGAAAGGTTTTCCGTGTGGCGGCAGCGGTGGCGGCGCCTCGTTGCGTATGCGTAATGTGCCTTAAGGGGGTGTTCCGCACCATTCAACGTCAATTGCAGGTGACTCATGCCGCATGCCTCCAGCGGCTCCATGCCTCCTGCCGCTCATGCCTCATGCAGCTCATGCCTCATGGCTGTTAAGCTTAAGGCTCGAAACACGCCATGCCGTTAACAGCTGTTAACCTCAGTGTCGCCTCCTTCCCCCATTCGACTCAACATTTTGGCCCATTTCGTGTGGCATAATAATTAGGAGTTAAAGCCTACCCCTACCCCTATCCACAAGACCTCTTTTCTTTTAGAGGTAATTAAATTAACGCGAAAAAGTTTTACTTTTTCTCATAATTTCTGGCTTTCTTTATTTTTTTGTCTTAGTTTTTTCCCTTTGCTTTTCTTCCTTGTTCTCTTTTTTCATATATTTTCTTTTTTTTTATATTTTGTTTCCTTCTTTTTGTCTTTCTTTTTTTACATTTTGTTTTCTTTGGTTTTCTCTTACTTTTTCTTGTTTTATTGCCTTCAAAATGTGTTGCCGCATTATTAATTGAAAATATAATTAAAAATTGTTTTCTGCCTGCAAGTTTTCTCCCTTTTTTTGTGGGGTCAAAAAGCTGTTTGCCATTAAGGCTATTTTCAAAATTGAATTTTCAGGGTTTTCCCAGGGTTTTAGGAGGTTTTTTACTGATGTTTTTTATGTGAAATTTTCGGTGAAATTTGAGAGGTCTTTGGGGCTTTTGTTGTGTGCTATTTATAGATGGTGTTCATATCGATTTGGGGTCTCGGTTTCCCTAGAGGCTTACTGCAATTGTTTTGCACACTCCATGAGCCGTGCGCCCGATCTCGCTCTCTCTGGCGGGGTCGTCACATCTGTGTTCAATGGCCCATATATCCCATTGACTTTGCCGCAGATGCGATGCCTAGTCCTCGTCGTCCTGCTGGTCATCGTGTGTGTATATACTGCGGTTGACTGTGGCGCGGTCATTCCCTGCCTGTGGTGCTTCGTCCCTCTATGGCTGCTGCGGCTGCCCCTGCTCCTCCTGCTGCTGCTCCTCCCCTGTTTCCTCCTTCTCCCGGGTGGTCCCCTTTCTGTGGTCAACCATTCAGTGAGCCTTCTATACGGCTCTCTCTCTCTCGATGACCATGTTTTTCTTTTCCACATTTTATGCAAAATTAGGCAAGCAATTGATGCGTTCAGCAATTAGTTGAATGTTTTTATAAGCCAATGGCTTACATAAAGCAGCCACTAGGCAGGTAAATGGGAGGGAAAATGACCAGGAAAATGTGTCATTAGGGGAAAGACCTACTCTTGGTCAATGTGTGAATGGTTAAGATATTAACGACATGTTAAAGGGGGGCTCACATTCATTCTACTTTGGCTACTGTCAATATTTCAGTCACTGATTCAGTGTATAAAAAGATTCTATTAGAAGAAATACTATTTTTAAAGTGATTTCTCTCAAGAGCAATCGTTTATCAGAATCAGTATATGGACTTAGATACTATCTATTCGTTGTATCGTTTATCCCATATTTCAATTTACGTTTCTCCCACATGGGACCTCCTTTTGCCTCTCAGTTTTCGCCATATAACATTTGACCTCCGATAAAAGGACCCCCGTGCATCGCTAATTCGGGCACTTAGCCTCGCCTCAGCTGTGGGGCCCCACCAAGGACCCACTGCCATATCCAATTGCCATAAAAGTGCCGCCGGCACTTCCGCACACAGCGAAAAAAAAGGCCAAAAGTTTGGTCGAAACTTGTGGGGTGATGTATATTTTTGTGTATTTTTTTGTCTGTTTTTCTTTTTTTCCTGAAAAGTTTTTCCTCTTATTTGTGGCATCTTTTAGTTGATGAGTCGTTGGGGGTTGGCTCCAACAACTGGGTCGCATATACATTTTTGATGAGCTGTCATTATTAAATGCCCCTCCCCATCCCTGCGGAAAAGCTAAACGAAGGGGCGGGAACTCTCTTCGTTGTTCCGCCCAGAAATATATTTATATATTCAATATTATTTATGTGACAGATGACACGACAGAATACAGTCGCAAACTTTTACTTTTCTTCCTCCTAGGACTTTGGTTTTCTTTTTCCGCTTATCAGCAGAAATTATTTACGACAAAAACTTGTATTATTTATTCGGCATTGTCTTTGGTCTGGTTTTCTTTTATTTTGCCTTGAGTTTCGGTCTAGTTTTCCTCCCATTGATATTAATTGTGTCACAGCAAATTGTTGGCAATTAGGGAATGAAAAGCCGAAAATAATAATAACAACAGTTTCTGCCATTCGATTGTTAGACCCCGAGCCTCTTTCGGTTCTACGCGTGGGCTTCTCCTATAATCATTTCATTCACTCACGACACACCTACGCACACACGCCTCCCAGAGAGGGGTGGTTGTCTGAGCGCAGAAGGGGTTGAAGGGGTATCTTGCTGGCGCAGACAAGGGTCTAGTTTATTGGCCTTCAGATGCGATAAAGTGTGGTGGGAAATGGGTCGTTGGTAGAGGTCTTAGCAGATATTTTTATTGGGCTTTAAGTGAGTCTTTTATGAAATATGAATATAAAGAAACAATAAGAAAGCGGAGAAGCTCTCATAAAGATTAATGAAAATATTACATACTTTTGTTCAGAAATACAAACATTTGCACATGATTTGCCATCATTTTAAAGATTATTATTTGAGTTTCATTATATATTTTACTTAAAAATAATTCTAGATATTTTTAATACTTTTTGTTTCAATTTAAAATTTGTATCCAAATCTTTAAGGTTCTTATTTTCCCTAAGCTTCATGTGTTTTCCGTTTTCTCGTACACAAAACCAATCCGTTTATGTTCTATAAAAATACTAAAACAACTCAATAAATGTTTTTATAGGCCATTCAAAAAATAAACACACAAACAGTTTATGGACCCTGTTTTCAGTGATTGCAGCAGTCTTTAAAGAGCATTAGACACCAGACAAACTGTATTTATTTATAGTTTTGATTTTAAAGGCAGTTTTATGGCTCGTTTTCAAGCGATTGACCTTTCGCCTTAAATGATGTCATATTTTGTGCACTCATTCCGCCTCCATCTTTTCCGACATCTCAATGATGCTGTCAAGATAGAGATAGAGAGAGAGAGAGAGGGAGTGAGAGGTAGAGACTTTTCTTTGATATGAAAACTCAGTTGATTGGGCACATCAACACATCATTTGCCCAATCAGTGGAGTTCCCTTTCCATTTTGTCATCTTTCCTTCCATTTTCTTTTTCTGTGTGTTGTGTCGTGGAAAAGGTGTCCAAGATTGTTTTGACATTACTTTCAAATGTCAATCGCCCTGTGATTTGATTTCTTCTTTGAGGCTTTTAGTCGCTTTCTGTCCCCAAATTGAATTTCAGGTGGCACTAGACGGGGGAAGAAGACTTTTCGGGGGCAACTGTTGGGTCAAATATGCGATAAAAGTCGATAATACAATCAAATTTAATGAGGTTAGAGTGAGGAAAGCCAGTCAGCATCTAAGGGTGTGATGCCACCCTAAGCCTCTGCAATGGGGAGTGGGGGATAAATATTTGGGCAGCTCCATTATCAAGGAGGCTGACTGACAACAGGTTGCCATTGGTAATGCCTATCGATTAGGTAGGCCAGGGCAACACATTTTTTGAAATATTCCCAATATTGAGCGATGAATACGAGTAAATACAGTGCGTTTCATAATTGGGAGGCGAATGACGACAGTGAAAAATTATAAGTTTAGACAATTTTTGAAGTAATTGAAAGAAAATAAAACATTCATAAATAAACTATAAAAAATAAATTATTTAAAAAAAATTATGCTTCATGTGATTATCGATAGTTATCGAAATTATATAATAACCGATATTTATCGAATGATTCATAAAATTTGAGTCTGCTCTGGACCGAAACTGCAGGATACGAATTCTATCGATAATTATTTAAGTCAATTTTTTTAAGGAAACCCTCCGTAATACAATACACATATAATATGATGCCTCCCCATTTCACACCTCCCCATCTTAATGTCTATGAAACGCACTGTCCAAAGAGTATGCTACATACATATACGATTATTATTATTGTTCATTCTGAGCAGCTTACACACCTGACTACGCTTTGGAGAGAGAGAGATAGAGAGAGGGAGAGGCTTTGCGCACTCGAATCCTTAAAGCAGCTTAAAGCCGACTGTTAACCGTTGACTGGGAGATGAACTTAACGAGCGAGCACGTACGCGGCCACAAAGACAGAGAAGCAGAGAGACAGACAGCCAGACAGACACCACAGACACATCGATGGAGTTATTTAACAGCCAACGGCAGACAATATTTACAGGCATTCGATTTAACATAAATTTTGAGGAGCAACACAGACCCACCCTCCCCTACCCACCCGTTGCTGGCTCTCTCGGCCATGAATGTGGCATGTGGCATGCAAATTCCAATAAACTAAAGTACCCAAAAGTCGCGACATCTTTTTTGATAAAGAACAGAAACAGAACATTGGCTCCCCCCTGAGGGCCTTTATTTTTCCTGTTCTCCTGTTTCTTTTTTGTTTTTGTACATTTTTCTGACAAGCTATAAAATTTTTATCAGCATTACTTTTATTTTTGTGACATTTCCACTGACATTTTCCACGAAGCGAAACGAAACGACTGAAGAAGGGAAAATGTAAGGTAAAAAGTGCTCCTCGAGGCAAAAACGCTACCTCCCTCAGAAAAGTGGCTACCCTCCACCCGAATGACATTCCCCCATTTAAGATAAGGGCGTGGCTGAGACATAGAGTCCGGGTTTTCCAGGGGGTTTGCCCCTTTTTTTCATTTGGTAAATGGGGGCTCCTGTTTTGACCTTTTTCATACTCGCCTCCCGCACGAAAATTGATTTCCTGAACGATTTGTCAACCCCTTGTCCCCTTGCCTCAACGAAAACTAGAAAATTTACCAGGCTAACAAAATTGTTTTGGCCAACAGCAAAATATTGTCTAAACGGATTCTGAATTGTCGCTGACAAGGGTGTCGGACGTTGGCTCCAATTATGCATAAGCTCTCGCCCTCGGAAAATCACCCGAAAAACCCATTTCCGTAGAGGTGTTTGTAGCACTTTCCATTTTCAATTAGTTTGCCCAAGTGGGCGTGTGATTTTCAACACGAAAACCTCAGAAAAAAAGGGGGGAAAGGCAAGAGGAAGCAAGAGAAAGGAGAAAGGAAAGGGTTTCAGAGGACAGCCCAAGCAGGGCTTTGGTAGAGGAGGGTACGGTTTTTGAAAAGGGTGAAAGTGAAAAGGCATTGCCTAATGTTTTTTAGTGGGTATTATTATTACCCTCAAGGACCTCTCTCTCTCTATCTGAGTCTCCTCTTCTGGCTGCCCCCATACTGGCCTTCTTCTGGGGTTCATTCTTGTTCCCTGCTGATAAGCTTTAATGTCCTTTCAGCGCCGTGTGGCGTTTCAATAAAACTTTATCATAATTGACATTTTAATGGGGCTTTGCGCGCGCAAAAAATTCTAACAATAATGAAGTAAAGAATACAAAATGTTGGACTACCGTTGGGGCTGTAATTTTAAATTTATGAAAAAGAAAGAGAAGGGAAAGGAAAGGAGAGGGTTCTGCGGCGGCCCATAAACAGGCGCTGCGGTTGAAAGGTGCATAATGTGTGATAAGTGTACGGCGAGTACTTATCTATAGCGAATGAGTTGGGTTTTTAGATTCTGATGGAGGTTTGGGATTGAGGTTGGTGTTGGGGGTCTTTTTCCAGGGATTTCTGTGTCTAAAAATCCCTTCCGAATGGATTATTGTAAAAAATGGGAAACACCTGGCTTTCGAAAGATATTAATGATATTTTATCAAGATTTATAAGCAAATAAAATCAAAGAGAATATAAAAATTATTAAGTTTTTTAAATTATAATATGTACCAAAACCCATTTTCATCGTTCTTTTTATATATCTTTTAATTCCATTAAGTTCTAAAATCTATAAAAACCCCACCCGTTGATATATAAAACCTTTTAATGCAAAAAAATTTGTTAAAAAGTGTAAAGAAAAGAAAAAACTATAAAGAAAATGTATGAAAAAGTGTATAAAAATGTAAATATCTATAAAGTGTATGAAAAAATATAAGAAAGCAAAGGGAAAACTCCAGAAAATGTGTAAAAAAGTGCTTGAAAAAAGGAAAAACTTATCAAGAAAATGTGCGTAAAAGTGTAAACAACAAAAAGGGGATAGAAAGGAAAATTATCAACGCCATCAATCAGGAAAACCCCTTTTTTTGCCTTTAGGAAAAATGTTGGCTCGCTGCGTGAGCTATCAGGGATCCTGCGACAACATCAATGGCATCCTGACGCGCGACTATGCCAAGGTTTGTATGTGAGGGACCAAAAGGAGTTGGCTATAAATTAATTAGTAAACGAAAGAAATGGTAACATTTTGTCCCTCAAGAAAGTTTTATTTGTAGTTTTCTATGAGAAAAAAAGATGGAAAATGCAAAGAAAAGTAGCTATAGAGAATGTTGTTGCATATTCCCGTTTGTATGTATGCTACAGACAGGACACACAGCGGAGTATCTCTGTGATGCGAGTGGCATATCTACTCGTATTGTAAGCCATGGCCAGAAAGACTTGCCACAGTGACACTGACATTTGCACTTTTGCCCGCCCGCACGGCTATTTTCCAGTAACAAGTTTTTCAGTTTATTGTCCGAAGGCCCAGAGCCAAAGCCAATGCCAAAGCCAAAGCCAAATCCTGAGCCTAAAGCAGAAAAAGAATAACAAGCGAAAACCAAAAGGAAATCAAAGGCAAGGGCAATAATAGTACACCAAAGAAGATGTTAGAGTCGACTGAGGGATACCTCTAATGCAGATTTCTGGAATATATCGGGAGAGTCTGTGGTAGAAAAGGAATAATAATTACTAATGCAGAGGCTTCCCAAAGAATTTTTGTGGAATTTCTTTTAGAAATTCTTGGAATTTATGAAAATTGGTATGACTCGGTTCTGCCTCCGATCATAATAATTTGGTTAAACAATGGTAATATGTAGAAAATGAGTAAAAAGGAGCCTCTTATCTTTGGAACTGTGTAAAATACAATATTTGTAAGATCTTTGGTGCTAAATTCTAAAATAAATAGTGAATATCAGTTGGAATTTTTTTCCTGGCGGATTTAATATAAAAGTGTCTGTTGTGATAGAATATAATTCATGATGTTGTTTTTTTTACTAGTAATTATTACACGATCGTAATGCAGATAATATCATTATCTATAAACTCTTTAAAAAAAGCCCCATATCTTTCAAATTGTAGATTCGACAGATTGTTCTTTATTTGAAGAATAGGAGAACAATTTTGATTCTGCAGTGAAATCGTTAAAGATTCTACTTTAAAAAATCTACTTCTAGATGTATCATATATTCAACCTTAAAAAATATTTATCCATGAATACAACAATCCCTATAAACCCTTAAACTATAAGGTAGTCGAAAAAAAAACTTGCATAAGCAAACTTTTCAGGACTTTTCATCCAGGGGCAAGTCCATTGTTGTGTGTTGTGCCTGTCCTGTGGCCGTGTGTCCTGTGTGTGGCCTCCCTTTGAGATGTAAAGCCAGCCCGTAACTTGGTGTGTGGCAACAACAAAATGGTATATGGCTAAACAGTAGAGGGCCACGGAAGGGAACATAAGGGAATATGGGCTCTAAACAGAGGGACAAAAACCAGACAAAACAGTGGAAAGAAGCCCCGGAAAGGGGAGTAAGAGTCAGAGATAGAGATAGAGATAGAGAGAACCGACTCTGAAGGCTGGCAAAAGATAGCAAAAGTACAATGCAAGAAAGATATTTTTATTGCCAAAGCAAAGGCCAAACAAAATGTGTCGCCTGCATATGCAGAAGGAGGCAGACGGCGGTGCACAGAGTAAGTAATAGGAAGATGAGTGCCACACTAGGATTACCATTGGGGGGCATGTGGCAGAGGACATGTGGCATAATAAAAACTATGTAAGGATGTGCCTAACGATGTGAGGGGCCAGCAAATGTCTGGGAAAGCTAATAATGCCCCGAGACCAGGGACCCGAGACCCGAGAACGAAACAAAAAGGAAAGTTCAAATACCCTAAAGGATCAGGGAAAGGTGGAAAAGCAAGAACGAGGGAAAAAACAATAGAAAGTGCCAAAGAAATGTTTTCTTTTTAGAGTTTAGCATTTCTTATTGGCTGTCTGGTTCTAGAACTTTGCGGGAAAAGTGTATATTGTAGTTTTCAAAGAGGGAAAAAGGCAAGAAAAACTTGTTAGACTTTGAATTATTGTTGCCGTTTACTTAAGTCCTTTAATAGGATTTATTTATTTACAACTTTTGCTTAAAAATTTATTTATTTCGTTTTGAAATATCGAAAATATATCTAGATATTTTAAATATATTTTTTAAAAGAAAATTAAGCTCTCATATATAATTTTAATATATTTTTGTATAATTTTAGAGTAATTTCCTACAGAATTTGTAGGTCCATATAATTCTTTTATATAATTCTGTAACATAATGCCTTACAAAATCCACATACCCTTAGTATCTTACGGATAACTCATCTGGCTCATCTGCCATTAAATCACAGAAGTCTTAGCCCATAATAATTACATATATATCTAATAAAAATGTTGCAAGGCAAACAAATAAAGTTAGGGCCAAGAAAAAACAAGCAGGAAAGTCTAGCCGGCTCTTTTAATACCCTTTACTAAAAGAGATTTGGTCTACTATTTCATTAAAATAGCAGGAAGGTCCCTTCACGACTCTCTGCACTTCTCAGTGTCCACTTTTTAAATTGGCATATACTCATGTTCTAGTATTTTTGTCGATGGAGCGTTCTACCGCTTTTCTATGGAACTCATGATTATTCCTTAAAGGGTATTAATATGAAAGACATTTCCGAAAAGAGAAGGAAACTGAATCAAATATATAAATGTAATAGAGAGAGAGATGGAAAAAGATATGGCCAATGCACACACACACACACACGAAAACATATAAAAAGGATTCGTGTTGCCACAGATTTTCTTAACGACCTCTCGACAAGACTCCTCTGTCTTCCTTCTCCTCCTCTTGGGGGGAGGCTGTGGATAAATGTCTTCAATTTTAATTTGTTTGCCTATTCCTTGGGTTTCCTTGTGCATATGTCCCTGTCTCCTCCGCTACGAGCAGAAGGAACTCCTCTCTTTCCCCAAGAAAAGAAGGAAAATGGCTAATGATTTCCTGATAACCCAAAAATCTGTGTGCAAAAGAGATTGCAACGTTGTGTGTGGTGCATCTACATCCGATGGGACAGCTGTGCGGAAGTACATTCTCTCGTATCTGCATGGGCCTTAATTACAGCCTGAATTTCCCATTAGACTGTCATTTAGTCGCCATTTATATTCATATATATTTATACACGTTTCCCCTCTTTGCAGATCTACACGGACTGGGCCAACTATTATCTGGAGCGTGCCAAATCAAAAAGAAAAGTCACAGATCTCTCGGCAGACTGTCGCGATGGCCTGCTGCTGGCGGAGGTTATTGAGGCTGTTACCAGCTTCAAGGTGCCCGATTTGGTCAAGAAGCCAAAGAGTCAACAGCAAATGGTAAGTGGAGAAGATTTTTTTTACAATTTTATAGAATTTATTGAATTTTCTGCCTTTAAATGCGCCAGACCAGAAACCACATTAAATGTAGAAGAAATTTTTAATGTTTTTGTAGAGAAATTTAGTTTAAAAATTTTTAAAATGAATATACGAAGGATTTTTATAAACTAAACGAAAATTTTGGGTGCTGAACCATAAAAATCATTGCATGTAGCAAAAATGTAATAGTTTATAGATGGAAATTTTACTTAAAAATTGTTTAAAAAAAAGTTAAAGTTAAGGAATTGAAGGAAGGTTATTTATAACATAAAACATGCAACAAATGACTTAAATTCAGTGCAAATTTAAAACTTTTTGTAAGGTAATTGCATTTAAAAATTGTTAAAAATGAAGTTATGAAATTAAAATGCATCCCTATGCCCGTTTAAAATCGATTTTATTTCTTTAAGAGCCATTTTGGAGTTTTTGTTTTAAAGTGACAAACCTTTTGCTTACTTAAATCTTAATTTAAATGTTTTTTAGTGCTAGAATGAATTTTCCCCATCAGTTTTTAAGTGCAATCAATAGTCCCTCTAGAAGGTTTCCCATTCGATTAACTCGTTTTGGATTAATTAAAATTAAAAAAAGGCTTCACAAAAGGCTTTCACTGCCTAAAGGAATACTCCTGCCACACCTCGTACTGCCATTGCGACGATGACTGGCACTGGGACTAGCAATGGAAGTCCTTTGGCTTTTGCCTCATAAAAATACGTGAAAAAATCCTAAACGCCAGTGAATTTCGCCTGCACCCAAAAGCCGTGTCCCATGAGTCATTCAACCATTTTTTTGCGTTAATTGTTTTTTGAATGACAAAAAAAAAGTAGGAAGAAAAGCACACACAGAAAACCCGCTGCCTGGGACTGGGCATATGCAAATGCCGTGGCATCAACGTGAAAATATTTCCCGCACACACTCACGTTTCGAGAGTGGTGTGGCATGACAGTGGGAAGGGGCGTGTGGCATGCATTTGAAAGGTGGATACGTCATCTATCCATGGATGACAAAACTTTTTTTGCACCGAACTTCAGGGAAATTCAGTTACGGGAGTTGGAAAATGATGATTTCCGCCGCACTAAGCAATTTCGGGTGGACAGGTGGCAGGCAGGCAGGCGGGCAGACAGTCCTGCAACTGCCACATGGACTCTGCCACAGCATCTGCCTCTCGGATCTCTGATTGAATTTAGATGAGGATTCGGATGCTGCTACGGCTGCGGCTGCGGCTACGGATGATGATGATTTTCGAGAGCTGCAGCCAGTTGTTGCACTTCATTGCATTTATGAAATTAAAATTAAAAAGTTTTCCCTCCCATTCGGGGAAATATTTTCCCTGGAAAAGAGGCGGCGGGAAAGCTAGAAAGTGGGTAGAATTTTCGTCTACCTTTTCTTCGTGTGCAGTTTTTCTTTTAACTCGCGCCGTCTGCTACGTGATGGGATTTCCCAAAATGTTTTCCTTCTCTCTAGGAGGCTCGCTTTTGGCAGTTTTTAGAATGGTGCTCCTAAATAAGGTTCTGCGCCAAGGCTAAGGGTACGTCTAAGGAATATTTATACGAGTACCTTAAGAGAGGGTATTGTCGGTTTGGGATGATGTCTGCTACTAAACGATGGAAGATGGATGGGCATAAGGCCTTCTTTTGTTCTATATTCTGCAAACGACTTGTAAAATTCAGGAAGGAACTACCATATCGTATAGTTTTCTTATGAAGATCGTTTGAATAACATTAAAAATCTATTCGTTGTTAGAAAAACCAACTTAATTTGAAAGGTTTCTTAACCCGAAACTGGCTATTGTTTTTCATATGTAAAAAACGATCAATATCCGATTACTAATCTGATAGTTAGGATAGTTATAATAATTGCTTTCGTAAAGATTTATTGAGCAATTTATTAAATTTTAAACACAGTTGGAGCATTACATCCAAGATCTTTCATAGATAAAATCCTAAAAAATTAAGTAATTTTTGTTATAACTTTTTATTTCTAAAGATTTTTCCACCAAATTGTAGAAACTGTAGATTTCTGTGTGTTTCGAACTATTTACCAAATTTAATCGAAATCGTATGAGAAATATTTCCACGAAGGTTAAGAATATCTACACTTATATGTTTTTCTATCCACTCAACCAATTGTATCCAGATCGTATGTGAGTATCCCAAATTTCTCTTGAAGGAAAGGAGATGTAAGGGTATCTGAATGTTCTTCACCCAATTCTAGCTTTCCTTTTTTCGGTTTCCTTTGCTCTAAACTGAATCTGCGGCAAGTTCATTGCCGAAATATAGAAAAACCCCAAAGAGAGAGAGAGAGAGAGAGAGAGAGAGAGAGAGAGAGAGAGAGAGAGAGAGAGAGAGAGAGTGGAGGGTCCATGAAATAAAAATTTATTTCAACTTTGTCAGTTTTTGGTTTAGTTGACGTTTTGCATATTAAATAGAAACAGAGAGAAGGAGGAACTCTCTCTTTGAAAGAGAGGTAGAGACAACAGAAAGAGAGGCACTGACACACAGAGAAAGACAGAGACAGAGACGACCATCGAAAGACAACAAATGAAATCGCAATAGACAAAAAAAAGAAGTGTCTTTTGAGAAAATGATAAGCTCAGCTAAACGTGCACCCGTTGTGTGGCACGTGATGCAGCAGCAATGAAAAATATCTAAAAACAAAAAAAAAAGGGAAAACAGAACCGAAAATAGCGGCGGAAAAGAGCTGACAAATTGCCAAACGAACTGTGGGCGTGGCAGTGTCGCGTTGACGTATGTGACATGGGCGCCAAATTGGGTTTATCCTTGGCCCGGCTGCACCAAGGAGGAGTCAGTGCAACATTTCTATATGTCATTGAGGCAGGGAGGAACAGTCGGAAGAGATTCAGGAGCAGTAGCAGGCCCCGCAGGAGATCCCTGCTACTAACAAACTCAATTTGCCAATTTGCTCAGAAATAAATATATCGAAATAGAAAAAATAGGAATAGGAAAAGGAAAAGAAAAAGAAAGGAACTGAGGTGCTCCTCTAAATTAGTTGGTAGCATGCGAAAAATTGTTTTTAGTTCTGTCTGGCGTATGGGAGCCCCCATATTCCCCATCTCATGGATGCATGAGGAGCTTTTTTGTATGGAATAAACATTTGAAAATATGCAAATATCTGCGGGCATGGAATTGTCTGTTTATTCAAAAATAATATTTTTCCCAATCGAAATTTTTGAGAACTTTCAGTGAATTTTAGCAAAGTTTCAATCAGTAAATTTGCTTCTTTGTTTTCAATGCGTATTGTGTTTTATTTTTTTAATTAAATCTACCCAAAAAGAAATATTTTTTTTTAAATTTATAAAATTATAAACATGATACATAAAAGAACAAATAATTATGCATACAAATAAATTATAAATAGATATATCACTTGTTGGATTCTTGATTCGTTTGGTATTAGTTCTTTTGACCTAATTTTTTTGTACTCTATTACATATGTGCATATATTCTATAACTTCTTGGTGAAAGACCGACCCAGAACCTTCTTAATATTTCAGTGAATACATATATTGCATGTAGGGCGACTCTTATGGTTCTATCATACCCTCTTTTATGTATATTTACCACATAAGGAACACATCTTGCTTTAAAGCTAATTGTAGAACCTTTCCAGAACCAATTTTGATGTGTCCTTCTTTTTTTACTATTTCTTATAGTAGCTCCTATTTTTATATCTACTCGCTTTCCTTCCAATGCAACTTTTTTAACATGTAACTTTTTTTGTAAACCTTTATCTTTCGTTAAAGCCCTTCCTGGCCCTCGATTGCCTGCTCACAAAATACCACCAATAAAACCCTCTCCAGTGGTGCCTCTCCATCGTTTTTCATTCCTTCAAATACACCCCTGGAAGGAGCTCTAGAGTACTCCATCTACTATCTCAGTAGAAACCCTTCGAGAAGCACCTTCTAATACCCCATTTCAATAGATACCTTTCATAGCCAGTCGAAGCCCCTCCGACCCTGCATTCCTCATTCATATCCTGTGCCTCTCTCATAACAATTCCCATATTCCATGCCGCTTGTTCCCCCTAGCACTCGCTGCAGTTCGTGTTTTTCCATTTTCCATTCAAAGCAAACAAACAAAAGCATTTGAACAATTTTTCCATTTTCCTGGCTGCCCTCCCATTTGTTTTTCATATTTGCATGACGAAATGAAAAATCAACGCTTCAGCCGAGACACGAACCCACCAAAAAACAAGGGAAGAAAGGAAGGAAACCCTAGGGATGGAATGCCTGCGATAGAATGTGTGGCAGGACAGTCCACAAACATTTGCAGAAATTCAATCAAAAAACAAATAACACGACGGACGGTGTAGTGGAGAGGAGAGTGTGGCCGCCATTAAGTGGAGTGTTGGAATAAAGTAAATTTTATCAACTTTTAAATCAAATATTAAACTTTAGCCCAAGGTTTTTCCTTTACCCAGGATGAAGGCTTTTTCTTTTCTTCACTTACGAAAAGTTTGTAATAAAGTTTTTCTTAGTCTCTCGCTTCTTTTTTGCGCCAATGCAAACTCTTTACATGAGGGTTTTTCTTGGTTTTTCCCTTACTGGTTTTTCTCCACTGGTTTTGGGTTTTTCTCTCTCTGTCGACTGCAACACGTAGTGCACATTTTTTTTTTGGTGTGCGACTTTCTGCAACGTTTTTCTAATGAGTGACGACGACACGAGAGGCAGGCAGCCGGCAGTAGTAGTACGTTCTGTGGGCGAGAGGTGGTTCTAGTCAAATGTGGGCACGGAAAAAACCGAGAAAAAGTAAAATGAAAACTCTTGAAAAATCAGCGAAACGTAAAAGTGTTCAAAGTCAACTTTGGCGTCGACACAAGTGCCACACCAGAACCAGGAAAAACCTCCAACATAGGAGGCACAGTCACAGCAAAAAAACTCCACCCAGAAGCCAGTAAAAACTCCACAGAAACCAAAGTCGAAGTCGTTGAAAAAAACCAAATTAAAGACCAAAACATACACCAAATCGACTTTAAGAGAGTTCTGTGGGAGAACTGCATGAAAGGGTTGCCATTTTCTGGTAAAAGTTTAACCAAAAAATTGAACATCTTTAGAGTTTTATCAACTCTGAAGGAGAGAAGGAAAGTTTAGGTTTCCAACGGCCTAAGATTTCAATACGAGTCCTACTGTGATAGAGCTATAGGGGTTGAGATAGGGAGAGTGGTACGAGTCTCACTAGGAGAGGGGATTGAGCGAAAGACAGAAGGGTGATAAGTTCTAGTTGAGTACATGACGGATATGAAAATATCACCCTAAAACGCTAAGCCACACTGGAAAAGAGAAAGCGGAAGATAGAAGGAGACATAGGTCTCAAATGAAAGATCAGCACAAAGGATCCCAAAGCACGAGTCTCACTAGGATAGAGGTAGCGATTGAAAGAACCAGAAAGAGAGGTGGTGCGCTCTCTTTGAGTTTGTGGCGAGAGAGAGGGTGATAAACTCACACTCAACTGCTTAGCCACACTGGAAAAAAAAGGAGAGAAAGAGAGACAGCGAGTGCTTGATTCGATTTGAAGAACCTGTAGAATTAAATTTCATTCAAATAAAAGATCCCAAGAAACAATTAAAAGTTTTTTTATAATCATTTTGATCGATACGAGTCTCACTAGGACAGAGTGAAAAAGAGAGGCAGTATCACTATCTTTGAGTATGCAGAAATCTTCTCTGAAATCTTTAGAATATTTTTAATACCCAAATACCTTTGCTTAAAGCCTCTCTCTGCCATCCAGATTCACACCGAGTCATTGTCATAACAAAAGGCGAAAATTTGTGCAAATTTACTCGAAAATGAATTTTACTACGGCACTAATTTGATTTCCACTTGGAAGGAAATCGTAAACAAAGGAAAGCTACATGTGGAGGGAAAGTCAAGCCGAACGCCAGGACCAAAAGGTAAAATGGGAAAATGGGCAAAAGCGTACCACTCTCAGGCTCTGCAGCTGCAGAGATTTTCCCAATCAAATATGTAAATAGCGTTGGACACCAGTGTGTGCGTCGTGTGTGGATGTGTCTTAAAGGGAAATTAAATCAAAATAAGCACATGCCTCGTGTGTCTTATATAATTGCCTGTCTTTTTGGCTTCGTCCTTTTCGGTCGTGCTGCTGGGTCTCGTGTCTGCTGTCTTTTGCAGGACACTGCCTTTTGTAGCCAATTTTCAATGGATTTTCAATGGATTTTCCCCCCGATTGCGGGGTTTTCCTCTGTCATAAGCTGTTTTTGCTTCAGTTATTAGCAGAAGACAAACATCCAACCCGTAAACATCCATACAGCCCAATTATTATGTAATTAAACTAAAACAATAGCCCGATTTAATGCGCTTCAATGATTTGTATGCATACACGTACATACATATATAAGTATGTGCAGTATATCCTCTTTTCTAAGGAGCAGAGTCCTTTCCTTGTTGTTCTGCGTAAATGCCCAGATTGAAGTGCAGTGAAAAGAACGTAGGAAATGGTTGTTTGTGGGGGCGTTTTCCTTTTGGGGTCTTAAGCAGATTTAAGTGCTTAAAAGGTTGAGTAAATAATACCATGGAAATTTGACTTTGGGGATGCAAATTGATGGATGGAAAAACTACAGAAAATTTACAGAAATTAGAGAAATTTAAATTGCAAAGCCAAAAATTGGTTGGGAATACTTTAGTTTATATTCAAGTTATATTTGCTATTACTTTTGAAGGAACAACTTTTCTAAGCAAATTGGGTACCTCCATTCGATGGATATAAAAAATTTGTAAGGGATTATTGAACAGAAAGAGCTATGATTATAGATATTTAATTCAAGAATCTATTCATTCCATAATTCGTTTTTTGTAATGTGTAATCTTCAATAGAAATGATCCATACAAATTATTAACAGTAACATTTCATTCGAAAATAGTCTAAAAATCAAAAATTCGACCGAAATAAACATATATTTAAAAGATTTAGATTTATCTATCGATAGGAAATCAAACATTCTTAATGATAATAATAGTCCAATACACACCCTTTTTTATATTTTTTTCAAAAAGTTTTCCCATCAATTTTCGATTAGTTTTCTATCTTTTTTGCGACCAATATTTCTTTTTAAATTTATCCAGAATTTTTCCTTAATCAAGAATTTTTCTTTTGTTTGTCTACAATTTCCATTCAAAAATTGTACTAATGATTTTGAACAATCCACATCAGTGCCTTAATATTTCTCTCTACAGATTTTCCTCCCATTTTCAGAGTTTTCCCTCCTGAATTTTGTACAAATTTCAGCTCTCGTTCGTGCCTCAAGTGGTTGCACATTGAAACCCACTTAAGCTACGAGTAAATGCAAATGCATATAAAAAATATCCTCCTTTCGTTGGCTTTCTAGCTTTCTCTTCTCCACTCTACTCCACACCTCTCCTCTCTTTTCTCCTTCTTCTCTGTTCTCTTCACCTGTCAGCCATTTTCCAATGTTCAATGGGGAAAAGCTTACGTTTGCTTTATCTAAAATGAAATCTGCTTAGGTGGCAGGGAAAATGGGTGGATATTCCCACCTCATGTGCCGCATTCTGGCCCATTCTCTGCCCCATTCCCCTTTCGATATAGGCTTATGTGCATTACCCATAGAAGGAATGCAGAGCGGGCGGCTGGGGGCATGCAGCATCTGGCAGCATCTCGAATTGAAGTTCATTAATGCATAAGACTTTGATTTATTTTTAGGGAAATTTCCCAAACCCATTTCCACCTTTCATTTTTCTGACTCTTCTGGCAGTCGTTTTCCATGTTTTCTTGTGCTTCAAATCTCCTCCTTCAGCTCTCATTTGCCTGCTTCATTCATCCACCGCGTGCCTCGCATTTTGTTGCCTCATGTTTTCCCTCCTGTATTTCTTTTATTTCTTCATGTTTTCCCTGCTGTAAACAATGCATAGTTTTTATCGCTTCATTAAAGTTTTACAAGCTCAGAATGCAAAGCTTTTTCTTCTGCTCTAAATATTCGAATTCTGTAAATTTAGTCGATATTTCTGTTGCACAATCGTTCGGCAACAAAAGACAACGTTTTTCTCTTTTTTTCCGAAACAAAAGAGGCAACGTTTACGGTCTAAAGTTTAAACAAATGAAACAAAAAAATAAAAACTGTTGCCACACGTTTTTTTGTTTTGTTTTGTGTGAAAGAAAAAACTTTTGTAACCACAAATCAGGCGGTAAAAACTTCCTGGGAGGCCGATGCCCAACCGATGGCAAGAAAGGCCCATGGCTCCTCCGTTTTGCACGTGCTGCAGCCATAAATTCCCGGGCACAAATTAAGTTGTGTCACAAGGAAAGCGGCAGCGCAGAAAGAGGAGGCAGAAGACGGAGGAGGAGGCGCTGCAACAGCAAGTGTGCCCTGTCCAGGCAGCCAATCAATGGATGCTGCTGCTGCGCCTTCTGTTGCATAAATTAGTCGCTGCCGCCGCGTGGCACGTGATCCCCAGAGAGAAACACAGAGAAACTTTCAAGTACAGTTGTGCCCGTAACCGTGCCCGTGCCGAGCCCCCGCATTAAAGTGGCAGCAGTTCCATTCTTTTCAATTAGAAATATTACCACTCTCGTGTAAGCCCCTGGCCTTAAGCGGCTCTCTCGTATTAGCCGTAAGTTTTCTGTTTGGTCAAATGGTGCAGCAGTGCTGGAGTGGCGGTATGGGAGGAGTACTTGACGAAAGTTTTGTTTATCATACGCCATGTACGCCGCCACACACAGGACCTTCTCTTTTCCGAGAAGGACCCTCGAAACTGCACTGCCAATGAGGGGATTACGAGTATTTTCTCTTTATTTTGTTTGTTTGTTTTTGTTTTACTTTGAAGTGCACTACACGGAAATGTCGGAGTATATTAACTTTAATGAGTGGAAAGGGGAAAGAGTACTTAAGGGATGTTTAAGGAGAGTTTAATGGCAGTTTAATGCCAATTATTGTATGTATTGTGCAGGAAAGTGAGGGATTTAATGGGGAATTTAATGTATAGTTTTTTGAAAGCAAGTGGTTTTTGATGGTAAATTCGTAATAAATTGCAGTCCAAATTGTAGAAATATAAGCATATTATTGCATTTATTATTTGTATTTGATATATACAAATTATTGACTTTAGATATATATGTTATTCGTAAACCAAATTATTTACTTAAATTAAAAAAAAATTCTTTTAAATTCAAGATTTTGATGAAAAACACCGAATGAGAGGATATTGAAAAAAATAATTAATATGTTTAATAAATATTTTTTCTTTCCTGAATATCATATAGAAATATATAACGATTTTATATCAAATCCATATACATATCTCTCTATCCCCTATCAATACCTCTATATATCCTCTCTAAATCTATATCCTACATTTTATATTCTAGAAAGGATATATGAATATGTATATTTACACCTGTGGATATCTGTGGATATCTTTCTGTAAATGTAACCTTTGTTATGTTTCAGAAAAAGAAAGAATTTTTTTAATGGAATTTTATTTTAATCTAAATTATTATTGAAAAGAATAAAAGTTCCTTTAATTCCTTTCTTTACAGAACGAAGTACTGTTTACATGAAAATCAAAATCACATACAAAAAGATAGACAGGCAAAGGGATTCCAAAATTGTTTCCTTGTGGATCATTTCTTTCTTCAGAAATGAACATTTACTTGAAAAATTGCACACCTATAAGCTTATTCCTTAGATTCATACCTGAAAGAGTCCCAAAATTCTTACAAGGAAATATATCTACAATTAAAGACAACCACTAATCTGTTTTAAATCTGTTTTATTTCATAATATATCTGTATTATTTTTAAGAGTATTCACCGTCCACCCTTAACGTTTTCCAAAAGGGATTTTCGTGTTTTGTTGTTTTTCAGCTGCTCATTCGTCAAAGTTTTCCTGCTGTGCCAAAGCTTTCTAATTACAAATGTAAATCCCCCTTTCGTTTCGTTTCGTTTGGGGGAACTTTGTTTAGCTTTTCCGCTGCCCGCAAAAGGAAAAGGGAGGGGGTGGAAAGTTTGGTCTGGGCTGTCTGTCGTTTGGTACTTAGCTGTGGTCGGTACTATGATAATTGTCATTGGCTTTGGACCATGGACCATGGACCATGGACCCTGGACCATGGAACATAGGGAGATAACTAGCCAGAGATACACGGATGTATCTGTGGGATGTCGTCTGTGGCCTGTTGCCCGCCTGCTGGGAGGCCAATGGCCATGGGTCTCCTGGTCTCTTGGTCTCTTGGTTTTATGTCTGGATTTTTGGCTTTGGCTTTGGGATCTCTGCGGAAGTGTTTCAATTGCTGCTAAAGCCGCTTGAACTTTGGACTGTATCCAAAATGTTGGTCTGGCTGTTGGTGTTGTGTTGAAATACAATTCTATTTTCAGTATTTTTCCGAAAAACCGAGAAACTCGTCTTCTGGCAAACGATTCACGCACTTAATTAGACACGGGATGGGTGGATGCTGTTGCTCCTCTAATTGCAGCAGCCCCCAAAACTACTCGACTCGACTTCAAACGCCAGTGGCATGCTGCGACCTCATTTCGTATGTGGCATCTATATTTAGATTGCAAGATCTCTGTGGTCTAGAGACTTGTACACTTGCTTCAGTGTGTGGCTCTTTTGGGCCACAGGTTTTCGAACCAACGAACCATCCGACTGCATATATCTTCTTCCTGGCTTTATTTTGGAAATTTATGTGAATCGAACTGCTCGTTGACATCGTTTTGTTTTTGGAGGCCACAGAGAAGTTCATTGCAATTTATCATGGGGCCAAAGCCACCCACATGATTTAAGTGTGGCATTGTCCCACAGCGGGGTCGAGGGGGTTACAAGGCAATTCACGATCCATGGAACGAATGATCTGTGGAACGACCGGGGGGAACGATCACAGCATGCTGCAATTTTTTGATGATTTTTTGCGATTTTATCGCGGGTACAATGGACTTCAGATAAGGTTGGACAGGTCTTTTATGAAAAAGAGTGATCAATGATCAGAGTGAATAACGAGAGATTGTGGCGCATGAATCAGTGGAGTTAATTATTGGGAACTTTGGTTTAATGATCGTTTAAGATTGTTTTATGAGGAAATTTTAATAGATATATAAACAATTTTTTAGAAACAGTTTAATGATCAGTGCAGTTAAAAGAGCAATTTGAAAAAAGAATGCTTTGCAGGATCAGCAGATCATTTGCGAATATTTTGGATAATCATTTCAGAGGTAGGTTTTTTCATTTACTTAAAAAAATATCGGCTTAGAGGATCACGATCAGACGAAAGGTTGATAGATCACTGAAAAACTATTTTCTTGAAGAAAGATCACTTTGGAGGATAAGGACTTGGGGACATACAAGCTAAGTCTAGTTAAGAGAGAGACTATCGTTCTGGAGAAGCAGTTGTAGGATGATTTATGACTACTCTCATAATTTGCCAATTCCCATGAAGAAACCAGGGATTTAAAAGATATATAACTCAAAGGAGATACTAGTTGTATTCAAACATATTACCGACCCGTTACAATTGGATAACTTTTACACGAATATACTCCTTCCTAAAGAGTGTTCTTTCAGACCACCACAGTACTCTGAAATCACTTCTCTTTCGCTTGATATTTTTGGCAATACAACAAGATCGTGATCATCATATAGATTTATTGACAGCCACACATTTTGCCATTCCATTCAAATGGCTATGGCTCTCTCGTTGCCGTTTTGCGGTTGTTGTGGTTTGTTGTTTACGAGTTTCTTTAATTGTCTGTGTTCTGTGCGGATTCCGCCTTGTAAATCATAACTGAAACGAACATGGAACCCAACGCCACATCGTGGCCTACTTTCCGAGAGAGGTTCCCCTTCAACGAGTCTTCTGTTCTTGTGTTTTTTAACTGCCTTTTGTTCAGTGCACGTTTTTGCAATTAAAATTTATGAAACTATTGAACTCTGTTGCGGATTTTTTAATGAATGAAACGTACGCCATAGATCCGTTGATGGGTCGTTCGAATGAGTCGAAAGAACAACCAAAACAATCACAAGAATAAAAATAAGAAAAAGATCCATCAAAAGGGGCAGACAATGAGATGCTGTGATGCCTGGGTACCTCTTTGATGACTTATTGAAAATTCCATTTAAAAATTGTTTACTCATTGCAGAGCCGAAGCGATACAGCAGACAAGCTGTAGCTCTCTTTCTCGCTCTTACATCCCCACAGCTGTCAAGAAAACAAAAATCAGACATATTTTGAAGAGTTCGGAAATGTGTTTATGTCTGTTGGGGATTGGAAGGAGACAGAGATGGAAACTGTTCCTAAAAACAGTCCATAAATTGTTATGAATGCAACATGTTGCAAAGATATTGGGATTATGAAGTGTACGAGTAGATATTTATACAGTTCTGTTGATTTTGTGGCTGATCCTAATGTCATATACAGAAACTTTCTAAATTCCTTTGAGAGAATCATTTATTTTCTACAAATTTTCCCTTTGAAGGTACAAAATGATCAGGATATCTTATAACTTACTTATTTTAAGACCCGTAAAATTTGAAAGAAAAAGATAAATTTTAGCTTTTTTCCATTTAAATTATTTAGAAAAAATAAAAATTCTGTTTTGATCATTTTTTCATTAACATTCTTTGCAACTTTATTTCTTATATAAAAAAACAAGCTAAATACCGCTAAGTGCTCATCTCCCTTGCCCCTTTAGCATTTTCATGTCTAGCAACAATGCGTACAACATTGTTAGCATCAATCGATTCGCTCGTCTGGCAATACAATAAACCTGTCTGGCAGCCAAATGATCAAAAGCAACATGTTGCTTGCAGCCCAGCTGCTGCGATCAGTGCACAAACAAAACATATGATAGCAACAAAAACAAGAAAAAAGCATTAAAAACCAAACAAAAAAACGGCCGCAGCAACAAAAACAACACCAAGAGCAGAACAAAGATCAGCAACATCTCAGGCAGCAACAGAAACAACAGAAGCGGCAACAATGTTGAGCTGAAAACGAAGTCAAAACCCGAAGTCGAAATGAAGCCGAAGAATCGATGTCACGATCAATACGCTGTCCCTATCTCTTTCTGTCGTGTGGCTTGGATTGTCTTTCTCTGTCTTTCGGTTTGTTTGAGTCGGCGCGCCGGCTGCGATTCAGAACCGCCTGTTGCCGCAGTCTCGGCAGTCGGTTTTGGCTGCCTCCAGCAAACGCAAGCAAAACGCGCGCGTCTTTTTATACAATTTTTAAGCGCGACTTTGATTGAAAAATGCATGTAATTTGAGCCAAAAAAAGGTTTTGGCAAGGAAAAAGCCACAAGTGAAGGCTTCGAGGAGTGACAAGTGGCTTGACGTATAAAAAGTTGCTAAATAAAGTAATTAAAACAATTCAACGCGCGATTTCGATTGAGAAATTATAAAAATTATAATTGAAAAAGCTTCTAAGCTTCTTTACGTACAGAAAACCCCTAAACGCAGTGATCTACAACAATTTCGCCCAGTGTATTTGCTGATTTCATGCAAATTTCTTCGATCATAAAAAGCAAAGAAGCCACAATTTTCGTTCCATTTTGTTTAATTGCGCACTCGGTCGCTCCGTTCGTTGATTGCCTTAAATAAATGTACTGCAAATTCCGCAATAGATTATATCAATTAAAAAATATTCAACAAAATTGTGTATCTTCAAGTGTCTTGCTCCAAATTTTTGCTTTCGAAAAACGAAACGAAAAATCATATAAAAAAGAGGAGAAGAAACCAAACCCCTCAACATATGCAGGTCAAGAGGTAAACCTCAAGTAGCCCACAGAAAACAACAGAAAAAACAACAAATATTTCAAGAGGTAAATGAAAATGTTATGACCCCTTGGGTTTTCCCATTTTTGGGCCTCTATATTTTGAGATATTTATCAAATTTTACGAGAAATTAACATCAAATCAACATAAACAATGGAAGTCATAAAAAGGAAGTCAACACACGCATGCCACTGTCACATACGCAGACCCTCGAACTCTCTGCCCTATACCCTGCTTTAGGCCATGGTCAGAACTAATTATCATGACACAACTGTCAAAGGAACGAAGCAGCAGGCTGCCTTTGACACGCCCCTTGTTAGCGCTATCGTCCTCCTATCGGATATTGCCTTTTTTTGTTGGCTGCGCTGCGTGTCCTGTTAGCCACATCACAGTTTTATGACTTTCACTCTTGGCCCGAACCCCGGACCCCGGCCTTTTCCTCGCTCTATTCCTCTTTTGGCCTACACCTTTTTCACCTACATTCACATCATCGATTGTGTGCATGTGTGTGTGTGGCTTTTTGTGGCCTAAGGCGGAGGTTACGTGCCCATATTTTCTAGGGAAAAACACGGAGACCAGCTGTGCAGCGGGAGGACAGCGCGTACAGTGGCGTAGGGTCGCCGCAGGGGGGTGCCTGCATTCGTTGTGAATGAGGTTACGAGAGGTGGGTGAGCGGGTAAAAGGTCATTCGGTGGAACAGATTTGGTTGTAAAGGGGAAAGAGGAATAGAGGAGGGAACCTGAATAGATCAATTAGGACGGTAGATTGCTATAGAGATCAATGGATTATAAATTACTTGGAGTGTAGATAGGATCTTTAATTTTACAGGATTAATTGGGGAGAAAATCGAATAGTTGTTAGAAAGATAGTAAAAATATTGAAAGAACTGGGATTTTAGATGAAAAATGTGCATAAATATGCACAACTAAGGATAAATATTGGGCTAAAATCATAAATCCTGAAGATTGTGGTCGCTAATAGAAGATTGAATCTTTTTTTTTGCATTTTCCATCATTTGAAGTTGATCTAAATCGTAGAGAACGACGTTTGCTGTGTGCATAAATCATTTTTATAGACAAATGTGCATAAATTATTCAACATTTTGATTTATTCAACTCATAAATAAAAAGTTAAGTCATAATTATTCGGGTATTATTCAAAGTAGATGATGATTGAAAATGATTTATTTATGCGTATATGTAATATTAATGCGTGTTTTAAGAAGCGTGTTTTATATAAAATATTAGATTATTATTTAAAAGTGTCATAAGCTCTAATTCCTCGAGCTGCATAAAATATAAATATAAAAAAAAACTAATAGTACCTTTGAATAGTTCCTTCTTTGATCAGTCTCAAAACTACTGCCAAAGAAAATATCCATAAGAATCCCCCGCTTGGAATGCTTTATCCACCTACACCCCTGCCGTATACCAATCCCCAGACCCCTCACATCATACATACTCTCCTCTGCTCTCCACTACTGTGAAATTCATTTCATTTTTATTCCCATTTCTCGATCTATTGTTGGCCCAAGTTTATTGTCATTCTATTACCTCTAACAAACGAGTACGAGAGTATTGTTAAACATCCAATGGCTCCCCCACACACACACACACACACCTATTCTTCGCATTGTTGACAATAAAATGCTCTCCATTCTGGCCAACAAATTACATAATTATAGCCACTTTGACCTTTGTTATCGCCGGCTTATTAAATTTCCATGAACCACGAGCCCCAAAAACACTTTGGGTGGCACTAAAAGATTTCGTGCTTAGGCGCCTCCCCGCTGTTGGAGCAGAGGGAAACCCAAAAGTCAATGCCTTGGCTATCTGTCAAGATTGGAGCTTCTGGCCAACATAAACTTTTGGTTTTGGCTAGAGACCGACTAATGAGGTTTTATTTATCAATGACAGAGCGTTGCGATGGTCGGCGATTCATCATTTAAGCCAAAGCTGAAGCTGAAGCCAAAGCCAGAGCCCCGAAAGCCACTAAATTGAGCGTTAAATCGAGCTTGACTAGACTGTCGGAAAGAGAGCTTTAACCGTTGGTTAATTTAACAAGATTTAACAGCCAAATAAAGGCTGGGGCGGGGGGTATCATCTTTTTGGCTAAGACTCTGCAACTCGGGTTGTTCCCCCGCGGGCCTCTATGTTGCAGGCGGCACAGCTGTCAGCTGTTTTGGTCTAGACAACAGAAATTGGGGGCCTTTTTTTCTGTCGCCAGATAAACCGCAGTGCCAGCCGCCGCCGCCGCCGACTGTTGCAACGGTTTGGACTTACTTTGTGGACTTTGTGCCCCAGAGGTTGCAAGTTTTGTGTCGCTGTTGAAGCTGCTGCCTTGCCGATGATGAGTCATTCTGTGTGTGTGCCTTTTTGGGGTGTGTGCGTCATGTGGCATGACTTGGGTTTCGAGCTCTGAGAAATTGGATTAATTGAGAAGTTCACCGAAAATACTCTACAGATACAATAAACAAGTGTGAGGCAGCATAAATATATTTAATTATAAAGAAAATTGAGTTAATTAAAGGTTGGAGATTGATGGCGTGTGGGCTTGAAGGTTTGAAAGTCTCTTAAAAGTATTTGTTTATGTTTTCAAGTCAGGGGAGTACTAATTGTACTCGACTCGGTTCTGGTAATGTTTATAATCGTAAATGATTCCAAACTCCATAATTTCATTGACTAATTTTCCCCCAGAGACACACAGAGACATCGAATCGCCATTTGTCCACCCCACTGACCCACTCCCAAGTGGGAGACCATTTGCCAATCTCTAATTATAGAAGTCTTTGTGGGGGGGGGGGGGGGGGGAGGGCTCTCTTTCTCCTAATTGGCAGAGACAGAATTTATGGCTACGAAAAACACTTTCCACACCTTTTTGCCACACATGCCACAGAGAGAAATAATTGGGAACAATTGAGCTTCGGGGCAAAATGTTTGCTGTTGCTGCTGCCTCTTGCCTCTCGCCTGTGTGTTCTGTGTGCAAATTGGACAAATGTGTTGCGGAAGTTGTTACCAGAGAAGCAACAACAACAGGAGACACACACACAGCGATAGAGAGAAACAAGAGACACAGTTCCGCAACAAGAGAAAGACAGAGAGAGTGGGAGAAAGGTGAGGGAATTCCATTCAAATGCAAGAAAAGACAACTTCTCGTGACATGACATGACCGTGTTTTCGAGCAAGTTTTTTGCCTCTGGCATGGCATTTAATGGCTAAAACTACTGAAAACTTGACAATGTTCAATGCTCAGTGTTCAATGCTCGTCGGGTGATTAACCAGCTTTTTTTTTTCTTCTTGTTTCGGATTTCTCTTTGAGAGAAATTCACGAGGAAATGCAAATGCAAATGCAAAGAAAACGGTTGCCAAAAGAAACAGATTAGAAAATGGATGCAAATTCGATTGTTAGATAAAGGACAGTGGAAGAATTGATTGGTTCACAATTGTTAAGTGATTTTATGGTATAATTAATGATATTTCTACGGATTTTTAGTACAATGTTAGTTGATAGAAAAGGTTATTTGGTGCAATAGAAATGTCTTAGTAGACGGCTTATAGGAGGATGAACAGATTTTTAGAGCTCAACAATTAGAGCTCCAATCATGTCACAGAAGATTTTACTTTTATTTTACGCTATTTTTTAGGCTCTATGGCTGGGATATGTTTTTTGACCAAAACCTCAATAAAATAGTACACTTAGTATCTTAAAAAAAATACCCATAAGTTTAGAAATATAATTCCCAAAGATCTATTATAATATCTCAATATTAAAACATGAAAGGTTCCCAAAAAAGGTTATTCCGCTCTTGAAATTCAGCTAAAATTCTCTTCAAATTCCTTAACCCCCTGCCAATGTGACATTCCCTTTCCAGAGAAATCCAAAATAATATCTCATTTATTTTGTAGCCTACAAAGATCGACTCATTTGTCATGCAGATACTGGGTACTCTTCGGCTGTTCTGTTCTTCTGTTCTTTTCCCTGGAACCCCAGACGCGTTAATATCTCATCATTAAGCAGCCGACTGTCCGTCCGTCCGTCCATTAGTTTTGTCAACCTCTTTGTTGGCCGACGGCGGCTTCCCTTGGGGGAAAAACGGCACGCGTTACTACCGACCCGACAATCGGTCGACATTAAACACCAAATAAATTCATCAAAAAACCAAAAGTTCAAAGAACTGTTTGCCGGTTCAACAACAACACAAAAAAAAACAAAAACCGAAATAATGTTAAATGTTAAACCGGTTTTCAACACCTTCTCTCATACGAAACTTTCGTTGCTTGAATGTTGAGGAGGCGTTGACTCAGTTCCTGTGGGTCGGGTCTTTGTTGCAGTTCCGATTCTGTTTCTGCTGCAGTCAAGGTCGTCGTTGCTAGAGGTTTATTTGCGGTTTGTGGCACTCTGTTTGCCCAAGAGCATCCTCGGGCTTAAAGGGGTTTAAGCTTTGTTTACGACGGGACGGCGATGCTAATTGTGGGGCATCAATAAAGAAAAGTTCAGACCGCACACCACGAAATGGCAGCCAATAAGCAGCCGAAAGGATCCACAAAGGGATTCCTCTTGGTGCCACATAAAGAACGGAAATGGGCGCTACAAATTAGCACCACGATTGCGAATCTCTCGCCTTGGCCTCTGGGGCACTGTGTGAACCAAAAAGTGTGTTACCCCTTACCTCGGTAGTGGGTCTAAAAGGGTGTATTAGGCTAGAGGGAAACTAGGAAAATAAAAAAACGGATGTTTTGGTTTGTTTTTTAAGTTAAATTACAATTTTTAAATGTCTTCCAAAATTCTAGAAAATTGTTCAAGGAATTTATAAATACATCGCCGTTTTTTATTTGGGTATCATTTAAATTCTCCTCAGTAAGGCCTTAAAATTTTCGTACTTCCTAGTTTTGTTATTTTTATTTTATTTTTTATTTATTTTAATTTTAAATTATATTTCCCTTAGCTATTATAGGTATCTTAAAAAAGATCTTCTGAAATTTTTTGAAAATTATTCAGAAATTAAATAAATAACCTGTTGTTTTTTTATTTGGCTATTTTATAATTTTCTTCAGTACGGGTCTAAAATGATTCTTTCTTTTTAGTCTTTATTTTTTTTCATTTCACTTAAATTTTATTTCACTAAGATATTTTAGGCAACTATAAAATTAATTTAATAAATAAACTCTTTATTTTTCTTTTTATTATTCAAACTTAATATTTTCGACACTTTTAAAGTTCTCTTCAAATTACCAACTACTTTCATCTTTCCCTCCATTAAAACGCATTACAGGTCCTCCTCTTGTCCATCATTCGACCTCCCTTGCCCTGCGGTTTCTGGCTGTGTGGCCGGCCCACCAACAAATTTCTTGACAAAAGTAAACAAATTATTTGATTTCATTTATTGCTGTTTGTGGTTGGAGTTTTTTCATCTTCTTTTTCAGGGCTTGTTAGAGTAGAGGGTCCGCCGCCTCGCCATTTGTCGGCGAAACTTCAGTCAACAAACAAACGGTTTTATTTTGTATATTTCGTGTATTTTTGTTTTTTGTTTTCGTGGTGGACCGCAGGGCAAAACATTAGCCAAAAGTTTCTGTGGGCGAAATTTATATTAATTATAGAGGGAGTGGATTTCCTTGCCCACAAGGAAGTTACTTCGTTGTTTAGGTAGCAATCAAAATACGTTTAATAACGGCTAGGGAACGGAATACTCATGAGTACTGCCTACAAAATGGAGCCACGACAGTGCGGCATTTGGCAGTGGCATTGGACGGTGGCATGCAGATACCAGATAAAGCAAATGATTGAAAAGGGAGGCGGGGTTTTGTTTTTTCGAGGAACTTTTTGGGCTGTCTTTTTTTAAGAGATAGATTTTTGGCAGGTATTGGTGTGTTTTCTATTAGATTTAGGTAAGATATTTTGTGGTACAGTATATTTATTATATTTTCTAGTATATCTATGATATTTTCTGGTATTTTATGGTATTTTTGTAGTCTTTAAATTTTATTTCACGAAATCAGAAATTATGGCATATAATTTATAATCTCTAAGAAAATATTATATTTCGAATTTTTCGTTAGTAAATTTTGATTAAATACTTTGAAAAATGTACTGAAAACCATAAAAAGATGATAAATATGAAGAATTAGGCAAGAATAAGGAGAATAAGATGTGAAGATGAGTTAAAGAGAATCTGAAAATTTATGTTGAAAGATGAATAATGTTTCGGGATAGCATAAAAAAATATATTTAGTGATTTATTTAGTCAATTAATGCGATATCAGAAATTCCTAGAATATTGTCATGCTTGATTTTCATTTAATAAAATTTTGCTAGCAAGACAAAACATATTTCCTGCAGATTCAATTCCTAAGTTTCCGTGAAAAGCTTACTTCGAGAATCAATATATATATGCCACTAATTTTATTTACTTTTTGGATAGTTTTCCACTTATTCTTGCTGGCTTTAGGCACACAGCCAACAGGCATACCAAGAAAAAAGCCTCCACCCAGAATTGCTAATTACTCAGACACTGCCCCTACCTCCCCCTCAATTGTGCAGTTTTTCCGCGAAATTGTGGAAATGTGTCACACAATTCCCGAATAGAATTTTGCCGTCGCGCGTAGGTGGTCGGAAATCTCTGATGAATAAAATTATGCTAAAGAGGCGGAAAACTGAAACCCCCTGCTGCAGCTGCAGCTGCAACTGAGAAATCAGAGATGCAGATTTCTAGATTTGCAGATTTGTAGATGCCACAATTGGAGGCGACTCCAAATGTAAGTGGGTGGCTTTACTGCTGTGTCTGTGTGTGTGTCATCATCATTAAACATCCCCAAATGCAATCGTAATCTGTGGCACGATCATCGTCATCATCATCATTGAGATTTATGTTTGTGTTTATGCTGCGGCTTGACATTTCCGCTTCTTGGCTGCGTTCTTCAATCAAAAGACAACGCGCGAAAAAGACAATCTGCACGTACCACAAAAAATAACAACAACAAAACCGAAACCCCCACAAGAAACGACTCTGAAACTTGCAACCGGACAAGAGTGACGACAATACGAGGCAAAGTGGCAGACAGACAAGACAATAATAAAAAGCAAACCAAGGCGATAAAAGATAAGGCACGTCGCGTCGCTGCTGCTGCTGCTTCTGCTGCTGCTGATTGCAGCAGCCTCGACTTTGAAGTCGGGGAAGTTGCAATGGAAGCAGTCCATGAATGAGAGACTCCACTGTGAAGTACGTCGTTGAGTGACCATTGAGGGAGAGCTGCCACAGGGAAATGACGAGCAATTGTTCAATCTACAAATGATTGAGTGGAAGGAGGGCACTTGAATGGAGAACTGGAATCTCCTGCCTGGAAAAGGAGCAGATGGATAGATAGACGAGAAAATCGTTCACGTGCCATTAATTAAGGCATTAGAAGAGCTATCAATGAAGAGAAATTGAAGTGTGTATTGAATGATTGAAAGGAATGCAAGGCAATGAAGGTACCATTAAATAATGAAGAAATGTGCTTGAACCTGAAGGAAGAGTGGTTTTAAAGTCGTTTTGGAATATTTCTACACAACAAATTTCCCATTTATATGCTCAGAAACCAAAAAAACCAATTGTTTTCCCATGTGAAACCGTACACCACCCGCAAAAGACAAATCGCTTTCCAATTAGCCTAAAACGTTCATTCCGACATACAATCAAGGCCTCAAATTATAGTTTTATGATTTCCTGTCAATCTTAATGAGTGTCTCTAAGTGCTACAACAGCGGCAGAAACAACAGCAGCAGAGTGAGAAATAACAATAGGAACGAAACTGATTTGTCGGGCAATGGAGCATGGCTAATTGCCAAACACTTGAGGGATTTTACTTGGGCTTCGAAGTGAAAAACTTGCTGACTGTTGACTGCTAATGAAGTCACAAAACAAAATCCCGGGCACGTTTGTATGCAAAAGAAAAGCAAACGCCTGGCTACAACAATAGTGGCAGTCGCCTTTAGGCCCGATGCCGGGGCCCAGCCCAACCCAACCCAAAGAAAATGTTGCCAGAAGGCGCGGGCGCAGGCGCAGCTTTCAAGCCAATTCCCCAGCTCTTTTTTTTTACTTCAATTTTTCAACGCCTTGTGCCCCCCAAAAGATTTATGGTTGCACAATGCGTGACCAACTTGCCGCAGAAGGAGTCGCCGTTGCAGACGAAGTTGGAGTTGGAGTCACAGGAGGAGTGGTTTTTCGATGGGGCACGCATGCGCACCTTTCTTTCTTTCATTCTTGTTAATTTCACGGCGAAAGAAAAGAGGCTTCTCTCTTGTTAAATAATGTGTTCAATCAATATTTTGATTGCCCGCTATTCATTTTGCAATGCAAGAGAAAGACACGACACGCTTCTGGAGGATTCTTATGGATTGCCATGGGAATTTTAATAAATTAATCAGGGAATGGCAAAGGCTTTGCGAGGTAATATACGTGTGTCAATTGGTAGAGGTATTCCGCTGTTTGGAATATCTTCTGAGTTCAAAATGGTCTGGGAATAATATTACACTTAGGATTGTGGCACTCCTACGAAGAGCAATAAAAGGATCCTACAAAAGAGCTTCATCGCGGAGAAAAGGCTGTACCATTCTCCACTTATACGAGTATGGGAATGTTGAAGCAGCGAATCGAATCCTAAAGTTATGTTACGGTTACATAAAACTTACTGGCTTTGTCATGAAATTACACATTTCTTTGCACTTGATTCTCTTAGTGGAAACTCCGACCTGGAAGTAGTACAGAAATCTCTAGATTCCAGAAATGGATCGCTTTAGCAATTCCCCATTAAAGAAATTCCATTACTTTGTATTCAAATCTTAAAATACAAGATATACTTGATTTCTACTTATTTCCATCCCCACTCCCTCAACCGATACACTCTCTCCGCAATTATAACCATTTATTTTAATGAATATAAGTAGACTGCACACACTGCTCTTTCCCCACTTCAATTCCACGTCTCTCTTTCCCAATAAATTCTAATTAATTTTACAATTGCCAGTGTAGTAGTTTCCTGGCCTTAGATTTTGGGCCAAATATTTGACAGTTTGGGCAGCAGTTGACAGCAGCAAACAGAGAAAACCGCAAAAGCATCGTCTGGGGGAGAATGCAACCGAAAACCGAACTAAATTATGTTTTGGGCTTCAAGTTTGCAGGATTTCCAACTGTCTATAGGAGGCAACATCCATGCCTCTCTGTGCGACGTTAATATTGACATGACAAATAAATTGGCCTGGCCGAGAGGCAGGGCAGAGGAAGAGGAAGCTACTGCATGCGGTTTACCTTTGCCTTCCAGGCAAACAAACCCCAAAATAGTTTGGCAAAATTATGCATTAATGTCGGCCAGTACAGAACCCGAACCCGAACCCGACTCTGACTATTCCACAGGGAGTGGGCTGTACATGCAAATAATGCAGGTAAATTTGTTGTTTTGGCCCCCCCTAAAAACAGGGCCAGCAGATCACAGCAGAAGACCAAAATGCAGAACTCTCCTGTTACCCAACGGCTAATTTCTGTCGAATGGTGAATGGAGAGAGGAGAAGAGGAGAAGAGCTGCCTGCTGCTGTTGCAAAACTATGCAAAATACTCTGACAACCAGGTTGATGATGACGACAGGTGCCAAAGGGCATTCATTTGTGTATTTCTGCTGCTGCTGCTGCTGTTGCTGCTGCCGTTCTAACGGTGCAATTGTCTCTCTGTCGGTCTCTCTGCCTCTCTGCGGCTCTGTTTGTTCAGGACAACTACTGTCCCCCCTCAGGGCAGAGGCTTAGATGCAGAAAAATGAGAGCAGAAAAGGGGCTTCGCTGTAGAATAGAGATCTGGAGACGAAACGAAGCAGGAGAGGGGCTTTAAATTGATCTCTGGCTACGCTCCGACATTTAAAGAGCAATTTCTTTCGATTTCCTTGAGATACTTTTGAATGGTAGCTCCCCCTCCAATAATGCTTTACCGCTTCACCACTGGCCGTACTGCTCCTGTGGGACGTATTTCCAAGTATGAGTGTATCTGTGTGTATGAGCCCGATGACTACTGCCGGGGACAATTGTTAATTGCATTTCGGCAGGTTGTCAAACATGACCAGAAAACCAGCAAAACGTGTGTAGAGCAATTTTTATTTTTTGCCTGGCCCCCGGAGTCATTTGAGAGGAGATTTGGTTGTTAAATGGTATATTAGGCCACACAACACAAGCTAAGAGATAAAAACCGTACTACATCCAACAGTTACTCATCATAGCACATTCAAGAGATACAAGCCATACTACAGCTGAAAGATACTCGTGATACTCTCCTTATTACATTCAAAAGATACTCCCTGTACCATAGATACTCTCAGTAGCACATCTCAGGGATAGATCCCATACTAATACTAAAAGATACTCCCTGTACAATGTAGTTCAAGTGTAGAGATAATCTCCCGTACCGCTTCCAAGAGAAAGCATCCTACAGATACACGTACTGTAGCCGACAGATTTCGTTAGCTCCTCAACTATTTTTCGGGGGCTTTATTTAAATTGAATTGTGAACTTTATGCATTTGTCGGCAAAAAAAAAAGAACGAGAAAAAATAATTCATTCAGTCTGTAGAACCATCACTCAATTTGTAGAGTTTGTATCTGTATCTGTTCGAAAAAAGTTGTCAAAATGTGTGACAAAGAAATAACCACAGCGAATGGCTAATACTCTAGTGGAAATCCACAAAAAAATGTGCTAAAAGGAATGCAGACTTAAAACCAATTTAACTTTCTTGAATCTTTAAAATGTATCCTTTTTTTGAGCATTTTTTATTGTCATATAGGAAAGATACTCTCATCTCAGAGATGCAGCAACGCCTACGCGAATTGCAACAGCAGTAGCCTCTCTCCGCATTCGAATGAAACATGCAACCTACCTATCTTTCACATATATATATACGTACATAAATGTATCTCACAGATACGAGTATTATATAGGTACGTATATATTTTTCCACAGTCTGCCACAAGGCTTGACACTGACAATTGCACGTTGCGTGTTCAAGAGGAATGCCCCGGCTCATTGTCGCTGCTGGGATGGCCAGAAAACGACTGAATGGACAGAAAGACAGAGCTCGCCTGATGGCCAGAAAGAGCGACAGACAGACCTGATAGCCAGTAACGACTGAGAGACAGACAAACAGTTGGACATGTTAACAGGAGCCAGAGCAGAGCAATGCAACAACCCAACCAACATCACAATAGCAATGCAACACAACTGCAAAAGTGTCAAAGTCAAATATGCAAAAACCCAAAGAGGTTCTCTCGAAGAGGAGTGGAGTCGAGTCGAGTCGAGTGGAGTGGAGTGGAGTCAAGAAGTCGAGGAGTTAAACAGTTGACAGCTGAGAAATGTGAGCTTCAAGGATATGTCCAACGTATTGCTGCCCATGAGATATGGGGCTATGGGAATGGCTTCCAGACATCCAGCTTTCGTCTAGCTTTTGGACAGCGTTTTTTCTCAGGCTATTACCTGAGCGAGACAGTCATTGCGTGTGGGACTTCCTGGGAGAGTTTTACAGGGGGAAATGGTTTTTTTAGAATAAGAAATTCTTAGAGAACATTTTCAAAAGTATCTCTCAAATATCCACAACATAGAAGATACACAACAATTTTTTTAATCTATTCGTAGCCATGGTTTTCCTTTATTTCCTATGGCAATTTTCGCGAATTCCAGTAATAAAAATATCTGAAAAATATCTTCAACCATGAAAAGTAACCCAAACCCCATTAGATCTTTCTGTGGGTACGCTTTTCATTAAGTGCAATTTATGAAAAACCAGGTCAGCAATCAAAGGTTGCCATAACCACAGCGAATGAAAACACTCGAAAAACAATCATTAGACGCCAAGGCGTTTGTAATTCTTGCATTTACCAGAGCCAGAGGTGGAGCCATAGCTACAGCTACAGATACAAAAGGTGTGTCAGGCAGCAGCAGCTAGAAATATGACATATGAACAGCTCGACTACGGAGCTCCGAAGGAGAGATGTCAGCGTCGGCGTTTAAATAATTGCCCTGTCAAAATGCGTTAGGCGTCGCGTACTCTTTTCCTCACAGATACATACCTCCCTCCCACTCTCTTCGCATCCAGTAGATACAATATTTAATTATAGGCTACATTTAACACGAACGCCCTATTGTTGTTGTTTGCCTGCTATTTGCTGTACATTCGTTATGCATAATGAACTTTTACGCGTTGCAAAATTAATATAATTTTACCACGCACGAAGCCCAGGCACAGGCGCAGCCGAACAAATTTCATTTGCCTTGATAGAATTTTTAAAAACAACGAAACGAAAAAAAATAAAATCCATGAAATAAAAACCATAAATGAAATTTGCATAATTTGAAATGTTATAAATGCGGAAAATATATACACAGCGAAATGTATCTGCAGTCTGTGTTTGCGTTGACAACTTAATTATGTATTGAAGTGAAACGATATTTTGGTTTGGGTCTGGGTTTCGGTTGGTCTATGGTGGTATTGCATGTTTTTTGCGGATTTTCGAACGAATAAGTATGGGTTTAAATGAAATATAATCGTAATCTGACATCTGATAGGGAAATTAACAAAAAAAAAACTGAATGAATGTTAGGTCTTTTTAAGTCGCAAAAAGGCAACAAATTATTGAACTTTGACTCTTTTGGTAAAAAATTAGCATGTGTGTATTTAGTGTGTTGTTTATGTGGAAAATAATTACCTACAACTCTAAAGGTGATTAAATCAGTTTTTTAGATACATTTACCAATAGATACTTAATCATTTTATAAAATTTATATTGTATCCGAGAGTGATATTTCTTCAAATTGGTTCCCAAATTTCGCTCGCTTTCCAACCCCCGGCTCACTCGCTTCTCTAGCTCGCCACGGTATGATATCAGTCCACGACAAAACTGTTTAAAATAATAGAGAGATATCAAGATCATTATTATAAGCAGAATGTCGAAAAAAATGTCATGTGGGTGACTCCGCTCTACAATTCAGTCTCTCTCTTTCACAGAGTATCTCAGCAGTAAGCTAATAATTTCATTCTACCGATGATTTCAACTGTGAATAATCTGTTTCCTAGACAACTGTGATACTCTGTGGGTTTATTCGGTATATTTTACAGATTATTCTCTCTATTTCGATATTTTCCTGCATTAGATAAATAATAAAAAATAAATCAGTTCAAATAAAGCCCGTGTAAGCCTTTCACACCTTTTTTCATCACAATTTTCTATGTTTCAGTCCCAACACGTACTACAATTTCTTCTGTAGGCCAAACTTTCCTTCTAATTAACTCAAATCGTCAGCTGTACCTGATTGTGGGTCTATAGGTTGTTGACTGATTTGTCAATCCTATTTACCTAATTAGCCATAATTATCTAAGCCAATCTACCGCTCGCGCTCCGGCTTCAGCTCTCTCTCTCAGTCTATAATTTAAGCTTCCCCAAATCACGACTTCCGTTCGCGTACCATCATTCGGACTCAGTCATTAGCATGGAACAGGGGCAACAGAAACAGCTCATCAAAGAACCATTGCCAGGTATTAGCCGAGACTTATTTGGTCAACAGTGGAAAAGGGAGTGGGAGAGGGACTAACGGCCCAATCGGTTGACCAAGTGGCAAGTGTCAAGTTCAAGCCGCAAACAAAATACGAAACAAAAGAAGCAGACCGCCGGCACAAACAATTGAAATACTATCGCACATTGAGCATTTCCAAATGTTGATTGATTTCTGGGGTTCGAACACCTGCGGTCTATAAAACAAAAAGAATCAGAGAGAAGGTTTACAGACGGAGGAAACGACTGGCAGATACCCTGGTAGCTAAGAAAAGGAAATTTCTTATATTCAGAAGCCACTCAAATAAGATACATATTACAAACTATATCTTTTAGCTGCTGGATTTACATGGATGGTGCATGAGATATAGGCTTATGTCCATGATTAGCTACGATTCTGAAGTCCCTTTTTGGTTGAGAAACGGATGGAAGAAAAGAGTAGCGCGATATTTGCCCATGAATATCATAACTTAAGTTTAACAGCTAACGAAAAGGCCCACAAGCTTTAGATTGATCACGACGTCGGGGTCACCAATAGGAAAATATTGGTCTGCGAAACCTAATAGAAGTTGTATGCCCTTCTTGAGATCTATAATAGCTTATGCAAGCCGACTTTATGTACAGATTCTTACGAGTTAAGTGCATTTCAAGCACCGCGGGATCCGAAGTAAGTGTGCCTCAACAAAAACGTTGATTTTTTTTGTTCTATATTTGGCTGTAATTAATATTAGATTGCTATTAAAATTGGTAGATACATAGGTAGATAAAAGCCTTATTTATGAGACTGCAATGTCGAATTTCTACAACGATACGATACGAAATACGATACGATACGATAGGATTTTATCTATCTAAGAATTTTCTGGATGCAAAGATCATAGAAATATACGGCATATGTGCATATTTTGGTCGACTCTAAATACTGTTGATGCTGATCAAGAATATTTCAGCTTCCTTCCTTTTGTCACATACTTCACCTCACCGTAAATACATCATACCCTTCTCAGTCTCCTTGTACCTCTTATCGAAATTCTGGAAAGGCCAAAAGCAAACAACAGTCGAAGCGTAAATGAAATGCAAATAATACAGTCAGCCCGAAAAAATGATGAGAGAATGGAGAGGGCAATGGAGTAGGGAGAGGGGCAGAGAGAACGGAGCGGGGGAATTGTCAAGTGGCGGGACCTTCGAAACGAATGATGACGTTGACACCTGTTTCCAAGTTGTTTAGTTTCAATATTTCATTTGCTTGCACAGTCCATTTGTTGTTTATTTGCATTTTTCCAACGCGTTTCGTTTGTTGGTGTTTCAATCGCAAAAAAATATCAGTCAGAGAGAGAGAATTCCACGCTTCGCTGCAGTTGTAGGACACATCGAGAATGCTGGGAACGGATGTGCGCTGAATGATATTTAATGAAAATATCAAATGTTGTTTGAATAAAAATGGTATCTCTCAAATGTTTGTCCCCCGCCCTCCCTCGGCCATCGCTGGCTGTATTTTTTGGTGGTTCCGCTACGTGAGGCTCAGAATTTTGTGGATACATTTTATGCCCAACACGTTTTCACATTTCTCATTGGGCTCATTGCCTCAAAGAGGCATTTCTTCTTCGTCGTTTGCCATTTTATTTATGACTCTCATAAATACATCTTTTCTGTAGGCAAAAGATACAATTTGAAGTGACTTGAAGTTGATTATCTTGTACACAAGCACTTCTGCTTAGGTCTGAGCCATGTCACGGGGCTCATCAAATGGGTTTTCAGCCAGCCTGACAAATGGCACGTGTTGGGGACGTGGACATGGACTTTTGAGATGACTTTTTCGAACAGATTTCTATCTTATTTGAAAGTCTGACAAGACAGAAGCTATTTTTTGAGTTAATTTAAGTGAAATGTGTGAATTTTAGAGGTTGTTTGAGTATCTAGTAGATTCTAAAAGACTTAGAACAATATTTTCACGTAAAATGTGGCAATAAGGGATTGTCTTTTGTCTAAAAGAAGTAACTAGAGTTTCCTACTTCTACCAAAATTATCAATTCTTTTATTCCCCTCCGCTTTCCACAAAGATATTCTCCAACTTTTGGCATCAATCAAATGTATCTTTTCCTCCGCTAGAACCCACCTTTACCGCTGAATTCCCGTTGCAATAAATAGCCTGTAATACATATTCCTTCGCTTATGGAAATTGTTGGAAAAATACATGGATATATATTACACATTGTCTGTCCCGTTCCTATATTTTGGTGTATTTTTACTGCAATGCATTTTTCAATTATTTCGCTTTTCTTTTGCACACATTTTATACCGATATTTTATGCTATTTCTCTTTTTACTGGCTAAAGGAGAGAGAGAGAGAGAGAGCCACTCATAAGTTTACGTTCGATTTTGGCATTTTGTTTCTTTTTGTAAAACGAAATTGATATTTTATGGCCATGCTCATCTGCAATGGATGATGGGATTCGATACGGAAGAACACCAGAGTGTGGCGGCGGGGAGAGGCATAGTGGCATGAAGCATACGATTTTCGCAAAGTTTATGGCGCGTGTATCTGTTAGATACGTTCTCCAGCTCCTCTATTTTCTGTTTGCTGTGTGTGCTATTTACATGTACACTTTGTTTGGACATTTTCTAGTTTCTTTATGCTGTTTTTTGTTTTGTTTCTAGTTATTTATGCATTGGGCATTGTTTAAGCTAGACATAGATGCATAGATGCACTGGCACTCATAGATACACTGGCGCACACATGCACAGACACATTCGACACATGCATAGATTGTTCATTCCGCGTTTTAGATGCTGCAACTTTGATTTAAAACCTCTGCCGCCTCATAAATGGTATTGCCACTGCAGTTGCAGCTTCCCTTTTTTCGTTTTTTTGCTTTGCTCTTTTTTGCTGCCTTTTGATGTTGCATGTAAAAAAGTTTCTCTTTGGAACGAAGTAATTTTTAAAGGCAACTAATGGAAATTCTAAAACTGTTTTTTCCATGGGGATGGCCTTTGATTTGGAGGCTGGAATTTAATTTGATTTGAAAATGAGTTTTGTTTTTGTGTAAACGGAGGAATTTTAAACGATTGCAGCAAAGAAAACTTGTGGGAAATTTGGGAAAAGTGTTTTTAGAACTAAATATATAAAATACTAAAAATACTAAGTAAAACGCAAAAAATATAATAAAATAATACAAACTATAATCTTAGTTAAAAAATACTGAAAATATTATGAAAAATGCCAAAAATACTACAACTAATAAAAAATAATAAAATGAAAGAATTTTAGACTTAAAACACTTCATAAAATACCAATAATACTATAAATATTAAATAAATTATCAGAAATACTAAAAATAATAATATAAACTCTGAAAAAAAGCTTGAATTCATATCTAAATAAATATAAATTTAAGACTAGAAATTTCAATAAATTCGCACCCCACTGAAACTTTTAAAAAAATATCCGGAAAAAATGTTAGCATTTACCAAAATGTACGACCATTTCAAATAAATAAACCCATCCACTCAGCAAAAATCATAACACAAAGAACATTTATGAACCAAAAAAATATTTCATTTGTCATAAAAATACGCATGTGCATTCCCTCGCATTCATGTCGGTACTTGCAATGATTGTGACAATCATTTATCATCAATATGGCCAGAGTGGAGCCCTGCCATATTTTTCGTTGCTTTAAGGCTTTAAAATATTTTAAAATTCATGGAATTTCTGACTAACAATTTCCCCTCTGTCTCTCTCTCTTTGCAGGTGAGTTTATGGCTGATGGAACAAGGACATGTGGTATTGGGTATTTACTATACTATGCATGACTTTTGTGTGTGTTTTAGTTGCTAAATTTGTAAAACAAACAATTGTTTGACAATTTATGCAAACAGTGCAAATTACACGGCCCAAAAACTAATTGAAAATGGAAACTTTTCGACTCTGTTTTGGAGTCACGAGAAGTCCGGGACTGTGTTATTAATTATATTTGATTTTTGATTTTTCATTGCATTTATGGAAATATATTTAGAGTATTTTGTGCCTAGTGATTACCGATGTTCGATGTCCGGCGCTCCTGGCAGCAGCAGCCAATTAGCGCTTGAAAAGCGGGCAGGGAAATGGCTATTTTGCATAGAGGCAATCGGGCATGAAACGCACTCTCCGGTCGCCAGAATATTGGAATATTGATATTTGCAATTAATTTTATACATTTTTGGAAAACGTTGCAGCAGGCTAATTTGCAGCAGCAACGTGGCAGCGTCATAATAAGTATTGCAGCAGGCAATCATTCTACCTGGCAGCCACTTTCACCCACCCTTTCTCATGGCGGCCCCCGGAAAATATATTTTGATGCAGCATGCAATTTCTCCTAATCTAAACACTCGCATCGCCTCGCATAGCATAGCATCGCGTAGCGCGAAAAGGATAAGGATGAAAACAGCTTATAGCTGGAGCACGCTTATGGGGCAAGGAAGGGGGAGGTTTCATAGAAGCGGGGATATATCGGGGTAGAGAGGAGTGTTATTTATATGTATATAGGGTGTACGCGGAGTAGCCTGCAACACGATACTCGCGCGCTGCATAACTTAAGGCGTAACTAAGGCGACGACGACGCGTCGCGACCATGCTGCGAATATGAAGAAAAAAATTCACCCAATTGTGTGCCAATGGCAGCACAAGGCACTTAATACACTGGAAGAAAAGTCTTGGACTGTATGTGGAATGGAACTGCAAAAATCGTCTTGTATCTTGGGGAATTATTTCAAAAAAGAATCAACATTCCTTCTTTCACTTCAAATGTTTTTCTATTGCTTAGTTCTTCTTTAGTTTTTTCTCTGAGTGCCATTTCCCAAACACGTTCTATGCTGCGAATGCTCTTAGCCTTGGCTTTGCACTTTCTTTAGACGCCTGCCTATTGAGAGCAGCAGCCAGAGTGGAGCCAGCGAGCGGTGGAGTGTGGAGCGGAATGGAGCTGCAAGGCACCTCAGCAGCAGCAGCAGCAGCAGCATATCTCCAAGGCTAATCTCACCGAAGCTTCAGGAAGGAAGGAGAGGCTTTTGTACACGCGGACATTCGGGCGCGGGACGTTGCGTGTGCAATTTGCTTGAGCTTGTGCTTGTGCCTTTCCCCCACTCACCAGGCTCCACTGCTGACACCAGAGACCCACTCTAGCTCTACTACTAGCCTCGGCCTCAGAGCCACTCTGCTCCTAGCCTCAGCCTCCGCAACAGCCTCTGCCTCAGACTTCAGACCTCTACCTTTAGCCTCCGTCGAACGCCAAACTACACTGGGAGAAAGAATAGAGGAGTTTCTACTTGAAGAAAGCTGTTTTTCAATACGTTTTGTTGTTAAATTCCTATATTTTTTGTTCAAATAATATGAATAGTGGGTCTTGTTGGAGTTTTGATACATTTTTCTGTTTTGATTCTTTCTTTTATAGGAATATGGAACTTTGAGTGTGTTTTTAGCTCTATTTAAAGTCTAATATCTAATACAATCTGTAGTTTTTGGGATTCTTAAAAGATCTGGGAGAAATGTGACCAAAATCAGATTCTATATCGTGTTTGACTATAAATTTCGACAGAATATTATCCACCAAGGAATTTCTAATGCTATACAGCATTCTTATTCAAGAAATCAAATACTTTTTCATTCCTCAACTATCGTTTCATTCATCTTTCATTCATTCTAAATTTTCTTCCTTTTTTTGTTCATTCCGTATCCGTACCATCTCCTTTTTTTTCTCAGTGCATCTCTTTGGCTTATCATCATCTCGAGCTTCACCTTTTTCTTTATGCACCTATTTTATTTTTATTTTTATTTTATTTCTTACTTATTTTTCCCTCTCGCTGTATTTATATTTCCCCTGCGCTCTCTGGCTGTAAATAATCATAATACATATTTAAATTGTGACCCGCGTGTACGAGAGTGGCTTTTACTTACCTTTTGGCTTGGACACAGCCCCCCACCCCACAGACCTCCCGCCCCAATCCCCTACTTAAGTTTCCTTTGCTGTTCCTTCTGCTTGTGGGGTTTTTCCTCCAATTTTTCCTATGCCTTGCATTTCCCGGGCCATCGATAGCCATCTTTTCACTCTTTTGTTGGCTGCATCTTCCACCATTCACCTTCCGTGTCCCCTCTTTCATTTCTCTCTCCTTATTTATTTTCTATGGCTTTATCAATAATTTTATTGCTACAATTTCCCTAAGAAAAGTCTGGCCCCCCATAATGGGGAGGAGAACGTGAGGAAAACTTCAAATTGGCCCCCGCGTGCCTCATCATGGAAATAATTGAATAGCAATCAATTTAATGCGCTGAAGCACACGCACTTTGGCCAAAGGTCGCTGTGGCAACAACATCCTCGATGGGGGGCAGGCAAATCAGTGGGGCAGAGAAGAAGATCCCTCTGGAGTCAAGTGGAGCACTGAAGCCCTAAAAACGTTTCTGACGCTTGCTGAAAAGTTGCTACAACACGCAGGAAATCTTACTAAATATTTCAGCACAACTGAAAAGTAGGAGAAAAGTGGCAACGGAGGGGGCGGACTGAGTAGAGGCTGTGCAAGTGCCCCCAGAGTTCCGTGAGAGGGAACTCTATTTCGTATAGAAAACCATACAAGTTGTATATTGATTATGCATATGAAATGGTGGACGGAATATTGATAAGGTTTCATGTACTTTTCGTTGATTTTTGGTGGGTAGTAAAATGTTGAAAACCAAGTAAGGGCATAAATGGAGGAAATTGGAAGTAATTATATAAAAAGAAGACAACTAACGACAGATATAGGCACTGTGAATGCTAGAATTTCTTTAAAATTCCTCACTAATCATTTACTTTGGCTGATTTGGATTCGTTTTGATTTCGTTTACATAAATACCCATTTTTTCGGAGCTGTCTTCAATAGATCCTGAGATATTCCACACTATTTCTTAGATGTAAACCATATATTATATTAAAATTGCTCTTTAATCATCTACAGTGCGCCCTGCATCGTATTTTTTTTATGAATATCTTAAATACCTAATATTTCGATGCCAATCTCCATAGATCCTGAGATATTCTACTTCTACAATATCTGTTAACAATTTTATGACAGATACTCCCAGCTTAAATTGCGTCTAAAGCTTTAAAACGTCCCCTTTATATCCTCATATACTCCTAGACTTCTTTAAGCTCTTTGTTCTCCTCCGCGTCTGACTTTAATTTATTTCACATTTCAGCAATTTCTCAAAGTTCCCCTCAAGCAAATTAGCAACTAATTAAAAGCTCAAAATCACACATCCATCGACACACACACGCGCACACAGATCCTTCTTCGAGCCAAGACCTGCCTTGATGCAGACAGACTCCTTGGCATTTGGAAATCAATAACCAAAATCCACACAAATTCTTCGAATCGCTCAAAATGAGAAAATTCCATGGCAATGATAAGCAGCAGGCAGCAGGCAGCCAGCATGCCAGGCGGCAGGACGAATGCAATCGTCAGACGCGCCAGTCGATGGAGATAGAATGTGGAGGCGAAAGGAGCTCTCTAAAATGTGGAGAGGATGCGGCACGGCACTCTCCAAAGGACAAACTCCTCGTGGCAAAATGGCAAAACAATTTCAATAATTTCCAAGTGTCCTTCCGTGGCTGACAGAAGTCACTCAGCCACATTCGATTCGAGGACTTTTTTTTGGAAGGGGCGGACAACGACAATTGTCGCCCAGTCACGAGACATTCGAAAATGCGATAAGATATCGCCCGAGAAATCAAAAGAAATTGAGAAAACTCCGCCCCCAGGGTAATCATTAGATGGAGGGTGGGTTCCTCAAGGACTACTCCTTAGTCCTGGCTAAGACTGAGCTGTAAATTCAATTTACGAATGACTGAAAGTGCAACACGCGTGTATTGCACAAACAATTTTCTTCCTTTTTTTATTTTCGGGAAATGCAATTTGATTGAAGTGAAGAAATGTAATTGAAATTGCCGGACATCGGACATATGCGACTTCAGAGAGGCAGAGAGAGAGAGATGTATAGCAAGAGAGAGAGAGAGAGAGAGAGAGAGATGTATAGCAAGAGAGCGAGAGAGATGTGGCGGAAAAGTTTAATTTGAAAAGTGCATTCGAGTGAAAGTTAAAAAGCGGCAATCGATGATGCAGACTGAAATCTGAGAACTTCCTGGCTGCTGATTAAAAAACTTCCCAAATCTAATGGATTAAAAATGTACTTTGAGATTAATATTTACTTGAAATCGGATTTCTTCCAAGCGGACATCTTTGAGCAAAAAAAAAAACAGAGGGAATGATGACCTTTGGGTGGTAGAAATCGATCAGTAGGAAAATTGCATCACATTGAACCCACATAGTTTTCTGTGGATACTAATCAATTTATCCATACCTTAGGCCTAACTTTAAATGAAATATATTTCATATCTAACGATCTAATGAATTATGGTCGGAAATATTTGTTTTCTAAGCAAATTATATTATTATCAATACAATTCACAGGCAACTTAAGATTAGTGAGCAACCTAAACATAAAATTATTACCATAGATATCTAGAAATCGTTCAAATACGAGCAAAGCATATCACACTTTCCTCTATAATGAACAAATACCATAAATATACCAGATTTTGTATAATTTATTACCATAAAAGTTACAGAAAGAAGTGTATGCCATTATATCTAAGGATCTATTGAACGTAGCACCGAAATATTGGGTATTTAGGTTAACTAAGTAATCCAAAACGAACAGAAATCACATTGGCTAAACGATTAAAGAGCAACTTAAACAAAAAATTATTAGAAATATCTCAAATATATCTAAAAATCGAAGAAATACTAGAAAAACATATGTAAATTTATTTTAAAAAGAAAAAATACCATAAGTTTACTAAGTATATATGGAAAATAATATATGCCCTTTCATCTCAGGATCTATTGAATCTAGAACCGAAATCATGGGTATCTAGGTAACGAAAATGCTAACAAACCCAAATCCTTGGCTCTTAGTGATCAACTTTAACTCCAAAATACTCCCAATTATAGTGAGCTTATAGCCCGTAAATAACTCAATTTTCGAGTGTCTTCCACCTGTGCCATAGCCATATTCCGTTTGTATACAGATACACACAGATATACAGATATTCCATCCTTTTTTATTTTGTTTTTGTATAATTCCTTTTGGCTGGCGGTTAATTAAAAAAGGGGCTTGGCCACGTCGAGGATCCCAGAGAGAGAGAGAGAGAGAGAGAGAGACGCCTACGTTGATTTATTGCATTTTGGGGGCTTTAAAATGTGTAAATAAATCAAATGAAATGAAATTTATATATAAAATAAATAAAAATGTCATACGATGCGAAATGCGAGATGGGAGAGATGCGTTGAAGTTAACGTTGACTTTAGCCACACGCAATCGGTCGTGTGGCATGTGGGGCAAGCCCCCATCAAGCGTTCAACTCTTTAGCGCCATTAACAAAAGCTTTTCCCTGCCTTCCTCATTTCATCTCCCTTCGGTTTCGGTTTTGGTTCCGTTTGCCTTTTCATTTACGTCGTCTTTCGTTGACCACACTTAATCCTTTGGCTACCGAGGAGGGACTGGAATGATATGGGGTGGCGGGCGGGGATTGCCCGAACACAAAAGAAGGGAAACGCATTGCATTTTACGATAAATTCGCATTAAATGAGTGGGTGGGTGGGTGCCAGAAGGCAGGCAGCAGCACTCGAGTGACCACCAACAATGCGTCGGGCATCGAACAGCGAGCGGAGGAGCGGCAGCAGCAATTCAGAAATTCTCCTGCACTTGGCACACAGATGGGGAAGAAAAATCGAATCGAATCGAATCGAAACGAAGAATGTCAATAAAGGATAGGGCTGGCCTGCTGCTGCTGCTGCTGCTGCTGCAGGAGCTCCATGATAGAGCTCCTTCTCTGTGGTTCCCTCTCTCCCTTCCAGTGCCCCATTGCCTCCCTTTTAATGAGGCTGTATGTGTGTGTCCTGTGACAATGAGCGTCACTTTTGCCTGTTTGTTGTCTTCATTTTGGTGCAAGAACAGAAGGACAATGAAAGGAGAACAGCATCATAACGTTTCTCAATGATGTTTACAGTGCTTAAAAGTTGCAGGAATTATGGTGAAATTTCTATCAAAAATTTACAAGCTTGGAGTTTTCTAAAGGAGTTTTTGTGTGGAAGCAATCCCCAGGAATCTCTTGATTTTTGCACAAAAAAGGCTACAAATATCCCTTCATTTAAGACCCACTGTTCAAACCCTTCACTGGCGATGGAGAGTTTATTGATAAGACGACCCTGTCTGCCGCTCTTCACTGCAATTGACAACTTCAATGTGAACAAAATTATTTTGCATTTATTTTGTAATGTTTTCCTTTTTTTTGGGTGGGAAAATGTAGAGGAGAAGGGAGCCAAGTGGAGAACGAACCACGGTGGTAAAGAAGGGATCCGAAAGTGGTTTAAAAGGGGGGTTCAAAGTTGTGAAGGGGGGACAAAAAGTGAGGCAAAAGGAGTCCAAGTGAAAGAGCCATACGGGTATTGTTGAGGCATCACATTTCCCAATACGAGATTTATTTTTTTGGGGGTATCTCTGTGTCTGCCGTCGCCCCTGTCGCCCTGTCGCCCTGTCTCTGTGGGTGCCTCTCGGCGGCAGTGTGGCAGAGACGAGCGGGGTATCGATATCTCGGTGTTGCCGATTGCATTGCATTGAAGTTTGCGGCTTCTCCTTTGGCCAAGCGGCAACAGCTGCCGCATCTTGTTGCACGAGTACGGCTATCTTTGGCAAACACAGAGTCTGAGACTGGCCTGCCCCTTCCTCTGCCTTTGGCCTGCCCCGCATCTATTGTGGTTTATTTGACTTTTGTTGCATATTACGTAAATCGAGTGTTCAATGCACTTGGCGTTGCACCCATCGCCGACAGCGATATTCAATGGGTTTTACTCCGTAACTGTGCCACACACACACACACACACAGCCAGAGGTCCCCCCTCTGCACATGAATGGAAATGCCCCCGCCACTCTACGACTATCTACGGGGGCTACTGTGGGCGGTGGCGATGGCAGTGGTGGCGTTTCCATTGTGGCGAGAATAAATAAGTGCAACGCTCTGTTTGACACTTGCTGCAGCTGTCAGCGTGGCGGCGGCACCCCGTGATTGATCGTCCGATAGTGCCTCGAGGTAGAGGTAGCGTCAAGGCACTGTGTCTCCTCCTCCTCTCGGGGGCAGTTATTGGAAGACGGCAAAGAAATGATGTTGTCAACTGAAGCTAATGGAGGGGTAACACTATTAACATGGTCATAACAAATGGTACATTCCAAAGAGACAGAAGTTACTGCTGAAATAGCACAGAAAAGGCGAAAATTTGGCAAGAAAAATATGTGGTAAGGGGTTTAAAGGGGAGAAAACTGGTCGGGGATTGTTTTATTTGTGAATTTATGGGATATTCTAATGATAGAATCCCTTTAGAAAGCCTTAAAATCAATGAATAACTGTTTGTTGGAATAAAATATTTCAGGCTTTGATGAAACAGAGAAAAATATAAATATAAATGTTTTTGCTTTTAGGGGAGCACTAAGAAAGCGATGATGGGATAAAATAAACTATTAAATATGATTTAACGAAGAAGAGTGACTTAAGGAAACGTATATGATTTTTGGGGATTAAATGTGGCTTTATATCCTATAAAATAGGGAGGATGGCTTTTAGGACCTTTTTTACGCCTAGGGGACAAAGAATGATGCCAAAAATTAAACAGAAAAATATATGGAAATGGGTTTAGAAGAGGGAAAAGGACTGGAAAAGCATTTGGTAGCTACTTCTAGGCCTTTTTCCATACATCTTCCAGCCATCCTCCGTTCATCTTTAAGGACAAATCTTCTGTACGTCCATTCTCTTTCCTATTTGTATCATTTTTAAGGGCTTTTAACATTCCTTTCCAATAAGAATCCACTGATTCGCCACCAATTAGTGCATTAACCAGCAGAAACCTCTACCAGGAACACAGTTGTTCCTTCAATTTGACCAAAAACTTTCAGCGGAAAAAAACTTTCCAATTTGCAGACCAGACCACAAAAAGTTAATGTGGCAAATGACAGAATGTATCTGTATCAATGAAACAGCTAGAAAGATAAATGCAAAGCGATAACAAGCTTTCCTTTTTCTTCTTTAAAGAAAATTAATTCGAATTTATTATCTCAATTTGTAATGGAAAATGGAAGAAAACGGAGACCCCGCCGAAGATTACTTTCGCCAAAAAGCAAATGTTGACGACAGACTCTCGACGACGAGGAAGGAAGATGTGCCAGTATCTTTCAGATACTTTTGACGCGGCATTGAACTTGAACTTTCATGTTGCGAATACTTTGAGTTTTTCAATTGTTTGCCCAAAAGTTGCCTTCGATTTTCTATCGGGGAAAAGTTATTACAAACTTTTGCGACATATAAGTTTTCCAGAGCTTTTAAACTTTAACCTCTTTTTGTCAACTCGTTAGATACTCGCACTGGCATATAGAAGTATCTTTTGCAGAGCAAATTGAGTGCACACAGCCGGGGAGTTCCGTTGGGGGGCCAGCCAGCCGGCCAGAAGCAGACGTTTGTCATTTGTCTGCCTGTCATGTCAGTTGTCAAGTTTGATTTTTTCGACATTTTCTGGCTTTTCTTCGGTTTGTTCTTCTATTCTATATGAATATACATCGTATATACATATATCTTTTTTAAATTGTTACATGACAATCCGTATGAACTACAGAGGGGGGCGGAGGGAGAGGGGATTGAAACAAAAAGACAAATTTGTGCAGGTTTTTCGGAAGCGCTTGCTTGTTGACAATATTTCATACGATTCCTGCCACTAAAAGAAGAGTCTCTGGGATTGTGATTGTGTTTCTGTGTGGGTTGAGTGGTTAGTCGTGTTGCCTGTCAACGAATGGAAGAGATTTTTGGGTCATGAATGGTACTAGTTTTTGGGGTTATTTGGAGATTTGTTGAGGTTTCCAAGAAGGAGTGGAAATGTACTTTAAGCAGGGGTTTCAGAAGATATTTAAGCTTGAAAGAATGCTTTCTCAGAAATAATTAAATGAAATATCCAAAAGATCCCCCAAAAAGAGGCTTCTTTGATTTCCAAACATTTTGGTAAGTTTCATAATCTTCCGTTAACCTTTCCTTTTGCTTCCACTCCCGAACTAGATTGGTGCTTAAGATTAACCAATCATTTCCTAAAGTGTTTCCCATTTCCCATCGAAAGCTTAGAGAACCCAAAGAGAGAGAGCATCTTCCAGGTCGTGTTGTGTGACCCGTGTCATTCATCATTTCCATTTTCCATTGGGTGTTGACAAATGGTAGATGGGTTTCGGGGTTCTCGGGATTGAAGTCTGAAAGTCGGTCTTTATCGGCATGTCAGTGGGTTTTTAGGAGCTCTTTTTCAAGACGTGTGCGTGAAGCAGTTAAAAAACGAAACAGTTCAAGCGAATTAGCCATAAAAAACGCATTTGTGTGCGCCAGAATTTTGGGGGGAATCGAATGACAGAATCACGACTCCGATGGCGCCTTGAAAGAACATTTCTGGAGGCCCAAAAAGAAGGCTATCTGATGCCCCAAAAGAACATTAGCTGGCGGATAAAATAACGCCTCAAAATAACGGATAGAATAGCATCTCCAAATAACGTTTTAATGATAGATTAAGTACCGGCAAAAGAAGGCTAAACCGCTGGAGGATTTTCATTTATATTCGAGCTTTTTCCCAAGCGCTGAATCATCCTCTTAAATACCTTTAAATGTTGGAATTTTCCCCGAATTCATATCATTTCCAATTCGTTTCTCTTTCGTGGCAGTACGACAACGTCAATTCGTGCCTCCATGTGCTGCGCGGACAATCCGTTGGAGGCTTGGACAACATCACAACGAATGACATTTGTGCCGGCCGTCTGAAGGCAGTCCTTGCCCTTTTTTTTGCTTTGAGCCGCTTCAAGCAGCAGGCCAAGCAGACCAAATCGATTGGCGTCGGTTGTGGCAGCAGCGGAGGTGGCAACGGCACAACCTCCAACACAGCCCTGTCTGGTGGCTCCGTTCTGGGGATTGGATTGGGCGGGAGTCTGAGAGCTCCTGGAACAGCGGGAACATTACTCCACGATAAGAATCAACAGGAGCAACAGCAACAGCAGCAGAAACAACAGCAACAGCAGCAAACACCTCAACAGTTGGCGCAGTCTTTGGAAAACGGCAATGAGATGGTGAACCGGTGAGTGTAAAAAGTGTTTAAGTATTTATTTAAAAAAATCCAGTTTGCAAACAAATTTAAACAAAATTAAATTAAAACCATATTAAAATTAAATTAATTAAATTTTCTGGGAACTACAGCGCCATAGACGCTTTTCTTGGGAACTATGATATGCACTGTAGCCACCTCGCGCCTTTTGGTTGCAAAATTATCAACAGTATGGCGCGCCAATCGGCAATAAATGGAAACTGAAATCGCCGAATCCGCAACATTGCTCTGCAACACCCAGTTCAGTTTCATGGCGGCGAGCTTTCGTCAGCTATCAATAGCTTCAGGTTAACCGACGAGTGTTAACTAACAGTCAAACGCCACTGTTAATGATAACAGCTGTTAGGCCTGATATTTGCATGTCCCCGAGGAAAAAATCATACAAAATATTGCAAAATATTTTTAAGAATTGGAAAGAAATGTAATAAGGAATTTTATTATGATTGAAATTGTGTTGTATAATTTATACAAGCTTTAATCTAAAGGAATTTTTTCAAGAATTTTTAATAACATTATGAAGGGATTTTTGTTAGGTGAATGCCGAGACATCTAAGGAAACTCTTGCCATTGGGAAAGCCCCATAACTCTGGGCTCAAACAATCCTCTAAAGTATTTAAAAATAATATTAAATAAATACGTTTATATAATACGCGTGAAAGCTGACAAATTTTAAGTTTGTAAGCGTAGTAAAATATTTACTAAAACACATGAAATGTCAAAAATGTTGAAATGAATAACTTTACAAATATTTGTCGAAATATTTTAGTACTATATATGTATTATTTTGTTAGTATTTTGAATTAATTATATAGAATTATGTTTCCTTATTTTCCAAGTTAATTTATTATAATTTCTGCTGCTCTTAAAAGCGCACTTTTTTTGTGACAGCAAGCACATGTTGAGCAAATCTCCCTGATTAACTCCGCATAATTCCATTTGACTCACGAGTAAAATTCCTGTCAAACTCCCGTAAAAATGGCGCCAGCCTCCCCAAGAAAAAGAGAGTTTCCCTTCCCATTGCTCTTTTCTTCATTATTTAAAACTCCGAGCGCTTGTCAAATCCATCCAAGGAAGTCCCGCTCCTGCTTGTCTCCACCCCCGAGGATATGGCATATCCAATGTCAGGGATTTCCTATGAATTTTTCTTAGACGCGCCATAAGATTTCCGGCTACGATTCGGTCGCCTTTTCCTTTTGCGCTTTTCCCCCAAAGAGGAAATTCCTAGCAAGTTTAATATGATTTATTGGTTTGTTTGCCGGAAATTACAGGCAGTTCTGGCTCTTTTCCTCACACCTCCGGCAACAAATGTCATCATCATCTACAAGAAACGGAATGAAAAATGCACGGGGAAAAGCAAACAAAAATTGGCATACTACAAAGTTAAAGTGAGGAAAAATCTCCGCTTCTTTTGGGGGGGAAAAAGTGCTTGAGTTCCTTTTGAAAAATTCAAAAACCTTGAAGACGTCCAAAATTAGAAAACTTTATTTGCCAGAGCAAATGTCTGGGGGGTTTTCTTCTGGTGTGTGTGTGTGTTTGCAACCCCTGGGGGAAATCCTTGGAGTTGCAGACAGGAAGCGGAAGCTTTTGTGTGTCTCATGCCTTCTGCCCGCCCTCCCCTCCTCGTTGGGGTTTTCTTACGGGGGGGAAAGTCCCGTCATCGTCGTTTAACTCTGCCGCTACGTGGCCGCAACCTTTCCCCTCTCTCTGATTCTATCCGATTTATATATGTATATATCTGTTTCCATGGCAATGTGTTGATGACTTTCACTGACTATGAAATTTAAATGCGTAACGGAAATGTTTTTCGCATTTGCCAAAGAAAATACACCGAGAGGAAAATGTGTAGTGAAGCAAGAAGAATTCCTTGGAATATTTTGAATAAAGTATTATTTTATCTGAAAATATTAAAGATTGAAGATTGAAATGTTTTGCCAGGTAGTCAAAGTATCTTAATGTTGAGATACGTGTGCTGCGATCAAAAAATTTCGATGCCTTTCTATACAAATTATGTTCATTATGGTTTTTGGCTTAAGCCCACTGTATTCCACTAATCGATAGAAAATATCAACATTTAGTAGGAATAGAGACCTTTTAACCATATAATACGTATAGAAGGCATTACGATCAATGGTTTCCTCATGAAATATAAGAATTTAATATTAAAAAACACACAAAATAAAGCTCCAATAGACATAATTCATTTTTTCCTCTTTTGGAAAGGTATTCCCTCTTCTCTCAGTGTTTATTCCCCCATTAAAGGAACCCTTTTTCCCCCCAGTGCCTGGGCGCTATGGAAATTTGGCCGAGCAGACGCATAAATAGCACAGGATTTTTACAGCCGTCCTTGGGCCTACTTCATGGTAGGGCAGCGGTGCACAGGCCATGCAGACCACGGCGCAATCCCAAGTTCATTTAAAGTTCCGCCATAAAACTTTCACTAGGGGAAAGCCGCAGCAGACTACAGGAAGAGGACTATAGCAGGACGACCATTACACGAACCGAAGCGAACCGAACCTCTCCAGAGAGAACGTTGTTTATAATGTCTGCGGTCTGGCGACCTAGACCTAGCCATCCTCGAGGGGGGCTCCGTTGCCATTAGCGAGAGTGTCGCCAAAAGCAACCCCCAAAGGGGGCCACAGATTTACCCAATGCAATATTCAAAAGCATTTTAAACGACAAAAGCAGCTGCTACATGGATTTTGGCGGAGGGCTTTGGCAATTTAATGGTGGTAATTCGCAAGTTTTATTCTTTTAAAGCAGAGATTCGTTTCGGAGGCAAGGCAAGGCAACAACCTGCTACATGTTGCACTGACGCACATAATTAAAGAAAACGAAAGATTTTTCAGGCAACAGCTGATGACGATGCCACATGGCATCCCATTTATAACTCCGCAGATTGCTTTACCAGACACATTGCTATTGCTGCAATATGCTGCCTGCTTCTGCTTCTGCTGCTCCCCCGAAAATGTATTTATATCAGTTGTAAACGAAGTGGAAAGCTTACCCTTCCCTTCCATGGGACATTCCCATGCACTCACCCTCTCGGTTGGGGGTTGGACAAGTCCTGCGTCTACGTGCGTATGTTCCTTGGGGTTTCCGTTCTCTCTAATTTGCCTGCATTTATGCGTGACCATGAAGCAGGAGGAACAGCAGGAACAAATCCCCCATGAACTGTGGCTAAAACTCTTACTGGATTTTACACTGAGAGAAAGACCCCAAAAAGCTTAGATGCCGAAAGGAAAGAAAGCTGGAAAGGTCTCTCAGAACAAGTTTATGGAATATGGACACTGTTTTCGTTAGACCACAAGATGTTCGCTTTAGATTGATCTTCTAACAGAGTACGCGTTTAAGTAGAGTAAATGAAGAATCAAAGAATCTTTGGATCTAAAAGAGAAAACCATATCGAAAGGAAATCCATCTTAAATTCGATGAAACATGTCGCGAGTCATACGGCAGCGCCCCTCGGTACGTTGGGCGGGAGGTACACTGCTTTTATTCGTGGAATTCGGGTATAAAAAGTTGGAACTTGGTATTTCCTGATGGTGCATTGCAATGCATGAGATATCCGCATTAGAGAGAGAGTGTAGATAAAGGTAGTACATAGATTAGATCTTAGGGAGCAGTTCTTCCAAGGTAGACGTCATTCCACCAAGAAGCTGCAGAGGAGGAGAGATTTAGCAATTTCCTTTATAAAATCCACAGAAATCTTATGTAGTTCTATGTCTATTTCCGTACCAATTCCTCAGTGTATCTCCAGTCTCCATCAAAATGCAATCCCCCGTTAAATCTATGGCTACTGAACAGCACATACACTCCACCCACTCCACTCCTCCGATTGACAAGTTGTCAAGTCCTTTCTGGCCAATACGCTCATGCATGCATCGTTTGTCCTTTACTCCTGGCTCTCGGCCTTTATTCTGGCTTAACTTTTGTTGTCCTGCGGGCTGCTTGGTTTTTTCCACATGGTCTGTCTTTTGGTCCTTTGTGTCCTGTGTGTATCCTCTCTGTCCTCTGGTGTGTTGTGTTGAATTTATAATTCCATTTGTGGTTTTAATTTGCTAAATGTGAAATTAATTTTATTCAATTTCGTTCGTGTGCGTGCCCTGCAGTCATTCGTTTAAATATAGATTTAAATTGAAAGGGAATGATGGTGATTGAGGATTGAGAGAGACGCTAAAGGAGTTAACAGAGTTGCCAAGGGGTTAATGGAAACAAGAGAGTTGCCAAATGGCTTTTGGAAACTGCTGGAGTAATAGTAACATTTTTTATAAGCGGAACTCTCTTCTATTTCTGCTTCAGGGATAGCGCTTTGAGAATAAGCGATGCACCATAGACCTATAGAATCCTCTGTTAGGCTGTCAACCCTTTTTGCAGGGTTTATATTCCCTTTCACAAGGCGGCTTTTCATTTCTTACCTTCTGTAATCGAATATTCCATGAATTTTGTGCAACTCAGCCATCCGTTACATTTCCTGTCAGGAATTTTGGATTTACTTTGAGTTTCGTTTGAGCTCAGTTCTAGTTGGGTCGTTATTGAAACAAGTTCGTTCTCAAAAGACAAACAAAAAGTATATTTTCTAAACACGTAAACGGAGAAAAAGTCTTACACACTTGTATATTTTAAAAATTTCGTTTTAACACAAGCAAACAACAAAACAACAAAACGGTAAACCAAAGGAAAACTAATCAAAAGCAATAGCCTTATAAAATTCTTTCTAAATTCTCCAATTAAAAGTTCGTCAAGTCATGATGTCGGACGAAGAGGTGGTCGCTCTTGTGATCGACAATGGTTCGGGGATGTGCAAGGCCGGATTTGCTGGCGACGATGCCCCACGATCCGTCTTCCCGTCGATTGTCGGTCGTCCCCGCCATCAGGGCGTGATGGTGGGCATGGGACAGAAGGACTCGTATGTCGGGGACGAGGCACAGAGCAAGCGCGGCATCCTCACACTCAAGTATCCTATCGAGCATGGGATCGTGACCAATTGGGATGACATGGAAAAGATCTGGCATCACACGTTCTACAACGAGCTGCGAGTGACCCCCGAGGAGCACCCCGTGCTCCTGACTGAAGCCCCATTGAATCCCAAGGCGAATCGCGAGAAGATGACCCAAATAATGTTCGAGACATTCAACACACCGGCCATGTATGTAGCCATTCAGGCGGTGCTCTCGCTGTACGCTTCTGGGCGCACCACCGGCATCGTCCTGGACTCGGGAGACGGGGTCTCGCACACTGTCCCGATCTACGAGGGGTATGCCTTGCCCCATGCCATCCTGCGTTTGGATCTGGCCGGACGCGACCTCACCGAATACCTCATGAAGATCTTGACCGAACGGGGTTACTCTTTCACGACCACCGCTGAGCGCGAAATAGTGCGAGACATCAAGGAGAAGCTCTGCTACGTTGCCCTGGACTTTGAGCAGGAGATGGCCACGGCTGCCTCCAGTTCGTCACTGGAAATGTCCTACGAACTGCCCGACGGGCAGGTCATAACCATCGGGAACGAGCGCTTCCGCTGTACGGAGACCCTCTTCCAACCGTCGTTTCTCGGAATGGAGGCCTGCGGCGTCCACGAGACGAACTATAACTCCATCATGAAGTGTGATGTGGACATACGCAAGGATCTCTACGGGAACATAGTGCTTTCTGGCGGCACCACAATGTATCCGGGCATAGCCGATCGCATGCAGAAGGAGATCACGGCTCTAGCTCCCTCGACAATGAGAATCAAGATCATTGCACCGCCAGAGCGGAAGTATTCCGTGTGGATTGGGGGTTCCATTTTGGCTTCACTCTCCACCTTCCAACAGATGTGGATATCGAAGACAGAGTACGATGAGTCTGGACCATCCATTGTGCACCGCAAATGCTTCTAAAAGACACCAAACAAGATGCACTTTTGTTCACATCAGATTATAATTGATTTCGGCATAACGTTAGATACCTCGCCTTGTAGGTCACATAAAAATAAAATATAGACTATTCCGGAAAAAGTCACTTTAGAAATATATTTTCTTGTGCTGAGGATTCATATCCTCTTCGGAGATCCATAGACTGATGTCTCTGGTGGCACGAAAGTTGCCACAATTATACAGATGTTCGTTCTCCAAACGAAATAGGTTCCATAGAAATCGCAGGGTTATATCACAAAGGGCTCCAAAAGTCTTGCAATTGTAGGGGGTAGCATGGTCCTGGGATACTAAAAAAATTTCTAGCATCCAAAAACAACGCAGCAGGACGTCTGCTATGATAATAAAGTAATAAAAGCTCTGAAAGGAAAAGAAAACTTAGAATTTGGTGTATTTTTAGAGCTCGCAAATAACCAACAAAACTTTAAGGGCCTCACGACACGGCAACATACACCTTCGCTCAAGGTATCAGACTTTTTTCGTCCCTTTTGAAACCATACGGCTGTTATCGGCGCCGATACCCATTACGGAGCTTACGTATAAAGACATATAAAATGTATATTGTTAAATATACCTACTGCTTGAGTACAGGGTTTACAAGTAGAGCTGCGGCCCTTGCCGCTCGTTCTTATCTCCTTTTTGATTCTCTTTTTCGCGGACTGGAGGGAGGCAATTCATGCCTTTTGCGTGTGCTCGAGAGATGAGCTCTGCAAAGACATAAGCTTCGCCTCTCTCCCTCTCACGCACACCCACATGTGGGGAGTCTCATTGTTAATGTTTTGAAGATTATTTGCGAGCTCTGTAACAATTCTAGTACCTTTCGATAAATGAGTTTCTCGCGTAGAAATTTGTGCTCCGCTGCAAATAAACCAAAATCGTTGCGCAAATCCCAAAACGATTGATAGACGGTCCATAAAAGGGCACTAAGTATATAGCTGTAGGTCCAGGGACTATCGAATATGCTCTGGTACTGTCCTAGAGCGATTGAAGGTTTCTTTAAAGATGTATTTTTGATCTGAAGATCTTCCCTTACCATTTGTCTCCATTTGTATGATGGAAAAGACAACCATAACTATGGTTAGACTGTACTTTAGGGCATTCAGGCCATACCAAATGGACTTGGAAGCACTCTCCTGGAATCTTCTCGAGCATTGACACAGGCGAAACCAGGCAGGAAGGATGCGCAGCAGGAAAACCACATAATCGGGCTCAAAATCAAAGGGATTCCCCAGATTGGCATAGTATCGCAAGCAGAAACGACACAGCATATAGTGATCCACCAGGCAAATGGTCAAGGAAGTAATTTGTTCGGATAACCAGAAGGCTGCAAAAGTCACATAGGAGAAAGGAGCCATCACAATCCTGCCCAATAGAGAAACGAGCCACATTCTGGCGTTGTATTCCAAGATGCGAATGGGATTCAAGACCGCAGCAATTACTATTCCCAGAGGGATCAATGGAAAGTAGAAGGGCTTTTCCACCTCAAAGATTTCACGATGAAGAAAAGCCAAGGTGCAGAGGATCCAGCCATAAGCCAGCAGGCTGGCAATCAGTAGGACATCTGTGGGTCTCAAATGTTTCCTGGGATTAAGCTCAAATATCAGGACATAATTGACGCCAACATTTTGCCAGATAAAAAGGTTTGTAGCCACCAAAAAGGTATAGCAAATTAAGATGAAGGGTCCCCGATAGAGATGGACAAAGAGCTCACGAAATGTGGCATCTACATCCAGAAAAATGTCTGAAAAAGAATCGTAGATCAATGATATTCCAAAGATCGGTGGTATAGAACCCACATGATATCCCTGTCATGATAGCAGCCACAAAAAACAGACCCAAAAAGAGTCCTGCAAAGAAAACTCTAAAAGGATTTGGGGGTTCACCCAAGGGCGGAACCCTTAGCTTTGTCATGGCCTTGGCACGATCTCCGTGGGCCAAGTACTCGATATAGAGATCCTCCACTTCTTCGATGAGATTATTGAGGTCCGCTTTGTTGGCGAAGGGAGACGTTTCCACCACAGTTTTGTACCACAGTTGGCCCTCAGTGGAGCGGAAGTTCTTGTCGTATTTTTTGCATATTTTCCGAAACGCCGTTTGGTTGAGGGTCCTATAGTTTTGCAGGAGAATCAACATCAAGTAGAACTCACTGTAGGCACTGCGCAGACGTCGTGTGGTTTGCGGCTGCTGTTGTCGATCTCTCAGGTGGAATTGGAGGCCGCCACCGGCCTCGCGGAGGTCCGCAAGAGTGGCCTTAAACGATGCCTGCCTTCGTTGGGCTGCGGCTAGCTTTTCCTCAAAGAAAAGTTGAACTTTCACCATTTCTTGGGCGCAAGCGGTGAAGAACTCGTGTTTGACCTCCTCGAAATATTCATTGAGCAAAACCAAGGGATAATCCTTGAAATCGGGAGCCTCATCAATACCATTCTGTATCATTTGTTTGAGGAGCTAAGGTGCAGGAGGCTTCCGCATTAGAGGTTTATTGGAGGATCTGGTCCGCTCTTTTTACCTCATAGTTTACGTATTGCTCGCGCCATTCATTGACCATAAGCCGCTCCAAGGTTTGACCAAATTTCATTTTGCAGCTTACAGATTTCACAGATTTTATTTAACGATAGAGAATTCAAAGAGTGATGGACATAAATCGAATTTAAAAGTACTTTTTGTCAAGTCTGGGGCGTTCCGGATCTGGGGTTGGATGCCGGGACAGTCTGCTCGAAAGACGATGATCTGACTCATCCATCATTCGTTCCAGCAGGAGCTCTTCGGTGGGATTCAAGGCTGTTAGGAAAATGTCTCGAGTGGCTCGGAATTTTCCGCAATTATTTAGATGTTCGTTCTCCAAACGCAGTAGATTCCACACAAAGCGTCGCGTTATCTCGCAAAAGATGATCAAGGACTTGCAATGGTAGACCGTGAGCACATCGAAGTGGACTAAAACTATTTCCAGAATCCAAACGAAACGAAGGAGTGTGTTTTCCAGTATAGCAAAATAATAGAACCACTGCAAAATGCACGGAAATTAAAGGAATATCTTTTAAGAAGTCGGAGCTCCTACCTTTGGAAAGACCAGATTCTCACGTAGAAAGAGATTCTCCCGTTTCCAGATTCGAAACAAGCCAAAGTCCTGCAATAGATCCCAGCCCAGAGAGTAGACACTCGTTAAGAAGGCAGTGCAGATGTACAGCCAGGCCCAGGGATTTTGAAACATGTAATCATATTTGGCTATGGGGAAAAGAAGGTTTAAAAATGTGAAATTCAACAGCAGACCCTCACCATTTGTCTCCATTTGTATGGTGGAAAAGACAACCACCATTATCGCAAGACTGTACTTGGCGGCATTCATCAGATACACCTTGGACTTGGATCCACTGTCCCTGTAGCGCCTCAGACACTGGGCCAGTCGGAACCAGGCTGGCAGACAACGTATGACAGCCACTCCATAGTCGGGCTCAAAGCCGTATAAATTGTCCAGCTTGTACAACAAGTAACGGATGTAGAAACGGACTAAATAATAATGATCTACAAGGCACTGAACCATCGAAGTCAGTTGATCGCCGACCCAAAAGTCGGCGAAGCTCACATAGAAAAGCGGAGCAGCCAACACTCTCCCGAAGAGTTGCAGCAACCAAAGGCGCAAGTGAAAATTCATGACCCGGATGGGATTTAGAAACATCACCGCCATGATTGTCATGTATATCAACGGCAGGATGTAATACTCCTCGATGCCAAACTCATCGTTGTACAAGTATCCCAGGATAACGATGGTGCAGAGATAGCCAAAGAAACAGACTATTTCTAGGACGCCCAGGAAGCCCACATGATTCCTGGGTTCCACTTCGAAAATGAGGACATGATTGATGCCAACTTTTTGCCATATGCCCACATTGAGAGCCAAATAAATTCCGTAAAAGACGAGCATTATAGGGCCACGTAGAAGACTGACAAACATGAATTCGAATCCGGGTTTTAGATCCAAACTGAACCCTAGAAAAAGAAGGAGAGATATAGCAAAGGAAAGGGTCTATGAGGTCTGGAAGGACTTACATGATATCACACTCATGACAGCACCTACAATGAACAGCCCTAGGAACAGACCAGCAAAGAAAACCCTCGTTGGCGAAGTCTTTTCACCCAAAGGGGGAACCCTTAGCTTTGCCATGGCCTTGGATCTATCGCCATTTGCCAGATATCCCGTATAGAGATCCTCCACGGATGTAACCATTGCCATAAGCTCCGTGGCCTTGGCAAACTCTGCATAAAGAGCATTATCATGGTACCAGGAAGCGCCCTCACTGGATCTTATGTACTTGTCGTACTTCTTGCATATCTTACGGAAGGCCGTCTGATTGAGCGTTTGATAGTTCTGCAGCATAATCAAGCTCAAGTAGAATTCAGTGCTGGCCAAACGGAGCTTCCTCTGGGACAGGGGATTGCGTTGCTCCCCATCATCCAAGTGCATTTTGCTCTTGGCATGTCCTAGGGGATCCCGATGTCGATCGGACACCAGAAACTGATACTTCAGGGTGGCCAGCTTTCGACGCGCCTCGGATATCTTTTGCTTGAAGAACTCGTTCACGCGATTCAGTTCCTCCAGGCAGGTGGAAAAGAACAGTGTCTCAAAGTCGTTGAAATAGGATTCAATCTCAAAGGTAGAGGCTTCCTTGGGATCGGGTGCATTCTCTGTGGCATCGCGGATCATTGCTTTGAGATCCTGCAGGGATATAGTGTTTATAAGGCGGAAAATGGTGTGAAAATTGATTGTTTCTGGGGCCTTACCGCGTAGTTCATGTACTGCTGACGCCATTCGCTGGTCAAAAGGCTTTCGAATGTTTTTCCGAACTTCATTTTGTGGCTCTAATGAATTAATATTTTTCCTGTGAGATTTCTACTTTGAATTTCTACAAAGTTTTGATAGGAAATGAAACGCCCAGGGTCTATATATAACGGATAAGTTATAGCTCTCAGAAAGGAGTTCTATGAATGGTTTTGTTGAGACTAAAAACCTTTAGACTTTTAAGGATAAGGTAGCTTTGTCTCTGTAGAATTTTCGTTCTTTTAGGCTTTTTTTTTTGGCTCTACAGAGACAGACGACTTCCCATACCATTTCCCTTCTTCAGGGCTACTTTTCTTCATAATAGACATAGACAGCCCTGCTCAATGATTATCTTTAATCAGGCGCCATGTTTACGCCCATATTTTCTATAAATCAAACAAAAATTGGCTGTAGAAATCCGTCGCCCCTGGAAATACAACCGTAGGATAGATGATGGTTCATCCCTTTCGAGTCCCTGCTCGCTTCAGATATTTCTGTCTAAAGGATGGGAATTTCAAATCGCTCTCCAAAGGATGCTCATCTCTATGGGACGAGGACTCTCTCTACCTTTTTCCCCGAAGGATGAGCCACTCTTTGCCATTGTCCTCGCGGACAGACAGAATCCACGCGCAAATTTTGACATGCGTTTCCCTTTCCCATATTCTGCCACCATTTGACATTTTTCGCCTTTGTTTTCGAGCGTCCGCCGTCCGCAAAAACTCTACACAGACCCTGCCACAGAACTCCTTCTCCTGTGCAGGCTTTAATGTATTCCTGTTACTCGTTTTTCCCCCCTGTTTTCCGCTCGGTTTTCAAGTGGACATCATTTTGAAGTCGACTGCTTTTCAGGGTATTATTAAAAATTCACTCGGAAAAGAGGGGTTGTTCGTTCTTTCGGTGGCGCCTCAAATCAACACCCACAATTCGATTCGATGTAGCAGTGTGGCTGCCACAGCCGCAGCCATTAGTCATAAGAAAAGAAAATTGGGGAGCAGAAAAATGTCGTCTACAGGCATTCGATGGATGAGTGAGTGGGGGAACCCCCAGGATGCCCTTACCTCACAATCGTCATCATCAAAGCAGGCATTCATGCTGCCTCCACTGCTGCCCCTCTCTGACTGCCTCGCTATGTGAAAAATGTGAAACAATTGCAACGATGATTACTTTTTCCAACAGTTTTCCCCTCCCCCATCCAGCAACAGTTTTCCCTCCTCTTGCTGTTGTTGCTGTTGTTTGGCCGTAAAGGAAAATTGAATTGCCAGCAGTGGGCGGGCCATGAAGTTTGTCTTGCCCTCGGGGGACTCTTTTGGCCATCCCCCGTCTGGTAGAGCAGAGAACCCCCCTCGGAACCGCAAATGAGAGACAGATGAAAAACAGGTGAAGCCCATAATTATATGCTAAATACTTCGGGTAATTAACTCCCTTGGGAAAACATTAACTATTTGAAGTACTTGATTAACGTCGGATGATGCTGATGAAGCCCTCTATAAATTCTGGAAGCTGGCTAATAAACGGAACCAAACCGTAAAACGGAAAGTGGCAACATGTGCAAAATATTCCCCTAAAACCAGATCCATCCATCAGTCACGCAGTCAGCCAGTCAGTCAGTCAGAGTCTCCTTCAAACCAGCAGAGGAAAACGAAAACGTTGCTGCCATGTCAGCAATGTTAGCTTTATTTTTTAGGGATACCCTGTAGTTTTATGCAGGATTTTAAGAGTAGATGAGGCCATAGGGAAGCAATGAATGATGCATATGATGATGGATTATAAAAGAAGATATAATTCTAAGTTCTTTTGACTTTCAAAGAGATATTTAAATGTGCCTCGACAAAAACGTTCCAAAAATTTCTTAGTTGGTTCTTAGATCATTTTTATTGTATCACATATTTATTTAAATATTTTTAAAGTGTTTTTAATATCTTACAGATATTTTAAAATAATCTCAATTAAATCTTCCCTCCTTCGTTAAGGAACATTTTTGTATACACTAACAAGGATTGTTAAGGATCTATACGAATATTTAGCTCCCCATTAAAACTGAGTAAATATCGTTTTTAACAGTCAAACCGTTTTTGTCGAGGCACAGTACTAAAAAGTATCTTTTACGTTCCTTGATATCAGATGAATGGATTCCTAAATCTCAAGGACTATACAAGCTAGAGCTACAAAATTAGTTATAAAAGCTCTTCCACGTCCGAAATTACTGGGTATTTTTGTGCTCCAAACACTTGACTGTCCTTTGCCCTAATGTCCTTTTTTATGTGGTTTTTCCACGCTGGACAACAATAACCAGCAGGCAAATAAAAATATTTGCATAGACAAACCGTTGAACAATTGAATAGACGACGGGAAAGTGAACATTTCTCATGGCAGCTGGGGATAGGACACTGGTCCTGTGGGTGGGCAGTCTAGGAGGTCCAAGGGGATATATAAAATGAAAAGTAAACATTGCAATGTCCGCCGTTTTTTGCCATTGAAATGATAAAGTGCCAGAGCGACTCCCGCGCACTGAAAGGAGGAGTAGGAATCGCCCATTGAAAGAGGAGCTGGACTGGAATTCGCCACCGAAAGAGGAGCAGGACAGGGTACTGGACTTCCTCTCTGAACGAAAACTCCCTCGCCTGAAAGAGTAGCACGATACGATCACGAAAGGCAATAAAATGCATGCTTAGTGTTTTTGCAACATCAGGGGGGGGGGGGCTTAATGGCATTAGTATGGGGCGCCACATCGGTGGGTGGAACATTCAGTCTGGAGCTCCCATCTGGCAGCCCGCATATCCGTATGTTTTGTGTGGCAACTCGAGCGAAAGCCTTTTCATGGTCTTTGGATTTGTCTAAACAAAGATTTATTGGATCTAGTTTTACTCTTTACTTTTCGGGCAGGAGTGCAGGCAGGTTGTTTATTCTTTTCGCTTTTAACTGATTGTAGTTTTAAACACTCTTTTGGGGGGAGAGAAAGTGGTAGACGGTTTTAGAAAGTGTTTGTGGAGGGTACTAGAAGTTTTTGTTTTGATATTTTGTTAAATAAAAGCTAGTGAAAGGGAAAATATCAGTTGTTTAAATATTGCATACCTAAGAAAACTGATTACTTTGCTATTGACAAAATTCTTAGATATGAAGAGCAATCAAATATTAAAAATGGCACACTTTAAAGCCTAAATGATAGATATATTCCATTAGACAGGCCAATTCCCCTAATGTCTGGAAATAATCTATCACCTTCTTTTAGCGCAATTCATCTTTCAACTTTGATTTAATCTCGAATAATACCAGTAATTAACATTAATATGCTAAAAACCCACTCAATCACAGTCATATCTCCACAAAAATCGATTTTTATAGTCGTGACATTAACACGAACACTAATTACAATCGGAAAAAACAATATCTTACCCATAATTTTCATTTCATTTGTAAAAGTTGTTTGTGGACAGTTCCCGCAGACTCTGCGCTTTTTTCCCGCTTAATCGCGCGAGTGGCAACTTTCATTGCCGCCCACTAGAAAAGAAAATCCACAATCCGAAACACACCCAAAACTTCAATTATGGCCCCCGCCCCTGCCCTGCTCTAATGCCAACACTTTCAATCCGCAACTCGTTTCGGCCATTCAATCATTTTGGCAATTTCGAATGAATTCGGGGCGATACATCGCACATGCTGGTAATTGCAATCATCTTTCGACACGCTGCACAACATTGGGTGCCGGCCCGTGCATTGGCAATAAACTTCAGGTTCAATAATGGAAAAACGAGGGAAAAAGAAAGCCTTTTGGCAGGGAGAAAACTGTATACCCTTACGTGAGAAATTTCGGTAAATAAATGTGTTTAGTAGAAACGCAGTATAGCCGAGGTGCGCTCCTGCATGACGCGTGATGCATATGCATGCATGAAACCGACTAGAATTGTTGTGAACCCAACATACAGAGAAGATATGCTATATTGACTGTACTCTTCCTTTCCATATATACATATCTGTTTCCAGTAGTTCATTTGAGCCTTCTTTTGTGCTCAGCAAACCTCAAACCATAATATTCATACCCTCGCCAGAGGAGAGAATATAAAAACCAACACGAAACTACGTCTTAAACTACATTGAACAAGTCGGAGCCAGAGTTGGAGTCTCTCGGAGTGTGCCTGATCGGCTTAGTGTCAAAACGAGTTTCCCCCAATTGAAATTAAGCTCAATGATTAAACAATTTTACTCAACTACTTTGATCCCCTGCTCGTATCTTTTCTTTTCTCTACTTTGCGACATTTTATGTGGCACGAAACTATGTATTTGTGATAATTGCTTACTTTGTTAAATTGCCCTGCGATTTGTTTGCGGGGCCAAGCAGCCATAACTTTGGCCCCCGACGTTAATTGGTCGTTTTTTTCTGTTGTGTTGAGAAGGGGGGAGCCGGGTGACATGTGCATTGAACTTCAGAGATCCAGAGCGCCCGCCAACTCGGCCCCAAGAGCCAGGCTAGCCAAGTATTTTTAGACCAGACAAATGCAGGAGGCAGCAATAGAAGAGAAAAGAGGTTTGCGGTCTAACTGAATTTGATTTTAAATTTTGAAATTTGAATTTGAATTTTAACCGCCAAATTTAGACAATTAAGATCAGCCTATTTCCTAACATACTGTTAACTTTAAAAAAATTATGCCCGGTACAGAGCTGAGAGAACACACTGGGCCGTTAGATCCCTCTTGCTCTCTTTTGTTGGGATTTTTTCTTTATTTCGTGATGGGATATCCTCTCTTTGTGGAGGTTTTTTCCCTCGCCACAATGTCCTTTTTCAGCTCAACAATGTCCCTAAATTCCATACTCACTTACGTTTGCTGGCAACATTCACTTTGTATGGGCCAGACTCATGTGCCGTGAAATCGAGCAGCATTGTTTCTCAACATGGTGCGGATTCAGCAACATTTTGAATACCCTGGGGAAATAGATGCTCTAGAATTAAGAAAATGTTTGTCATCTAATGCACCAATAAAGGCCAAAACTAGTCAGTTTCTGTTTTAAATGTATTTCAACGATATTTTGAAGGTTGTGGTCTTCTTACAGAAACAAAGAATATGCATCGGGATCGAGATATATTTACAAGACCCTAATCATATGCAATGATATGTCTAAAACATAACTATCTGAGATAATTTCTATATTAATTACGTTTTAAAACAGCTTGGAAAAACAGATTCTTCATATATATTAACGAAATAGGGTATACCTGTGCCCAAACTCCGGTTGACGTGACATTCCATACTCACTTACGTTGCCACTGTTTTTTTTTACCCTTTTTTATTTAAACCTTGCTATGGCTATGTTCTATACAGCTGGGAATATTCGACGGAAGATAAGATCAAAAACGAGGAATAAATAAATTAGAACTTGAAGTCGTCAGTATATTTACGGTATATTTTTTTAACGAGACGGTATGTTTCGGTATATTTCTGACGGTCGGACGGTATATTTTATCGATAAGTCTTTCAGTTTTTCAACGGCTTTTGCAGCGTCAACAGCGTCGCGCGCGCGTTTGGTTGTGGATTTTTGCTTGTTTGTTTGTTTTCATCGGGAAATACGTAAAACACGCGTAAATAAATGGCGGCAAAGTTAAAAAGCGTGTGAAAAAGATTGATTATCCTCAAAAAGATTGATTAATGAGAAATTATCAAGGAAAAGTTGGTTTCATGAAAAATCTTGATTGAAAAATTTGATTAACGGGAAATAATCAGACAAAAGTGCCAAAAAATAATGTGAATGTGTCAAGTGATAGCAGATATTTTTGAAGAATTTAGTGCGAATAACGCATATACTCGTATAAAAAGTTTGTTCTCATGATGTGCCCCAATCTGTTGCATACTTAATAGCTTTGTCTGATTATAATCATCAGCACCGTACTCACCATCTCTGGGTATAATTAACGCCTTATCGCATTGCACACAAATTAAAAAGGCTTAAAAGCAGACAGGCTCCAGGGCCCAAAACTGTGGCCAAAAACCAGACAATGTATTCTCCCTGGACCACCATCCTAGAGATAAAAGTCGTGCGTTATTTATAGTATCGTATCTCTCCCCACCATAAAAAACTGCATTCATGGCGGCGTTTGGGGACCCAAAGTTTTTCTGAAATGGAAAAAAGTTGCCTGAAAGTTGAGCTCTACATTGTTTGAAATGAGAATTTCCTTAATTTTTGTGGTTAGTGAAAGTGTGGTGGGTGAAAGTGGGATGTGAATGATTAATTTTTGAAGATTAAATTATTTAGAATTTTCGCATGCAATTAAACCTGTTTTTAAGGTGCTTTATGTGATTTTTGGATCAGGAGAGAAGTCTAAAGAAAATGTGTGAATAAATTATGATGGATTTGTATGCGATTTCTGGGAACTCTGGATGAATCGTAGTTTTTAGAGATGTTTTATGATGAAATTTTACGCTTTAATTTTGGGACTTTTATCATAAAAGGACTTATGTTAAAGTATGTCAGCTTTGATGATCATAAAAGATAGATTTCAGACTCTTCTGTGATTTTTCTAAAAAATATTTCTACAATAATCCCTTGGATTTCTATAAATTTTCTCCTTTATTTTCCCCACTAGCCATCTCGTAGACATCTCTCCAATCTCTAAACGAAATCATTCATCCCAAAAACCATCCTCATTTTGTGGTCAAAGTTGAACGAACCGATAAAAATCCTTAGAAATTTCACAGACTATCATATCTGAAGCCTTCCTATCCGTATCAGCCACTTCCTCTGCCCGATTCCACCCCCATTTACCACCTTTCCGAATGACTGACTCGAAAGTTCTAACAATTTAAAGAAAATGAGAGTTTGCAACAGAGTTTGCTGCCAGAGTGTGCCCCCCGTCAAACGGTAGGTAATTAGTGGCAGACAATGGATAGACATCCAATCCAGATCCAGAGAGACGGACGGGGTGCTAATCTTCATTGTCATCGGTGCTGGGATCACAGATGCTGCAGAAGGCTGGTTCTTAACCGGTTTTTATGTGTGTATTTTTTCGAGGCGCGTGTCTTCAATTAATCACCTCTACGAATCGGTTTGGGGCGCTCTCTTCAGAGCTTCTTCAAGCGCATTCGCTTGATTCGCTTCCATTCCCTAATTTAATTTTATTCAAGTGGCAGCTGAGACCAAAAGGATTATGCTTCCTTCAAGCAGCAGCAGTAGCAGCAGGCACTAAGCTAATTATGGTTGAGCCACAAGTTGAGCAAACCCATTCCCCAAAGAACATTCTCGGAAGGAGTCTGACTTGGGGACTCTCTTTCAACTTTCCTCCTCAAGTTCTGCCATTGACATCTGACAAACTGACAAGCGGGTAACAGGCGCTGTCAAAATCCTGTTCTACTCTACTCGTAAAGGGAGCATTGAACCCACCACTCGAATCGAACTCTAAATCAAAATCGAATCCAAAAGCCCCTTCGCAGTCACACACTGGAAATCTGAGATATCAGAAAGCAAGCTGTCAAATTATCAAACAGAAGCCGAGACGAGACCTAGGGAAGGGGTATGCCATACCATAATGTAAAATCAATTGCGGAGAGAGGTACGGTACGTGTACTCCTTTGGAGGGTACTCCCTCCCACAGCATTGAGTAATGATAGGGGCCCTCTGTGTGCCTCAAGCGTGTGAATGATCTCTCTGAGGGAGGAATGAATAATCTCTGAGGTAGCAGACAGACGGAGGGAGCAATATTTATTATTAGTTCATGGAGTTGATGGCCGCGTTCCCTTAATGATTTAATTACGATAATGCTAATGGCCAACGGGGGTTGGAATCGTAGGGTAATATACAGAAATGCCATGAAATTCCTAGGGGTTAAGCACCACAATTAAGTAATATGACAATTATAGGTAGTTGGAATTTGACAAACTATTATGAAATAGATAGAGATATGAAATGAAGATAAAAATAAGGTTTAAATTATGTTGGGCTTAAAATAACGATATTTCCGAGTAAACTTAGTTTAACAGACTACCAAAAACTTTCGAATTATGTAAAATCATACAAACTACAACTTTCAATGCAATTATTTATGATTTATGGCTAACAAAATTCCATAAAAAAATAACTACCAAAGCGTCGCATTCCCTAACTCAATTTACATTACCATTACGAGTATTTGTATACAATCCATCATTTGCAATGTCTTTTTTTCCATTCTAATTTTATGCAAATTGCTTGACAACAATTTTTTTTTGCAAAACTCTGTATATAGACATGAAGTTGGGCAACGTTGCATGCCCCTTACCAGACCATATAGCATTGTGTGAGAGAGACCACCCAGGCAGATGGTTTCCCGTCATTTTTATTAAGAAATACTTATGGTATATTGAAAATATTGATTATCTTGATGCGTTTCTTGTCGCCTTGTCAATTGGTTAGCGATCGAGATCCCCCACCCAGGCAGAGCTCACGGAAATGTCAATTGAAAACTTCAAAAGACACGAACGATTATGAAATATTGTACGAGTATATATCTGATTTATATGCAAGATGTAGGCCGCACCTCTTCCATTGATCTTTCAGGTTGGCGGCGGCCCTTTTGCCTTCCCAGCAATTAATTGGTTGACTGGCAACAGACTCGGAAAAGGGGTTAAACGCTAGGGAAAAACAAATGTCACTTTGAGTTACCCAAAAAAAATAAAAAGCTAAACAGCGAGAAAAACATATAAATCGTGGCAACCTACCTAGGCATTTGCCCTCCTTAGCTGCCACCATCTCCTCCGCCACTTCTGCTGCTGCTGCTGCTTCTCCACCTTCCTTCATTCAATGCAAAACGGCGTGACAAATTGTTGATTTTCTCTGACATACATATAAAAGAGAAGAAAAATACTTTTGTCTTTGGGTTTTCCTTTAGGATAGGTACCTTCTAGTCGTGGGGATGGAGGGTAGATTGGTTTATGAGAAGTGTTGGTTGTTTGAAAGAAAATATACCAAGAATACCCTACATAAGGGCATGCAATAGTCTCCATAGCCGAAGCATGCGTTTGCCCTCTCTCTGGCTCTCTGTGTGACTGCATCGAAACCATCAAGCCATCATGTCATAATGGATATAAATAAATAGAACCATATCTCGATTGATGATCAGTTTTTGCGTTCAATTATCAACATCGAAGACTAGTTTTCGAGCATAAATGGGTTGAAAGCAGATCGAAGCTTCGTCTAATATCTTTAATAAGTGAGTTTGCCGAGTGCCGTAAGTGGATACAGTAAGATTAGTGATATTTTTACCAAGAGGAAAGTATGAATATGAATAATTTGATCGAAAAAAACAAACAAAAATATTAAAATACAATTAAAATTGAATTTATACAAAAATGTGTGTCCAAGAAACACTTTCATTCTAGAGGGTATCTTCCAGTCCTCACACCTGACCCCACTCTTATTTGTCTCTTTTTCCTTTGTTTTTCCACTTTGTATATTTAAGCGGAAGCTAAAAGACTCTTTTCAACTTGATTTCTGCTCCATAAACTTGTCTATTTTCGTTTGGGTCCCCACTGCTCGCTGGAGCGCGAAAGGCAATCCCCTCATCTGTCCGCGCTGTATCCACTATACAGCAATCCACCCGCTCCTCCTTATGGTTCCCCTTCTTGCATGTGGGGGGATTTTTAAGAAAAAATTTGGAGCAGCACGTGCATTTGCACGTTTTGAATTTGTTTCTCTCCTCTGTTCTCTCTCTGGGGCTGCTTATGGCCTCCTTTGTCTATATGCCTCAGCTCAGCCTTTTGTTTATATTTAGATGGAAGTACTTTTTTTACGTCGGTTTCAAGATGGGGATTGAGGCGAGGACTTGGAGGAGGGACTGGGACTCGTGTCAGGTTTTTTTCTGCCATAAATCTCATCAGAATTTATTTGTTAAAGCCAAAGACGAAGTTGGGGTTTTTGATATGCATTGCATGTGCGCTTTGAAGCGCCACACTCTGGAGTTTGGTGATAGGGAGGGAGTTCCACAGTTCCAGCGAGTGATTGAACGTTTGCATTGTTAGATTTATGGACCGAGACCGAGACGACGTACAGCCCAGTCCAGCCGAAGACAATGCCAACAAAACCAAATGAGTTACATGGTTCTGGCCAGGGATCAGGAACAAAGAAGAAAGAATTTTTTGGGGAGTGTATGTACCACCACTTGGACCCCGTATCCCATTAATTTGCTGTTTGAATTTCCTTTCAAAAATTGCATTCTGACAACCTTAGAAAACCCCCCTAGACGCAGGCCCTTTGGTATTTATCCCCCTCTTAGGCGATTAGAAACTTCTGTTTTGTGACGAGAACAATTCCTATGGCTATTATTATATGGTTAGCAGATTGTACACTGAGAGAAAAAACTCTTGCTACAATCAAGCATCTAAAGGGTATATTTTCATTTTAAAATATTTATTTTTCTCAGTGCAATATCAGATATGTACATGAGTGTGTGTATCTTTAACTTTTTGCCACTTCTCTGCTGCATATTAAACAAATTTTCCCTTTTACAACTTGGAGGGAAGATTGTACGTGACTAAACGTCAATTTCCACTCTATCGCTCTGCCCCTTTGGCTATGGAAAATGCATTTTCAAAAACCGATTTTAATAATTCCTTCGAGCGCCTCCTTGGGCCTCCTCCACCTCCCCTCGAGTATGTGGCGGCATAGATAAGACCTGAGTAAACTTCTCTCCTAACCCCCCGGCCTTCTGGCCACTTTTTATGCAGTGTGCAAAAAGTGCAATGCTCTGATAAGAATATCAGCTTGTCCTTCCACTCAAAAGTTTCCTCAACTGCAGGGCCGTCGGCATTTTAAGTGTGTCAAAAAAGTTGCCGCTTCCAAGTTGTGTACGTGATATTCCTTGAATCGAACGATTAGTTATAGGATGTATAGAGAATGGCAGGGGGAATGGGATGATTGGTCACAGTATTGGAAATTATTTGATGGGCAATGTAATAAAGAGTTTGCGTCAACGATGGTTTCCGAGGGTGGTTGAGGCTATGAAGTGGCTTGTGATTCGTTTCTGAAGAGCATTTAAAGTAACTAGGGAATTTGAGACGATTACGGTTTGCTTGAGAGTGTGTTTGAGTGCTTAATCTTTAGGAAATTGGCATAGTAATATACCGATACCCTACACCCCACACTAGGGCATACGAAGGTGTCCATAGCCGAAGCCTGCTTTCGGTTTTTGTTTCCCTCACACCCTCTCTTTCTTTTCTTAATCGGTCTGCACTTTATTTCAAGAGAAGAGCGCATCTTCACTGACAAGTGGTTACTATGTGAGGGTGAGGCGCTCTCCCGAGCTCCCTCTCTCTGGCTCTCCTTGTGTTCGGCAGCCAACGCAGCTGGGCAGCTGTCACAAGAGCGATCTCTAGCAATGTCGCACCTCATATAAATATACCTTCTCTCAATGCGCAGCAGTTGTCTTTAACCGTTTCTTGAATCGTATTTAAGGAGAGTATTTAAGAGCAATCATACCACATTTCCTTTCGTCTATATTGCCCACGTATTCTTGTGTCAAAAGCCCAACCGTTCTTAAGTGTTCATTCAACAAATTTATACCATTTATCCCGAGAGCCAGAGCCCTGCACAATGTGCATAGATTTGTATTGATACCCGTATCGCTTCCTGTTCCACATTCTCTCCTTTGGTTCCAGCTACGCCTGTCAGGCACTTTATGCCCCAAAGAGCCATACAAGTCGAGACTTGAGTGACAAACAACAAACAAGCAACAACAATTTGCAACAATTTATGAAAATTATGCAGTCGACAGACGAGAGGCGACAACGACAGTTGAGTGGTTTTTGCCTATGGGCAGAGTCTAGATCCGAGGCAGAGCAGAGAGTCTGTGGTCTGAGAGTCTTGGTTTCTATCGTCTGTTGATTGTCGTAATTGTTGCTGTGACAGTTTGATTATGCAACTGTGGCAAACTTTCAATAAATCACATAAATTTACCCATAAGTCAAAACGTGGAAGAAACGAACTGACAATCCCCTGTGCACGTGTCGAATCCCTCGTTACATTTATCGTATCGAATCCCAGCCCTGTGTTCCCATTACATTTTACGACAAATTGATTAAGCTTGAAGTTCGCACCCTTAACGTAGCTTTAGGAAAAAATATGACCACTTTTAGAGCATTTAGCAGGCACTTGAAAAATTCCGAAAAAGCAAGGAATATCCCCCTTTCAGTGGGACGGCAGGACGGCAGCCCAATCACGTGTCACGCACACGTGCGTATTATTTACACGCAATATTTCTTTTGTATTTCGGTGGGCTTTTTCTCCATTTTCCATTCGTGTAATTGAAGTTATTGATTTTCATGTCAAGCTTTGTTTCGAAAAAAAGAGCAAAAATTCTGGGCGGAATCTTCAAGCTGGTGTACACCCCTTAGATGCTTTTTTGGGGTTTCTATCCCTCGATTAGCCGCATCGGCAGCAGCAGTCATACATCAAAAACAAATGCCGGAACGTCTGGTCTTCCGTTTCCCTGGTTTGCACGGAAGTTGCAAATATGTTCACTTAATTGCATTAAGTTCTCGTTTCAACCCCAGTTGTACATTTGGGTTAAGATCAAAGTGCTGTGCAAACATTTCGTTGCCGTTTTTGGACATCCCAAAATGAATTACTTCATATTTTTTTTCGGGTCGGGGGCGTTGCCACCAGACATTTGTTTGATTTGAGTCCATTTTTGCCTCTGGTTTGGGCATTTTTCTCCCCCAAAAACTTAATTGCAAACTAATTACACAAAGTAAATAGTACGCTCGGGGGTCGACTTAGTCATAATTAGTGTGAAAATGGAATGTTTATCTGATTAAATTGGAATAATGGAGAGAGAATGGAATGAAGAATCGGACGAGAGCGTGTCCCTAAATGAGTTGGGGGTAGTATTAGCTTTCAGGCAATGTTTTAGAAGGGATATTGTTGAAAAACCATTGATAAAGCCGTAGAATTTTTTAAAAATCTAAAAATTTGATTGGATCAAAGGAAATTAATAAAAGTTGATCCGTAAAATCTGTAAAAATATCTCAAAAACGGTCCTAATAAGCCATTAATTATGCAACATTACCATAAAAACGTAATTCCAATACCTTTAAACTATTTGTTGTATACTATTTACTCGACGACAAAATATTTAAAATTACCAAAAATATTCTAATAAATGTAACCTATTAAAAGAATGTTTATAAAACGTGACAAATATTTATAATTATTTACTAAATGTTCCATCTCCTTAAATATTTTTTCTTCACTGAAAAGATTAAAAACTATCAACAAATATTTTTGTATAAGTCTTAAATGCAAAAAACAACTCAACCTCCAAAAAACACCACACAAATCTTCCAATAAAAATAAACCTCAAAAAAACATAATGTAAGAAAAAAACAACATCTGAAAACCACAGCTAAATCAGTGCCAAAGCAGCATCTAAATGCCAAAATCAACTTAGTTTTTAAACTCAATAAATTAACAACAAAAAAAAGAAAAATGGGCAATACATCGTCCTCATCATCGGGATCGCATGGTGGGGGCAAGAGTTCACGCAAATGTCGAAGTCTACCCAACTCTCCGGATGTCAGAAGGTAAAACGTTTTCGGTATTTTTAAATCATACCATAGATTTTCCAAAGAAAATGTCATTTGCTTTGGGGCCGCACTAATGAGTATCATTATGCGTACGAAAAGCATTTGAATTAAGCCAAATGTCAGCACAATAAATCAGGAGAGCACTCCTACCATGAATCAGAAAAAAAAAAAACAGAAAACAAACTTCCACAAAATTTACGATAATTTCCCAGATATTTATAGAATGGATTCAGAGCTTTCCCACTCCATAAATGTAGTGTTTTTCCTTTTTCCGGGGCGCCTGTGAAATGACATTTTGTGGTTTCTTCTCAAAGATGTATGCCGGCAAGTGCAAATTTTCCCAGCTTTTCTTCTACTTCTCAGAGTGAAGGAACGATTCATAATTAATGTTTGCTCTATATCTTTGTTTGTGGTTTGTCTTTAAATATTTCTTGTGTGGTTTAATGTTATTCCATGTCTGGAGGTGCCGAAAGAAACACCAGAATACGATGCAACACGCAACTGAACTGTCTCTCGCGGAACCAGAACTTCAATGAAAATCTTGGCTGCCAGCCAGACGAAATGGCTTCTACATATATATATATATTCCTGGAGCCCTCGAGTTTGTTGCCCTATCTTTTGCCTCACATTACATAATCATCAGCGATCGTTGGAAATATTATTCAGAAATATATCAAAGTGCATTTTTGATAGCAACACCCCCTGGAAAATGACTCCCAAAAACCAACCACCATATCGAAAAACCTTTCATTTATGATTGAAATGGTGTGACACTTTCTCGCTCTCTCTCACTCTCTCTCCCTTTCTGGTTCTCCCTTCGTCCAGAGTCAATAAATAAAACATTTGCCGAAAAGTTGCATAATTGAAAAGGAGCGGAATCCAAAACCAAATGTTTGGGCATCCCGTCTGGTGCTACTTATCGGAAGGCACAGGGCACAGGACCACCCTTCGAAAACTCCCTAGGAACAACCCCCTGGAAACACACACGCATGGAAAAACCCAAATAAACAACACAGAATGTTGTCAGCTGCATTTGGAATTTGGTTTTTGGGTGTGAAAAATGATTACAGAGGCAGATACTATATCTGGGATGCCAGTAAACAATTTGAAAACGAACTCTAGATGACTAGAAAGTGAACTTAGAGACTGAATGGAGATCTTCATTGAAAGAGGAGATTAACTAACGAAAAACAGAACTTAAATCGCTTCCAAATCCAAAAGATTTAGTGTCAACAGAACTGTGAATGATCTTTGACTAGAAATATAATCGTAAATATTTCCATTTATGTGGCAGAATTTTCTAAAAATAACCCAGAAGAGATGAAATCGTAAACGACAGAAGAAACTGCAAATTATGTTTCATATTTAATGACTCTATAAAGAACTTGAAGACTTACCCCCACTTTTTAGTGTCTGTAGTAATTTATGGGCTTTGACTAAATATTAAACAAGGAAATGAATTAAAAACAATTTGTTTTTTTTAATGGGACTTTTGTAATAGAAATAAATCATTTATGAGTATATTTCTGTGATAGGTTCTTATTCCTTACGTAAATTATAATTTAAAATATATTTCTAGAAGGTTTCTCAACATATATTTAGTCTTAATATATTTATTCCTACAAATAATATTTTTAAAGTGACTGTATTCTGAAGATTCATTCATTTTTTTCTTATATGCAAAATATTTGTAATCCGTATTAATATTCTACTAGGAATAATCCTCTATAAGATGTTTTTCATCAATTCTACCTCTAAAAGTAGCTTCTACTCTTCCAAAACCATCTTCCGCTCTAGAAATTCGCTGCCGTTTTCTAGAAGCTATTTAATTTTTAAAGATAAACCAACAAACGAGTACATTTCATGCGGTATTCCATTGATTCTGGGTTTTGAAAGAAGTCGTCTACTCTCATAAAGCGAGTGTGTCACAAACCACCCATTAAAAAAGGTGTAATTTCTAGCCCATCCCCTAATGATACTTTACTCCATGTACTTATATGGAGGCTATGTGCGAAACACACACAAAAAGAGGGGAAGTGGAAGCTGCTACTTGAGTTTTGTGGCAAGTGGTGGAGGAGAGCCGAGCCTTCTCTGCTGGGCCTTCAGAGTCCCTTTAGCTTTTGCCACCACTTGATGATGTAGCTTCTTGTTTGTTTGTTTGGGGCCACTCTCCATTTGCGGCTGCTACTGCTACTGCTGTTTGCGGCTTGTTTGCAACATGGACTGTGGCACAACCTGCTGCTGCATATTTAAAGATGTCAACCGCATCGTCCCGCCGCACCAGTCAACAAAAGGTGGCAAGCAGCAGCCATTAGCAAGCAACAACATCTTTGAGTCCAGTCCCTTTCGACGCACGTGTGTTTATTACCAGGTGGAATGGGGCGATTCACTCCCTCCCTCTAGAGGTTGGAGCGGGTTTCCATCTGCCCCCCAGATAGAGAGAGAGAGAGAGAGAGAGCGATAGAGAGGAAGGTTGAAGGGCTCTAGCAGACGCTATTAATTGTTTCTTGTGGCAGAAACACAGCAGCAGAGCAGATGCTGCACAGCTGCAGCTGCAACTGAAAGCTGAGAAAATGCGTCTGTCTCTTCGAAGAACTTTTCGCTTCGTCTAATAACTGAAAATCGTGACTTTATGTCTGCACTTGAAAATGAAGACAAGAAAAACACACAATACCCGCCGTGGCTTATGCCATGGATATGGCTATCCATAGTGCATCACTCCCCACTCTCTCTCTGGAGAATGGGAGGGGTTACACGACTCTCTTGAGAATGAACACGTTCACGTTCCTCACGTTGCATATCGCATTTCACACACACATTTCTAGTGTCAAAAGACATTGTGACATGGCTTTTAGTAATGAACAAAGCTCTAGTGTTTACGATGATGATGTGTCTAAGACACAGGCGCTTTCCACCTCCCCAGAGATACTTTCCCCACAGCGCTAGATATTTCTTGAAGCGGGGAAACTAATCGGAGAGCAGAGTGCAGGCTTATTCTTAATTTGATTTTAAAGTTCAACATGGAAAGGCTTTTAGGAGAAAAGCAAAAGAGTTGGAAAGGAAACTTCCTGAAGTCTCACGTTTTTCAGTCTTCCATCTAAAGATATACTCGCTGTAAGAAATCGAACCATTTTGTTGTTCATTTAATTAGAAACATAAACATAAGGTTACATATGTTGCGTGTCATGCAGCAGAGCCCCTCGGTTGGTCTGGTCACTTATATCTAATGGATTTGCCATTTAGTCATGGACATACAGCACACGACATGGACTCTACCTCATCCCAAAGAGTTCTCTTCTTTGGTTCGGCGGCCTCTGAATAGCTCTTTAATTCGATTCTCCACTCCACTCCTTTTGGCCAGCATATCAATGGCATATAATTATGCTTATTACCAGCCATTCAACACCTACTCACAACAAAACCTCTCAACGGAAACTGCATAAAACACTCCTATAAGACGCGGTGCCTGACACTCTGTCGAGTGGTGCCTCAAGTTGTGTCTTGGACACAAAACTCCCATAAATTCTGAGCAGACCCCAAGACAGTGGATTGTTTTTGTAGGCTTCGCTGCTGCGGCCAGCGGGGCAAAAGCTGCTTTTTCTACTGCATGAATCTGAAGGCTGGTTGCGGTTTTCGGGATAGCGGTGCTTCGGTAGCCAGCCAAATTGCTGTGGCAAATTTATGAAAATTTGACTGCCAAAAGCGGTTTTCCCCAAAAGGTTTTTCTGGGTTAAGATACAAGTGAAAATGATTGTTTAATGGGTATTCAAAGTGCATATATCTATGGATTGAAGGCAAAAATATGTCTGTAGATAACTGAGGGAAAGTTTCTCTCTCTCTCAGACAGCATCTCTGCGACCAAAGGGCCCCTTCGGAAGATTGCAAGCTTCTAACCATAAAAGGGGCAGGCAGACGTTGTAATAAAAGCGAAAGATGCCGCTGCATAAAAGGCAACCTGGCAACCTCTGGCAAATGACCAAAAATGGTCAGAGAGCCGCCGTGGAGTGAGTGAGTGAGCTTCTCCATGGCCCCCTTGGAATGCAACGAACGGCTTCGAGGAGCTTCGAGGAGGAGAAGAGAATCTCTCTGGGCTTTTAGAAGCTGTTGCCATGACAAATGCAACTCAAGTGACACATTGTATGCCTCGTAAAAGCACTGAGGGAAAAGGAATCTGAAATGGCTTATTTTCCCTCAGTGTAGAGCAAAACTAATGGACAGTCCCCAAGAGGAGAAGGAAGATAGTACCTTTTTTTGCCCACTGTTTTTCATATATTTATACAAAAGGCATTGCCACAAAGTCTCCCCCGACCCTCAAACGTCACACGGAAATGTTTAGCGACAAAACTGCGTGGGCCGTGGGGCAAGGCAGGGACCAGACCCAGACCCCAACACACAGGTGAATGCCACCAAGAGGCAATGCCAGAATCCACAAATGCAGCTACACGAAGACGTGTGCGAGTGCGAGTACCGGTACCAGTGCCAGTACGAGTATTATGAGCCCCATACAGACGTCCTCTCTGAATGAGGAGTCGTCTGCAGCCAGCAAAAAGGTCAAAGACATTTGGCAGCTGTTGCGGCTGATGCTGATGCTGCCTCTGCTTCTGGTTTTCTGTGCAACATCTGATTCTGTGAATCTGTGCGGTGCTGTGGAGCTCCTCTCCTCCAGAGCTACACAAATCAAAAATGCGTACTAAAGACGTAAATTCAATTTGCGTGGAAACTAAATAAAGAGATTGTGGAGGCGCCCCAGCGCATCTCTCTTTTGACATGTGACACCTGAAAGATGCAAAAAGGAAGATATGAGTATGTAGACACAACAGGGGATGCATGGGAGGGGTGGTGCCAGCGGAAAGATACAATATAATGATACCAAATGCATTTCTGAACAGTAGTTACTCAGAGTATGCTATAGCAAACACCGTGGGTTGCCAGAGAAGTACGGAATGAAGAAAGGAAATGCTAGTAAAAGATATAAATGCTCCGAAAATGATGCTCTGTGGCCAACAAATGACTCAAGGTCGTTGATGAAGTGCAAGATACAAACGAATTGCTTATGATAAAAATGAGTCTGGTGAATGGTTAGCTAATTTTATCCCAATGGTATTTGTTTAGTATATTTTTCTACTATGTTCTGGTATTATATCTAGCATTTTCATGGTATTTTTTCATATTTATTCTTGTATGTGATTTCTAGTATGTTAAAGTTTTTTCTGGTATTATTTCTAAAGTATTATTTTTAAAGTATTTTTTCTTCTGTTTTTTCTTTTAATTTTTTGAATGTCTTAAGACATTTTCTAGTATTTCTAAAAATATATTTTCTGGTATGGGAAAATACAAGAAACTTTATATTTAATAATTCCTACGAAACATTCCTAAGAATCTCTGAAATCTTTAAGAAATGGCTTAAAAAAAATACACTTTTGATGACTTTAGGATACAAATGTATCTCCTATCTCTTGCCCCTAAACTCTTAACTCGAACCTCGCTGACATGTGCCACCTCTTCAAATCACAGATACGTCTGAGCTACCTCTCAATATCTGTGTATCTTTTGACTCTCGCAGACAGAAAGACATCCATCCTTTCAGGAACGAAATAAACCCGGCAGACGTCTTGGGCGAACAATAAAATGCAAATAAAATAATATGAAAGTAATTTTGAAATTTTTACCAAGTTTCGTGATGTTGTTTGTCTGTGCAATGGCGGGAGGGGCAAATGTCTTTTGAAGGAAGCCCTAAGAAAGGCAAAGGATGGGCCCTGCTCCAGGAGGAGTCTGGCATGCGTATTTAATTTCCTCCAGAAAGGAGGACGCGTCTTTCCAACTTAATTTTGTCTGTCAGTTTTGTTCTTCATTTTTTCATGTCTCTGTTTTTTATTAATTTAATGCAATTGTTACCCGTTCTACAGCCTCGACTGCTCTTGACGGACTTATTAATGGCCAACAGCAGTGGCAGCGGCAACCATAAGATACATTTGTATCTAAGGGCTTTGTCTGGTACTTGGCCCCCCCCCCGCCGTCAGGAAGTTTATGTTCGGGCGCGACCTATTAAAAGTTATTTCTCATTTTTATTTCGCTCTTAATTTGCCTTTTTAATTAGCCTTATGACTAATTGCGCGGAAAACTGAAAGGAAAAGCTATGGAAAATGACTTAGTGAAAGAAAAAGGACGAAGCAGCCAGTCGTTGATATAATTATCTGTGCTGCAAGTGAGATTTAGTAATCTAAAAGGAAATTAGTTGCAGAAAGTTTTGCCATTTTTCCCGTTTTCCAATTTGGTAATTGTTTAATGAGTATTTTTCCCCGGGAGATTCGAGGGTTTGTTGCTTTTTCTTTGTCAACTGAAATCGAATTTAAAATGTAAATGAAAATACTTGTATAATTTGCATTTAAAGTCCAATCCAAAGTCAACATAAAGATGGAATTACCATTTGATTGTAGGACAATTACGCGCCAATCAGCGAATCAACAATTGTCCCACGGAACTACTACCGCCACTACGCGGCTCGGCTTATGGCTCGACGGCAGACAGACGGACACAAGTATCTTTATCTTGTATCGCAATGATATGCAAATTTATGGGCACACACTTCAGCTTTCGCATCATAAAAATATTTATTGCCGCAAAGTTTTTTACGGCTCACAAAGGGGCTTGCCGCATGCCGCTTGCTGCTTGCCGCTTGCTCCAGCGCGGAGTTCATTAATTTATAAGTAAGCGTAAAATTATTTTTAAAAAAAGTATCTGGCAGATACTTGCACGGCTACGGCCAAGAGCCATGCAAATGAGGCCCTCAGACAAGCTGTTAATGTTGACAGGACGCCCACAAGCTCTGTCATAAAACCTCATAAAGAAATATATTTATAAAATCTGTAAAAAATTAAATGCTACATTGTTGTTATTGTTGTTGTTGTGGTTGGAGTTCTTTATGCAGTTTTGCTAATAAGATATTGTATCTCTGTTTTTTGCAGACAAATAGCCCCCGCCTATAAGGTCAATGGCGGCACTGCCATACCACTGCCGGCCACCGTTATGGTGCAGCGTCGCTGCCCACCGGATAAAGTGCGTCCACTGCCCCCGACACCAAATCATACGCCATGTAAGTATCATCCATCCCCCCTCCTCAGGGGGTTCATGGGTCTATGGGAGTATGGGAAATTTATTAAAAAATCCTTTAAACCCTTAACCACCCTTCAAAGCGTGAGTCCTGCAGGGGAGTCTCCTGTTGTTTGCTGGGAATAAACAAATTTCAGGTCCGCAGAGTCAGAGCAAACAACCCCCAGGACCCCTGGACCCCAGGACGCCAGGGACTGCACTTAGCTCTCTCTCTCTCTCTCTGTCCTCCAACTCTCCACGAAGCTTAGCCCTTTCCATGTGGAGTTCTGACCGAGATTTTGTGTCATTTGGAGGGCGTTTTTCTCCACTCTCCCCGCAATCAAAGCTCTCTGGGGGATACTTTTAGGTTTAGAATTCTGTTTGGAAATCTCTTGCGATTTGTGGTTAAGGTAACTGCACTTTTCAATTAATTATGTAGATTGAGAGAGAGGCTGTAAAAGTTATTCAACTTTATGACAATTGTTGCCAAATCCACTTCATAATTTCTAGAATTGAACCAAATTCCAATCCAAATTGATTTCAAATTTGTATTTCCCTAATTATTCATTAAATTCCTAGTGAAAACCGTTTTATTCGAGGCACACAAGAGATCACCAGTTCAAGCCCGAACTGAAAACCAGTTTCCAGCTTAAAATACTTACCTTTTCTGACCCATTTCTCAAAAGGGGTTTCTCCTTTCTTTGTTAGTCATATTTTTAGAGCATTTCGAATGATTTATGCACCGATATTTGGCTGGTTCTTGGCGCAGATATAAATCTCGGGGGCGCACAGTGAGAGAGAGAGAGAGAGAGAGTCTCCATCTCCTCCCAATCTGTTATCAGCCGCACGCACGGCAATTAATTAAGTTTAATGTCCGCATTGGCCTTTAGCATTGATTTATTTGGTTGACTCCAAGAGGAGTCTCCGCCATCTCCACTCTCTGCCTTTCCCTGACATTTACTATAAGTGGGCGCCATCCATCGTGTGGGCTATGGTGTGGCGTGGTGTGGTGTGGTGTGTGGGTAAACAGTTCTTTAAAACACGTTTCTTTATCCTTCATTTGTTGTTCTTTTCAGCCATACCGGGACTGGGCAAGAGCGGAAGTGATTTCAATACGAGCCGTCCAAACAGTCCGCCCACCAGCAATCATACAATCCAAAGCCTCAAGAGTGGCAATAACAACAGGTAAGGACTCACGGGTAGGAACAGGAGCTCTATCTGGGACTATATATCCTTGGAAATTTGAACAGTCTGTGAATAAAGTATCGATATTTATCATGAAATGATATCTAAAATGTGTAGATGGATGGAAATTTGTCATTTCACTTTTTTAAGTCAATCATTTGGTTGCTTTGCCCAATAAAATAGATTTTTACGAGCTATCGATTATAAAACTGATATATTTCGGATTAAAGTTAAATTTGTATCGGTTTTTAGCCTACTACCTTCATTCGCTATAGATTTATTCCTTTGCCATCGTTAACTTATCAATATTATCGATACAAAATGTATAAATTTGCATCGAATTATGCGAAATTCATCAGGAAATCGATATACACAATTTCACGATATCGAAAGCTTTCATTTCCGAAACGATATTGCCTATTTTTATTGATATTTATAATATTTATCGATTTTTCGATATTTGTTCGATCTAAAATCGATTTTATATATGACAAAAGCAGTATTTTGCTACAAATTCATATTTACCATCTCTGTCGAGAATTATAGAAACTAATCGTTCTGTTTCGATAAAAAAAAGGATATATGCCAATCGATTAGTAGCTCCAAATTTCCTCTAATTAATCGTAATTCTTCTTTTTTTCCCCAGCCTACGTCCACCTAGTATCAAGAGCAACCACCAAAGCGGAATACCCTCCCCCAGCAGCCCCCAGACGACGACCAACACAACGACAACGACGACGGCGGCTGCGGCTGCTCCCCAGAAGCACTCGATGCTGGACAAGCTGAAGCTCTTCAACAAGGAGAAGCAGCAGAATGCAGTGAATGCGGCGGCGGCCAACAAATCGCAGATCCAGCAGCAACAGTCGAAGCGCACCTCCTCCTCTTCGGGGTTTAGCTCGGCGCGTTCCGAGCGCTCCGACTCCAGTCTGAGCCTCAACGATGGCCACAACTCGTCGCAGCTGAAGCCCCCCAGCATCAGTGTGTCCTCGCAGAAGCCCCAACAGAAGCACAACACGAAGCAGTCGAAGCTGCTGGCGGCACAACAGAAGAAGGAGCAGACAAAGTCGAAGCTGGACAAAAAGGAGAAGAGTCCGGCCCGCTCGCTGCACAAGGAAGAGTCCGGGAATGAGTCGCGCAGCTCCACGATGGGCAGGGCGGGCAAGAGTTCACTGGCCAGAGGAGGCCTCGGTCTTGGCCTCACGGTGGAGAAGAATACACTGAAGACATCGTCCAAGTCCTCGCTGCACTCCAAGTCCGAGTCGAAGAGCTCTCTAAAGGGTGTCGGAGCCCAGCAGCAGCAGCAGCAGATGTTGCACAGTCCGAGTGGCATGAGTCTGCCCAAACCCATTGCGGCGATCAAGGGCACCAGCAAGCTGCCGGCCCTAGCGGGAGGAGAGCTCCTGAAGCGGGAAACCAGCGACATATCAGCGGCCAATCAGGCAACGCAGACCACCCAGAACATATCCACCATATCCGTGCTGGAATCACAGCAGCAGCCACTGCCACAGAGCACCACTACACCACATATCCTTAAGGGTCCAGCGCCACCGCCGTACTACGCGAATAGCAGTCCACCCTCACACATATCACAAGGACATCCCGGCATGGGAGGATACCTCAGTGAGCCCAGCACTCCCCAGCACCAGCAGGGGATCTACGCGAGCAGCAGCGGCAGTCGTCTGCCACCGCCCAAGACGGCGCTGAGTGCCCCCCGGAAACTGGAGTACAATGCAGGACCCCATATCCTGTCATCGCCTCCCCATCGAGGGGCAGGTCTGCAGCGTCCGATGCCCAACTCTGCCCCGAATACACCCACTGCATCGCCGAACAAGTTCCACACGGTACCCTCGAAGATTGTGGGCACCATTTACGAGTCGAAGGAGGAGCAGCAGCAGCAGCAGCCCCAGCAGACAGGCGGATGTTCCGCAGGAGCCTCAGTGCTGCCCATGAGACCCCTCCTGCGGGGCTACAACTCCCATGTGACGCTGCCGACACGTGGAGCACGCGGTGGCCACCACCATCCGCATCCGCCTCAGTCGTATCTGGATTTCTGCGAGTCGGATCTAGGGCAGGGCTACTGCAGCGATGGCGACGCCCTGAGGATTGGCAGCTCTCCGGCCACCAGTCGCTATCACGACATCGACAATGGCTATCTGTCGGAGGGGAGCAGCGGCCTGAATGGATCGATCGGCGGATCCACTGGTGGTACGGTGTCCCACGGAAAACATTTTCTCAGGATGATGAGGGCCAGAACACCGCTGCCAACAACCATTGAAGAGAGGTGAGTGCTACTTTTTGATTGTTTTTGGGGTATATTCCGAAAAAGTTTACCCAGAGAGTACAGCAAATATCTCTATATTCTATGGAATATATTTCTTTTCAATGAGTGGTGTATGTTTCCGAAGGTAAGACCTACCATCCAAGTCGCTTCCATGACTCATGTGACAGCCGTCGCCTCAGCTGGAAAGTGGAGAGCTGTAGAGTCGACACCAATGAGTAATCCAACAAGTAATTGCCGTTGTATCGCTTCGGATTGCTTCCAAGAAGCGGCAGCGGCGCAGCAGCAGCGCCTCCATGTGGCGCATACTCTGGCGGCCATAAAAACCGAATTGGAGGGGCCTTTGCCGGCTTTTGGCTTTGCCTTCAGGCCTCAGTGCATTTTGAATGGTTTTTTGTGTCATTTGTTTTAACATTTTGTTGCTGCTTTCTTTTGCGGTCGAGTGTTGAGTGCGGCACGCACCATTTGGGCACACTTTTGGTGTCAGGGGCACATCTGTACACTTAACTGTCTGTCAGTCAGGCCTGGCCTCCTGTCATCATGCGATTGTGATTGTGAAGCAGTTAATTGCGAGGCTCGGCTCTTGTGGCACCTTAACAACTTCCTGCCGGATGCAGGACTCTCCATCGCCTGCGGTGTGCAGAGTGGAAGTATCTTCTAGTATCTCCACTTGAGAGATGCGGGTAACAAAACTCAAATCCAGAGATCAAATTGCCAATTTGCATAAAGTCCACTCGATTGTTGACTGCCATGTTTCCTGGTTCTGGGACCTCCTAGTGTCGCGGTGTCCCGTGTTTCCTCCTGCCCCCTGCTGTCCCATTCCACTGTCTGTGTTTGTGGCATGTCAAATGTCATTTACAATTCTGTCAACAGCAGACGACTCTTGATTCTCGACTCTCGACAATTGACAATGCTCTTCTCTCCCCTCGTCTCATCACCTGTCGAACGGGGGCTATTGATTCACATATTCAGCCACCAGAGACGTACGATTGCCCCGTAGATATCCCATGGACACGAGTGCGAAGCCGGCACTTGAGACCCATCACAAAAGGTTGGAATTTCCTTCATTGACAAGAGAGGTTTATAGGTTTCTGATACGAAGGAACAAGCCATTGAAGGTGACCAAGTGCGAGAGGAGATTGGGGAAGGAAATTATGTCCAAAAGTGGCTACAAGTCGAGTTTTCTTTTTGACCATAAAAACAGAAACTATCATATTGGAATATAATATGAATATCATTTAAAAAAACGGGAACTCTTATTTATTGGATTTTCTTTATTTTCATTACAAAACAGTGTTTTTTTTTAATTCAAACTGTTTTACATGTTTTAGATATCAAAAGGAATTTAAAAATTATTTTTTTGTGTATTCCATCTGTAAAGCATCTATATATTGTCTTAAAATAGTAGGATATATATAAATAAATATATAGAAATATATATTTGGTCTAGAAAGATTTAAATTTAATAAAAATGTTTTAATAAATATTTTGTCTAGAAAGATGTTCAAAAATATAAAAAATTAATCCTCCTTGAGGTCGGGGAACCCTTTAACAATTATAGGCCTGAGCCTCTTTATATCTTATTATTTGTACAATTGCCAGCTTCACATTCCCTAAATAAATGCTCTTCTTATTTAATATTCATTCATTCACTCATTTATTCATCTATTTAGTGATTAAACATAACCAAATGTCCACAAAATATCTGCATCTGCCTCTGCCCCTTTTTTCCAGCATTCGAATACAGCTGTTGCTGCATAAAAAACACCATTCCATTCCATTTCTTCCTATTTCATAGGGCACTTGTCAGAAATGGAGCTTTGTCCATAGCCCATAGCCTCCTCCTCCGGCCACATCTCAACGCATTTCATTAAAAAGCGCTTATGGACTGGAAAAGGGAGTGGGAGTGTGGGAGTTTTCACATTTTCATTAGGTTGCGGTTCTTCCATCAGCGCGCCGGGCCCCGTTTGATCTGTGAAATTAATGCAATGCCATGGGCCATGAGCCATGGGCCACAGAACGCAGACCGCTCGCTGATGATGATCCCTCTATAAATAGGAACAGCTGTCTCGAGGCTGTCATCGAAGCCCTGCTCTAGACAGAGAGTGAGAGAGTGGACACCCACTCTAGCGAGAACCTTCTCCTCCTCACCCTCACAGAGAAAGATCTGACCCTGGGATGCCTTCTGAGCCCTTGGTCACGTACTGCAGTTGGTGGAAAAAATGTTTTGTAATTGAATTTTAATGCACGCCGCAACCTGTCGCATTAGTGTCACGCCCAAAGGAGGGTCGTTTCAGGGGCAGGGGCAGGGGCAGAGGGAGCTAATCAGTTGCGGTGCAGACACCTGCAGGACATAATTTGTGAAGCCCAACAAGTGCGAAAAGGGGAACCCCGGCAGGACCAGGAATCCCAGAAGCGGGCTTATGACGCCTCGACATGACTGCCCCGCCGAAGGCAGTCTCCAGTTTGCAGTTGTCTGGCCATGAAAGTAAATCAAAATGCAGCAACGAGCAGAGGAAAGTACACCCCAAGGAGGCAGACAGTTGGGAGGTGCATGCCGCACAGACAGGATATCGAGACGGGGAACCGGCAACACGGGGACTGCCGACTGGACGCCGTACACATATGCCGGCTGGTTGCACGACTGACTGGCTTTCTTCCTTTGCTCTTTGCTCCTCTCTCTCTAGTTCTTTTATTTAATAACGCATTTTTCAATTCATTTGATTTATGGCCGAGGCGTGTGTTGCAGCCATTTTCACACACAGTTTTCCCCAGTACTTAAAGTCCGTAGACCGCTTAAAGGTGCCGCCACATTTTCCACAAATTGTACATTTCGCCACTCCACTCTCTCTCTCGCTCTCGTGCGAATACAAATTGTTTTTATTAATTCAATCCAAAATTCAGTGAACCAAAGGCCTGGAGCGAGGGCTAAAAGTGTCCATCCTTTCCACCTGTTTTCCCCCCACTCCCCGATGACCCTCTGACCCTGGCCTGTTGTCCGTTCGAGTGTTCAATGGCAACCGGAATGGACCTTGTCGCCTGCCTCATTTCGATATGCCACTCCTGCCCCTAATTTTTTTCATACTCATACTCATAATTTTTTCGGGCCGCTAGTGGAGTGCCTTTCTGCCGTTCGTTAAATGAACTGGAAATTTCGGGGCTTATTCAATTTGGGTGTCTCCCGGACTCCGGGCTCTCTTTTTCGGAATATGATGAAACATATTTATTTTTTATTGAATGAGGCAGGGGGCAGTTGGGTTTCGATTTGGTAGTGTTTTTATTAAGTATACATCATTTTGGTTAGGGATAATGGGGATTTCCTTTTAGTTTTCATAGTTTTCGAGACCCTTTGAATTGCTATTAAGATCCTAAAGAATAGTTCTGCCGTTGAAATTGTTATATTCTATTGGTCTCAATTAATTCCTTGGTGTTTCACATGCTTGGAAGCCTTTTAAACGAAGGATACTTCCAAAATTCATATTGGCTTTTCTCCAATATACCATATTTTTATGGTTTATCGCACGCCTAGATTGGCCCAAAAATATATAGTACAGCTGGCTGCAGAAGTTTTGAGAGAAATTAGTTATACATTTGAATTTCGCGCCAACTTTCCAGTTTCATTGCAGCCAGGTTCTGTCATGTTGGCACAGTAGCGACACTATGTCATGTAGCGGTTGTTGATGGAACTAGTAGCATAGAAAAGAAGAGCTGCATGAACTGTAGATGGCGCTGTTGAGCTCGCAACATTTGCTTATCAACATTTCTTACTGCCAGCGACATTTGCTGCCAACCAAATTTCAATTCAGTGCAAAATATAAATAATAATAAAAAGTAATGAATAGTAATGAATAATAATGAATAATATGATTATGAATAAAATATGAAAGCGACAGATCTGAACGTTCCCATGCAGCTATAGGTTATTTTCGATTATTCTACTAATTTATGAAACAAGAATAACAATAAATATGGTATATTATTAGCAAAGAAATATTCATAAATAGAAAATTCATAAAGTCATAATTTATAATAGTCCATAAATGAACTACATCTGCTGCTGCCTCTGGGATTAACACATCATCAGAAACCACGTTGCAGTTTTCCATATCATATGGATAAAACCATCAAACAGATTATACTGCAATTTTCCCCCGTACTGTCCGTCTGTCACTTTTTTTCAATCTATTTTTTCCAATCGAATAGCCGGCATTGCATTGGACCGAGCTAAACAATTAAAAGCAACTCAAAGCAAAACAAAGCGTGTGTCAAAGCATTCGTAAGCCTTTAAGCCATAACTGACCTTTCCACATGCCACGACAACACAACAAACACACACAGATACACGCATACAGCTACAGCAGAACAGATAGAGATACATTCTTCCATACATATATTTATATGGGGATCGAATATGCCCGAAAGCGTCTGTGCCTCTGTGTCTCTGTGGCTTGGCTGTGATGTGCGTTGGATTCGTTGGCTTAATCGTTTTCCAATAACTTTGGCCAATAGCTGCTGTGCTGCCACATTCTTGTGCTTTTCGCAATAATTACTAACGTTTGAGGCGTTAAGTATATTTTGGGGGATTTTCTTAGACTACACTGAGAGAAAAGGTAAAGAAAAGGGTAATTTGGTCATCAATTCAATCAGAAACCTGTCTCGTTTTGAAGATTTCCGCTTAGGCTGTGCTTCTATGAATTATTCAGTCGGAAAAACAAATAAAATATGTCATAAACACATCCATTTTGTTGGGAAAACCTTAGAGGATCAGAACATTGGCGAGAGATCTTGTCTCTTTATAGCTGATATAAAGCCCTACCAAAGATCTACTCTTTTGAATGTCAATCCATTTTAAATAGTTCCGCTTCTCTACTCTAAGTTTTCCCCTCTGTATTAGTCGTGTATTTGTATCATTAAGGGAATCCAGGAATCCCAGGATAGGCATTTTATTAACCCTTTACACCTCGCCTTTCCCCAAGTATTTCCTTTTTCTTTGCTCTGTTAATTCTCTAAAAAAAGTTCATTTAACTTTTGCCTTGAGAAAAACTGTTTGTAATTTATCCCATTTGCCCATATATCTTTTTGATATATTTCTGTGCTGTCTCCCCCTCGACATTCAATAATTATGATTTTAGCAAGTGCCATACGATGATTTAATGATTGATTGGGGGGAGGCTACTCCCCCCACTCGAAGATTAATGATTATGGAGCACATTTATTGTGGAAAAAGTGGGAAAAATAAAGTTCTTTGGTGCTTGGAGAACCCTGTGCCTGCCAATTAGTTCGATATTTCCTCAACAAGTTTTTCCACCAGCAGCCAATCAACAACAAATCAAGTTTTCGCTTTTCATTCACCAAGCACCCAAACACACAAACACCCCAACACACACCTGCCCAACAATTTTGACTCTGTTGGTTTTTCTTTTTGGAAAATTGGCTTGGACAAGAACCAGCCCGCCCTTGGCTCAATTATTTTTGATGGCGTTGTACCCAAAAACCTGGTCTATCGAACGCCCAAACAATGCGAAATGCGAAACAAGTTTCAGTTTTTTGAATGATGGCCAACACCGAGGCACAAAAAAGAGTCTCGTCTCGCGTTTTTCGAACTGCAATTCTCTCTTAAGTTGATTTCGAGCTCTCTCTTTCGGTTGAAGACATTTGTTGCTTTTAGCAGACAGTCTGGCATTCAAAGAGAGGGAGAGAAAGAGATGAAACACCCTTCCTGCGAAGGGGTGTGCGGGGGCGTGTGGACTTTTGACATATTGAACAATGAAATTCCCCTGCTTCTGAGCCGCGACGCCCAGTGGCATGATTCACATATCATATGGAAGAAAAAAGTGCACCAAAATTGTGTGTGAGGGAGAGAGGACGGAGCAGGAAAAGCCTCAAAACGGGAACTAAACGGAAGAGTGGAATGGAATAAATTAATGAAATATTTATGGGACTCTTTTCTGACAAGAAAAGTTTCCTTCTGTGGCTAGGGATAGGGAGTGTAAAAGTTCACCAAAGAATTCTGCATTCCGTAGTTTTGCAAAACTGGGAACATTAATTAGCAGTAATTAAGGAGTTGACAAAGTTTTTGCTTATAAAAAGACCCCTAGAAACAGATGAGGGATTTATGGTAGACGATTTCTATAGAGTTTGGTTTAGTTCCTGGTTTATGTCTAGTATTATGTTGAAAAGTGTGTAGATATGTTGAAGAAGGAAAAGAAAAAATATTTCTATAAATATATAAATAGTATCTTTTATGTCATTAACTTCCTATGGAAATAGGAATCTTAAATCACAAAATTAACAGTTTTTTATGGGTATGGATACTAAAAGATTCAAAGTATAAAGTATTCTGCTTGGTTCTCCTTAGAAATCTGGTAAAATTTGACCATCGATAATGGGTTTCAAGTTTTTAAATAATCGTTTATTTAATAACTTTATGGGTAGAGCCCTTACCATGTTTCAATGATATAAATCTGTATGTTATCTACTCAATTGTGGAATAATGTAGCTATGAACTACATTGTTTAACAATCTATAAGGGAATCAGAGAATCGTTTCACTACAAATAAAAGTTTAAGAATTCGAATCTTCGAATCAGTGCCGAAAATCGTACATGAGACCGATTGATTGATAGCTTTTAATAATATATATATAAATATATATTAAATAGTTTTGTACTAAACAATTCTTAAGTTACGAATAGTGGTAGAGCACTAGCTGTCAGGGCTATCGGCTCGTATAAATTAATTTATTGCAATGATTTTCAATGACTTTTTATACTACATTTATACAACTTGAATGTGGATGGGTAACATTTAAGATTTTTTAAATATTACCTTTTATTTACTTTTAAATAAATTTCCTCTTCTTTTTATTTTACTTTTAATTCTTAAATAAATTTACTTCCCGCAACACGCGCTTTGTCAACATTTAAAAGGAAAACTTGATCTGAAATTCATTCATGCGTTTCCTTGGCCCAAAACCTTTGCACACACATCTCCCTGCCTTAGGCCCTGCCCCACCCAACGTTTGTGTTCCAACCTTCATAAATAACCAGGCCCGGGGGCTGCTTAACTATTAAACAAGTGCGTGGCCTGGCCTGGCCCGAAAGGAAGGCTGAAAACAAGAGGCCCAAAGGCGGAAAATGCGAAACAGCTCGCTTCAGTCAACAGAGAGACACAACACACAGGTGGGCGGGCAGGTGTCTCCGGACTCTGCCACCGCTGCCTTTGCCTCATGCTGCATGTGGCAGCAGCAACACACCTTTTACTTTCAACAGACAAAAACGCCGACAGTCCGACTCTCTCTTGGCCCGAGTTTTCCTCTCTTTTCACGCCGCTCTTTTGCCTGCTGTTCGAAACGGTTCTCTTCTTTCGAACTCTCGTGGATTTTCCACAGACACAGCACGCCAGTGGCCGTGCGGCAGTGGCGCAACCCCAAGAAACGTAAACGTATTTGGGCACTCGGGCATTGCGGTTGCCACAAGAAAATGCTGACGGCAGAACGAGAAAAGTTTCGTCTTGAAAATATTCCAAGAATATTTCAAAGAATATTTTAAGTATTTTTAAAAAATATTTAAAATATCAGACAGTGTTTGAATAAAAGTTTAACTTGAAGAGAAATAAATATAGAAGAAATATAATACGGATTAAATCTGTGTGTTTTTGTGGAAAAGTGCAATCAAAGTGCAAAGTTTCGAGTGTGCCACAAAATTCTGGCAATATTTCTGCTGCCTACTTTGCGGCGTGTTTGTTTTGTACGGATATATGAGTGCCTGAAACTTGTTCAATATTTGTGCAGTAGCAAACGGTAAAGGTAAATGTTGTTTAATTAATACGAGCCTTGATTTCTGGGGCAGGGAAATGGCAGGCAAATCGAGGAGCAGCAACGGCTGTGATGTGATATGAAGATGTCAATGACTGTGTGATGTCCCTTCGTCCCCGAGGGGGCATTCAACTCTAGGCTTTTGTTTACTGTGTAGTGTGGAACTCGATCTCCATCCTGCTGTTTGTGGATGTCCAGCAACTCCATGTCTCTTGGATGTGTTTGTGTTTTATTTGTCCTTCTGTTTGTGTGGAAGTTGTGTTTTGAAAAGGGAGCGAGTCATAAAAAGGCGGGGTCTGGGAGGGCAAAGGTAAAACAAACAAACGAACACACATTCGAGGAAGGGTTCGTCCCCGTCAGCGCTTCGTTTCAGTCTGCTGATCCTTCGAATCGAAAGAACTCCACTCAGCCTCTGTCCATCACCTGTCTATCAATTTCAGCAATTACTTTAAATGTCAGACGGACATTTCATTCAACATCTCTGGCCAATGGCCATAAATCTTTGCGGCTAGGAATATCCCATCCTCAAAAAGGGGACATAAAACAGCAACAGGCAGGACCTTCTGCCTGGATTGCTGTTTCTATGCTCTCTCCAGCTTTTGGGATAGAATTTACAATGAGCTAAGCGGCTTTGGGCACGCGCCATCGAGTCCGAGTACGAGTACGAGTAACCACCGCAGAGGGGGTTAAGCGCGGCTAAGCCTCGTGTCAGGCGGCGCCACATGGGGGTCTGAGGCTTCATCCGAGAGCAGATGCACAGATGAACCAACGTCAGAGTCGGTGTCAGAGCCAGAAGTGAATAAAGTAAATGTGACTCCTTGGTAATTTAGTAGTGGATTCGTCTGAAGATACAAAAGTATCTAAGCAGAAAATGTAATGAATATTTGGGCTGGGAAATTAAGGATGTAAGATTATGGGAGAGAAATAAACTTTACAGAGGGTGAGGATTGCACTGAGAAGCAGTTATTGGAATGGATTTTGATGTAATCCCAAGAGATTTCGCACTTGAAATATGTTTTAATTAAGGAATTTGGAAGGAAAACAATAAGTTTCCGGGAGAATTGCCTTGGAAATTCCTTTGGTATATGAAAATACAGCGAAATAATCGTGGAACACAGTTTAGCGATTTATCTGTCGTTTCTGATCAACAGACATCTTACGCTCTTTTTTAGACAGAAAACTTCCTTGGGCATGGAAAAAATAGCAGTATTTCCCTCAAAGAAGGCTTTATAAAGTTATTAATGAAACTTTCTGCAAACCTAGATATATTTAAGGTGTAATATTAAAGCTCTTTTGAAACTATTTGCCAAAGATTTTAAGAATATTTGATGGGTTGCATATGAGTATCTTAATATCGTTCCACTTGTGCCTCAATACAAAATATTTTCACTTGTTAAGAAGTATTTTTTTTAGACTTCAAATTGAATGAAAGCCTTTGTTGTTTCAGCGATCCATAGTATCATTTAAAGACCCTCTTTTCCTGCCCAAAACCCATTATCTACCGATAGAATACTCCCCTTCTAGATAAATCAAGCAATGCCTTTCCCCTAATCTCTAGAAGAACTACAACAATCACTGCCACACCTTATCCCTCGACTTCGCCTTGGAGCTTCATTAAAGTGCAATGAACTTGTGGGTTACGTGCCCCTTCTCTCTCTCTGTGTTTTACCCTCCTTTAATTTGGTTTTGGGCTTGAGCCTTGTGCAACCCTCGTGCCTTCCGCCTTGGCCAAAATGGCACTTAATTTAATGTTAAATTTATGTAAGACACTCGGAGGCTAATAAAAACGCCTCAAACGCCGGGTCTCTGGTTCTAGCTCTGGCTCTGGCATATATACAAGTTTTATAGAGCGAAAGAGAAAGAGATTCACACTATTGTTTCGGGGGAAAGAACAGGAAGAAAACACGGGCTACGGGCAACGGGCTACGGGAATGCAGGACATGGCCAGGATACGGGGAGGACATGGGATAGTGTGGTATGGAAACGGCCGTCGCATAAAATGGGTTAAACGAGTTGGCCTAAAAACGCAGTTGGAAAACGAGTTGCCGCAGTGGCAACTGTCAAGTGGCGACCAGCAGAAGACCACAGAAGAAGCCGCAGCAACGGCCACACAAATGCCGCAACGTAAACATTAACACACACTCTTTTGCATGATTTAGGGCCATACGGAAAATGACAATATATTTAGAGGGGAGAGAGAGTGAGCACACGGGAGTTCCTTCAGGATACTCCACATATTTAGCCCCTCAATTATGGAGTATGGAGGTGTGTCTCTCATATGGAAAATCGATGAGGAAAATGTGATTAGCGCAGCAACGAGAAACAGCTCCGGGAAGGCAGCACCAGTAGGCGGTTCCATCCATTTCCGTGTCTTCCATCTTCAATGAAGTGGCACCCCCCCCCTCCCAATGACAGGCGAAGGACAGGCGGAGGAGTAGACCCAATGACAGGCGGAAGAGCAGGCGGACAGGCGAGTGGAAAACTACAGAGTAACTTAACAAATGAGTTTATTAATGAGCAAACTAAACCGGTTCCGAGAAAACGGACAGATTCCCGACATACCTGACATCAGTGGGTGGTGGTGTTCGGGAAAGTTTACTTTTACTTTAAGTTCAAAGGTTAAAACTGAAAGGGAATTAAAAAGAGCACTACTCGTGGCCGTAGCACTTTGTTTTTGATGTATTTGTAATAGAATAACTTTCTATACAAAACAGTTTTGGTTAAAGGTCATCTATTCATCTTTCATGTCAGGGAAAACTTTGGAAAAGAGACTTCTTTAGAGGTCAAGCATTGTACTCGGGAAAATGTTAGTTCTAGGTAGGTTTACGTAGCTCTTTTATTGGATATTTTGTGGGAAGATACACCAATCGAAACAAGCCCTGCGCAACGAATACTTTTACTTGGATTTAAATATTTATTCCATTTTATTTGCCCCGAGAGATTGAAACTATTAAAATGGAAGTTTCTCCACTTAACCTTTGAAAGTTAATTAGGAGGGAAATTATTTATCAGAATGAATTTCATATTTAAATTAAATATATTTCAAAACTAAATTAAATATTTTAATATTTAAAAGAAATATATTTCAAATGTATATTAAATATTTTCATATTTAAAAGAAATATATTTCAAATTTACATTAAAACTATTAATATTAAAAAAAGGAAATTCAAATTTTTAATTAAATATTTTAATATTTAAAAGGAATATATTTCAAATTTAAATTAAATATTTATATATACATATAAATTAAATATATTTCATATATATTTTTGTATATTTCGGTTGAATATGTGCTGTTAAAAAATAAAAGTTGTAATACATTTTTTTAAATCAAAATTAGTTCTAGCGAATTTCACTATTTTCGTATTTTAAAAACCGAATATTTTATTAAAATATTGTTTATTATTTTACTATGCCGTTTTTCTCTCAGCGTGGCTCTATTTTCGTGAAACTATAAGTTCTAAGTTCCAAGCACTTAATAAATTAAGGTCTACCCTTAGAGACCTGTTCGTAGCTCTCTTTTGGAGGATAAGATATGAAGATGAAGATATTTCTTAGTCGATTTTTCCTTAGTTCAAGTTTAGTTCCCCAAAAATCAGCCATTACCATTCATATATCCTTTTGGTTCCAATCTGTTTACATATTTAAGCAATTTCCTCATTCATTTTCGTTTTCAACATTCCCTTTGCTGCTGCATGTTTGATATTTTTCGCCAATTTTCGCCCAATTAAATGGTTTGCATGCCTCCAGCAAACAGCCGGAAAATCTACAATCCTTTTGTGTGCCCCAAGAGCCGGCAGTCGGTAGCCGGGACGGGACCGGTTACGGGCCTTTTCATTTATTAAAACTGTCAGCGAGCGAGCGGCAGAAGCAACAAGCAGGCAGGAGGCAGCAAAGGCGACAGAAAAAAAAGGAAAGGACGGAACGACGACTGACTTATCGGCGCACAAGAAGGACCGGAAGGAGCAGCCCCCTCCCACTCTCACACTCGGCCCAGAGTCGCACACGATAACATTCTATGAATGGAATTCTGACAGCTTTATGGGCGTTACAAGCGCATTAATAAAAGTGTCGAACGTGGAGGAGGAGACGGAGGCAGAGGCAAAGGCATGCCCCAAAGCCTCGAGAGATGAGTTGGCACGCAACCTTCAACTGTGTGTGTGTTTTCGCCGAGTTTTTCGCTGTTTCTGCTGTTACGCTTTTGGCCTTGTGAATGGCATTCGACACTCTCGAGTGGCAAAAGCAGGCCTCTCTGCTTCTTCGGACTGTGTCAAGGATTACAAGGGATAGACCCATCCATAGAGAGGCAGGACTCGCTCTTCTCCCCTCCCTCGTAATTACAAGAAACAAAACAGAGAAAAACAAAAAGAGAGAAAGTATTACACACACACACCAACACACACACACACATCAATTATGCAACCGACAGTACGTCCCCCCAAGGAAATTCGTTCCATTTATTCTGCCTTTTTTACGAGTCAGAACAGAGCCTGTCGTTCATGAATTATGGCCACCATGAAAGTGAGTCCTTTTTGCGAAAAATAAAACCTAAGAAGTTAAAGCCTTAACTAGCCCGAACGTCGGACACTTTACTCGGTACGAAGGGGGCCACTTTTCCAGCAAATTAAAATTCCCGCACAGCAAAACTTTCCACAGTTTGAGCGGAGAAAACGAGCGAGTGAGTGGCTAAAGGAAACGCAAGAAACGACAAACGAATGCAAATTAAATTAAGCACAAAACTTTGTTAATATGCTAAACAAAAGTTTATGCCACATCGGCAGCATTGCCAGTGGCAGTGGGGGCAGGGAGAGGGAGAGGTGCCTCTAGTTACAGATTTTTAATTAAAGAAGCTACAAATTACAGGACAACAAACCAGAGGCGACACGGACCAAGCGGGGGGTCAACGGGAGTAGTTACGGAGATAATGTAGCCAAAGAGATGGAGAAACTAGAGTGCAAGACAACTGAGAGACAGAGAGCTGCTTTTCGACTCGATTTTCTGCACGAAAACACCTCAAGACTCCACTTTATCCATAAGAGCACTGAGAAACCTGAAACCTGAAAAGAGTCGTTTATTTGTCCTTGTGGAGTTGTTGAGCCGCTTAAGCTTCAGATCCACTAGGAACTATATATCGTTGTGTGTTTCGCTTTGTAGATTGGAGTATTCCCTCTACACTATTATATCTACTACTAGTTCCCATCCTGGAGATTCGCTATATCTAAGATCGACTGCATTTGTATTGTCTTTTATTCAGATTAGTTATAGTTTTCCTCAAATATCAGTCTGAAATCTATCTTTCCTGCATCTGCGCGCCGCTCGTCATGCGGCATTGCCCCTCGGTCGGTTGGGCTGGGTTCCGCTTGGTGTTGCATTGCAGTCATTGCATATCCACGTAGAAAATACTTTTCCTTTTGGTAATTTCTCACAGAGTGAAGTTTTCCATTTCCTTTTTGGCAAGTACTTTCTTTTATTTCCTTACCTTTCCGCCCATCATCATTAGTCACACACAGCGCTCCATTCACTAAGGCTGGGGTGTAATGGCTGTAATGCCTTGTTTTTGAATTAGGGTCAGGTGAGAATTTTAGCCAAGGACCTCGAAATTCCACGCCTAATTATCGTACATAAAAAGCCAGGCCCGAAAGGACACCAAACAGCCATCAGCCCACAACAAATTTCACAAGAGAGAGGGAGCGAGAGGGGGAGGCAAAAAACTGTCAATTAGAAGCGTCGGCAATTACGCGAATATGTTGCCACCTCTGAAGCACTGTGGCACGGCACTCCACCCTCTAAGGCCAGACCACACTCTGTCCTGCTGCGCCGCATTCCGTACTCCGCACTCCTCCTTGGGCCTCCTCTTCTCCCTATTTACGAGGAGTACACTTTTCATTTAAATTGAACGAACACGTGCTTTTCGGCCACGGCATAAATTAGCGCGACTAAATTAAAAGTAAAACACGAACATAACGGGAGCAGGGAGAGAGAATATATACCAGAAATAAAAATAAAAAAAATATTAAATGGCTTCAACACTAAAGCGCAGAGCCGGACCTAACCGCTTGTTTATGGCTTTTCGCTTTTGTGTTTAGTGAATAGTTACCCCGGAAAAACAAGAGGGTATGATGCTTTTGGACAAGAGTTTGAATGCAGAGGGAAAAAGTAGGAGCCCTCTTAAGTTTGTGAAACTTTGATTCGAGGCTTTATTTTCATGAAGGCATACGAAAAAAATTAATCGAATGGGATTTGATAAATGTGTGTATATCCCGATGTTGATATGAAATCACTGCATCTTTCAAGTGGGTCTGCAATTACTGCATCATCAAGTGGCCCGTGTGACACCAGCAGAATGCTGTTACGCGCGGATCCCAGGCAAAACGCAGCCCTCCTCCCGCCCAACCGACCGAGGGTCGCTGCCGCATGCCGCATGAATGCGAAAGAGTCTTAAGTTCCTAAAGATAGTCCAATTAAGCCTCTACAAGATGTAGTTTTATATATTTATGGCTATTAAATTTAGCAAATTCAAACGAAAATCGAAGGCCAATAGTCTATCTACCACACAAACAATACTCATAGATTTCCCAGGGTATGAACTCATTCAGGCCCTAAGGGCAGGTTTTTCCTCTTTGTTTTTTCCCCTATTTTCAGTCCCCTTTTGCTCTCTTTTCCTATCCTTTTGCATTCCTTCCCCATGCAAATTACATTTTATGCACGAAATTAGTTACCAAAAGGCAGCTCTGCTCTGCTCTCGCAACGAAATAAAATGGCCGAAAAATGGTAAAAGCCATGAAACGAGTTTTGTGCAGACATGCATGGAATTTCGTTTTTGCACTCCGAGGACTCAAAGAGCACTGCATGGGGCAGGGCAGGCGCTGGCGGTGCGGCAGATGGCCGGGCACTAAATATATATTTTTGCAAATATATTCCCTGTTTTCCATGTTTTTGTGAGGAAGGGGCGAGGGGTGGCTCCAAAAACTAAAGCATACGCTTGGGGGCACGCTGCCGCCACTGCACTGACATCGATACTGAGCGGGGAAACATCACAGAAAATGGAGTGGCTAGGGGGAGGAACACGGACATGAACGATGGCACATACTATATACTATACGGTTGGACATTAGGAGCTTAAATGGCGGCAAAGAGCAATATGTGGGGGCTCCTGGCAGATGGCGGGAATACCAATTAAAATGACACCAACGCTTCGGGGGAAAACAGCTTAACATCGATATGGAAATATGACGGAAATGTTTAGAATTTAAGGCTATTTAATGGATTTTCAACACACATCAAACATGTCCTCCCAACAAATTTCGAAGACTCCTTTAAGAAACGCATTTCCTATGCTTTTCCTTCAATAAAATAAGTAGCTTCCCCAACATTAGATGGGTTTAGTGGGCCACTCTCGATTCTCAATTGCCCTCGAGATGAGCTTTCCTCCTTTTTCCTCGGAGATCCTTCCTTAAGCTGAAGAACCTCTTGCTCCAAGCTGCCTGCCTTGGCTGGCCTTTGAGGCTTATGGTTCCGTGGACTGCAATTGACAAATATTACGCATTTTATCTCTCGACTAATGACGCCTTTTCACCCCGCAACCAACAAAAGAAAAGCTTTTCCTTTTTCGATTTTCAATTGATTTTCTTGTGGGTTTTTTTTCCCCTCGATTTCTTTCGGGTTTCCTTGACTTTTTTCTTATAGGGGCTATAAATCCCCTTTCCATTTGTTCTTTTCTTTTCATTTCTTTTATTTCTCTGCTTATGACGTCTGTTGCGGAATTTCCTCTGTGTGTGTGTACGTGCGTTTCCTTTTTTTCGACAGTTTCGCCAGAGAAATTTATGCGCCATTTTTTGCAGGCCAAAACTTTTCCATTGCATTTTTTTGGGGCCACAGTTTTTTTGGGTGCGCTTTTCCATCGGATTTTAAAGACGAAATCTTTAAGCCTTGCAAAAAAAAATTGCTTAATTAATGCAAATCTCAGCGGTATTCGAAATTGAATGAAATGAAATGTTAAATGGAGACCCGATGCATACTTTGAATTATTTATTGTATGCCAGGGAAAAAGGAGTTTGAATGATTGATTGGATTCTATGGAGCATTACGAGTGCACCTATCGATTGCAATCAGAAATGAGCTTTCCTCGTAATTTATCAATCTCTATGTCCCTTCCATAGTGTTGAAAATCTAATTGAAATATTAATTGAACCTTTTAAGCGGCTTGATGGCTGGTAAACAATAGATTTAATAACAATCAGTACTCCATTTGCCCGTTGCATTGAATGAGATATGAACTGCATGAATGGGAATATAATAATGTCTGTCTGAGTGTCTGTCTGTCTGTCTGCCTGTCTGTCGGTTGTCCATTCATCGATTTCACCTAATAGTGTGGCATGCTCTCGAGGGCATCCCCATCTATGCACCAGCCCCCGGCCATGATATGGGCAATCGTTATTGATTTTCCCATCTAGCCGCCTGTAACCACCTTTCAGGGGTGCCTGTCAGGCCCATTCCCCTCCCTCCCATTACCTGCTCCCCTGCATATTGAGTGCGCGACAATTTATGAGCTTTATGTGTCACTTCTGATGCCACTTTCACTGGCTTTTTCCACCCACACACACACAGATACTCGCATAATATATGTGTGTATGTATGGAAGAGAGGTCTAGGGAAAAGACAGAGTCACGCATACTTTGAGGAGGACCCCTGACGACGACGACGACGACAGCCCAACCCTCCGCCAGAAAAACGACCCTCGACCCTCGAATGGAACGGAACGGAATGAAATGGACGTCTCAGTTACAGAAAAAACATTTGTTCTTGCCCCCGCTTTATCCCTCACTCTGTCGCTCTCTCTCTCTCTCTGACACGCTGTCCCTTTCGGTCTCTCATATCTGGGCATATCTAAACGGTAATTGCTTGCCAGGGTGTAGTTGGGTTTTATGACCCAGACAGCTGTTTTTTCCAAAGATACCCTATAGACGTACAGTGCAGGAATCTACGGTGGAAAGGAAGATGTAGGAAATATGCTATTGGGCTATAATTTGGGAGATCTAAAGTTCAAGAAATTATCTATCCGTATACCAAGTTTCATCACGATTGGACTCTATTTTATTATTTCAAATGGTATTTAGAATTCCCTGTAGTGTCCACAGTTTTAAATATTTTGGTCTACTTTTTGGATTATTTTTAAATATAGATATTATCTATCAATCGGTACACATTCATCACAATGGGATCATTCTAACAAACAGAATTACACAATATCATAATTAAAGCAAGCCCAATATCATTATTTGGGTGATTTCTTGGAGTAATAGGAAACCTATGATATATTCGAAGCTCTGTTTCGAATATTCTTCCCTCGAGCCTTAATCTTAGCTTTATTTGTATTACAACAGCAGTTCGTACTTTATTCCGCATAGAATGTGTTCCCCTTAAAAGAATTGTCATTGGAGGGTATCTTTTAGTTCAAATCCTGTACAAAAGAGTCCTTTCATGTTCTGTTGTATTCCTGTGATGCCATTTATTACTCCCTCGCCTTAAATCATGGCAGTTTTAAATCATAGCAGCATATCGCACATATCATAGTGCTTTATGGCTTTAATCGCATTCGAAAATCGCGCTGAAAAGCGCCAAAAATTGGTTAATTCATTAGTCTTTGCTCTCGTTTCGACCCTCCTCTTTGTTGTGCAATCAAAACCCGTCCCAAAGCCGCAGAGCCCCAAGATCCCTTCGTATTCGTGGCGAGCTCTGGCTGCAAATTGATATTATTAAATTTGATGCCAAAGCAGAAAAGCTGAATGAAAAGCCTGATGGTAATATTTGTGCTGTGCTTTTTCGCCAGCTAATGAAATTTAACTACCAAAAATTCTGTTCTATGCTCCTTTTTTTCTGCTAGAAGGAGATGAAAAGTTTGCCAAACACAAACATAAATGGTAGACAAATAGAAAAAAAAAGCAGCGATGGAATGGACAGGGAGGTAATGTGTGAAAGAAATGAGTTTTGGGAATGGTTATGGAATGGCATGGTTTTTCGAAATGTACAGACATTTATTTTGATAACAAAAATGGAAATCTGGCAAAATGCTAAAGGGAAAGCATAGCAAGGGTAGGGGATAGGGCTTTTAAAAATACATAGAATCGATTCTGTAAAGATTCCTGTACTTCTTTAAAGATTTCTGTATCATAACTTTCTTGATAAATATTTGCCACCACCATTTCTCCTCGAACCGAAACCCCTTTTCTTTAGCAAACATTCCTTCTCCTGTCTTGCTCTTTCCTGCAAAATAAATAACATTATTTATTGCCGCACTCGGACACGCCCAATTAGTTTTGATATATGCGCCATATAGAAGCCAAACAGACATGACACTGCCTTCGTTCGTTCGGGCTCTCTAAGCAGCTAAGACATGCAATTCCATGGCCAGGACACTTGAGTGCTTGGAGGAGTGGAATGCACGTCCCGAGCACATCTTTTGTCATTTTAATTGAAAATTGTAGCCGTTTGTTGAAAGCAGAAGTGGTCGTTCTTTGACGCCTTTTCTGTTCCGGCAATCGTTGAAATTGTGGATTGTCTGTCTGTCAATAGACGGGCTTGGATCCATTGTTCGCCTTTGTCCGGGCTTCAACTGCCTTTGGATTCAGACAATTGTTTGCCCGCTGATTTGGCATTTGTTTGGACAGCTCATTTCATCGCTTCAATCTGCATTAACTTTTACACTTTATGCTTTCATCCTCAATCAATATTTCATGGACAACTGCCCTTTGGCAAAGAGCTTTTCTTTCCTCAATCCCCAATTTCCCTGAGCCCTGCTGTTGCCTGTAATTCCTTCAATCATTTTCGCACTTGAGTGGACTTTTGGCATCCTCCATACAAATTATATAAGATGTATCTGGAACAGTTTTAAGCGTCGACTTGCATTAATTATCCATGGCCATTAAGGGGCCAAATGTAAATTAAGTATACGCCGTGTTGTTTCCGTTAACAGCTTCTTCTGTGCCCCCTGCTGCTGATGCCGTGCTCTCGTTGCATATTGCTGTGGCAATTAGCGTTTTGCAGTCAGCAATGAATCATCTTTCCTGCTTATTTATGTGCAAGGGACAGAGGGACAGCGGGACAGGGGGACAGAGGTCCTTTTGGCATCCTCCATACAAATTATATAAGATGTATCTGGAACAGTTTTAAGCGTCGACTTGCATTAATTATCCATGGCCATTAAGGGGCCAAATGTAAATTAAGTATACGCCGTGTTGTTTCCGTTAACAGCTTCTTCTGTGCCCCCTGCTGCTGATGCCGTGCTCTCGTTGCATATTGCTGTGGCAATTAGCGTTTTGCAGTCAGCAATGAATCATCTTTCCTGCTTATTTATGTGCAAGGGACAGAGGGACAGCGGGACAGGGGGACAGAGGTACCGGGGCCGTAAACAAGTTGTCTGAAAAGTTGTTGAGCTTTAAAAATGCGTTTGTTTGTTTGTGATTTAAATATGTGTTTTTCTAGGGAAATGTTGTAGGAATTCAGGGCATTGCTCCGATCTTGGGGGCAGTTCTGTGTTTATTCAGAAATGTGGGGAATGATGCCAGATCTTTAGCTGCAGAATCGTACCTCAATATTATTCCTTTACATCTTAAACTAAATCACCAATCTACTCTCGCTATTCCTTTCCAGAATCCGCAATAGTCGAGGCTCTCTAGACAGCATTGGAACCGCCGCAAACGGCAGCTCTGCGGCCAGTCAGGCCAGCTCCAGCGGTGGCTCCACCACCCACAGCAGCAGCAACAGCAACAGCGCCGGCACCACCGCCAACCACAACAACAACCACATCAACAACAACAACGGAGGGAAAATGGATGGCAGTCCACACCATCGTCCGGGATCACGCAATGGAAGGGATAACTGGAGCAAAATGCCAGAGCCGCTCAACGGCCAGAAGGGGGACAAATCGTCGGAGAAGTCATCGCCATCGCGCAGGAGCATGGGCGGTGGCAGCGGGGGATCCTCCAAGCAGGGATCGCCCTCGTCTTCCTCCAGGACCAAGGGAGTCCCACCGAGTTTCGGGTATGTGAAGAGGGCCAATGGCAGCATGTCCTCCACTGCAGAGCAGCAGAATATTGTCATGATGATGGCAGCCGGAGGCGGAGGAGGACCGCAGCAGGTCAATGGATTGCCCTGCGGCAGGACTGCCCATGTGTCGGCGGTGCCAAGGACAGCAAATGGTCGAAAGATTGCACCCGGCACTCAGACATTGCCCAATGACATGAACAGTGAGTGGACCCTGAAGGACACTTGGGTTATTGGTATGCTAATGCTGTTTTCCTCCACAGAGCTACCACCAAACACACAGTGTCGCAGCTTCTCACTGACGGGACCCACAGCGGCACAATTGAGTCAATCGATACGCGAGCGTTTGGCCACAGGATCGCACAGTTTGCCCAAACCGGGCAGCGATATGCATGTCTTTCAGCATAGGTAAGTATAATCCCCACGAGTATAATCGATATTCAAATCAATTTCCGATAAAAATATCGCTTAAAATATAAAAATCGAAGAGCCTTCTGAGGAAAAAGTGGAATATCTCAGGGTTAATTAATTGAAGAGTTTTATGTCTGAAATTATCGATTTATCGATACAAATTTCGATACAGATATTCAAATCATTCTCTTGCCTATCATTCATGGTTAAGTGCCTAAGATAAGATAATTACTGCTGTCCAATGCGCTTTAAATATCGATATTTATCGAACGGTATTGAAATTCATTTTTAAGATAGAAAAATGTATTTATTTTATTTATAAATAAAACAACAAATGTCCAACACACTATAAATATCGATATTTACCGAAACTAATCGATTTTTATCGATAAACATTGTAACATACATTTTTTTAGTTACAAATTTCACAATTTTCTTAGATATTCTTTTTTGATGAGGTCTTGCAAGCTAGTAATGGCCTTTTTATCAAAAATAATAGATGTAATCGATAATTACATCAAATTCGATAATAAAATCGATACCGATAGACACATATATAGAAGATCTCTTAGGAATATCGTTCTTCCAAGCAAACAATCATCCATATCTCTATAGAATACACATTAATATCCAATTCTTTTCCCTTCCAAAAGAATGTCCAATCGCCCTGGCACCCGTCACGATGGCTCTCTCTCCGACACCCAGACCTATGCCGAGGTCAAGCCCGAATACAGTTCGTATGCCATGTGGCTGAAGCACAGCAATACGGCCGGATCACGTCTCTCGGATGGCGATGCCATTGAGCAGCTGCAGATTGGATCGCCAGCGATGACCCGCCACGGGCACAAGATGATCCACAATCGATCGGGAGGAGGACCCCCTGGGGGACAAATGCCCATGCAGGGAAATGAGTCGCCCTACGTGCAGAGTCCTCGCATGAATCGGAGCAATAGCATCAGGTGGGTTCTTCGGTCTAGCCCTCATCCTTTTTCCCTGCATGTTTTATCTTCTATGTGTCTCTTTTTCTCCGTATTTTCTCCTCTTTGTTGTTTGGTTTTACCTTCGAAAAGCTACTTGCAAGAAAGGACATATCCAAGGTGACCAGAAATCGTTTTCCTTCGCACTTTTTTCGCACATTTCATCCGCACAGGAGTTTATGTTTCGTTTTGCTTTGCCACGCCCCAAAAGGAATCGAAAACAATCAGCAGCCTCTCAGCTTTTGCCACTTTTTCCCAGTCAGCAATTTGCATTTTACATGTTGCATACTTGATAACAAAGTGCCACACACGGCAGAGGCGTGTTTCGTGTTTAGTGTGTGTCTGGGACTCTGTTGCACTTGTCGCAGAAGTCTTTCTACCAGGCATTAGACGACGAGTGTAGTGTTCATTATGTACTTGGGGCAACAGGATGTATAAACAGGATGGAAATATGTTTAGAGAGAAAGTTAAAGGATGAAAAGATGTGGAATACAAAATTGTACATGCACATAGATACATAATGGAATGACGTGGGACTTCCCGTTGAGTAAGATATTAGTGATCCGTATGGGTTGAAGGATTAAAGGATACTTTGTGAAAGTTTGCTATATTTTGATAAGCTATCCCCTTTTCCCCCCTATGGATTAGCATAACTTGGGATTAATCTTCTGGAAAGCATTGTAATTTCATTAAAAACCTCGACCCTTTCCATTAGTGGCCCAAAAAAGTATTAAAAACTTGTCATCTAATCTACATAAGCTTCTTAACTCCACTCTGCTGCATACAGGAAAAGCCTTTTCTAAATTGTTTTTCCAGGGTACAGGGACAGGCACAGGGTCCTGTGTCTTTGCTCTCTGCATATTTGATAGATTTACGTACACATTTTCCTGTACTGTACCACTCTTCATCTCCACTATATTTTCCACGTTCGCTGCCTGCCTTCCTGCCTGCCTTCAAGTATGCAAACAGTTTTTCTTGTTTTTTTTTTGACATTCCCGTACATACATTTTCCTCCGCGGGAGGCTAAATGCCAGCCCAAAACCCAAGTCACATTCGGCTCCTCGGGGGTCGTGGGTTGTGGGCCGACATATGCTTGTTTACCCATGTGTTGCTGCTCTTCTGCATATTTTAAAGTTTTCACTTAAAATCGTTCATGGCCCGTGAGGGAGGAGGAGGCGCCAAACGACACGCCCATATATCGTTAAAGAGAAAAGTTCTCAGGTTTCCGCAGACAATGAGAAAATTCTTCGGGTAGAAACACAGGAGGAACAGAGTACACAAAAAAAAAACCGAAGAAACAGAGAAAACGGCAAATGGAAAACGTGGAAAAAGGCAACCGAGTGCCGGAGGAAGGTGTTTGTGGATGGCCAGATTATTATTTGACATGTCAATAGGTTTGCTGAACCTTTGACTTGAACGGAGTTGCTCTTCTCTTCCACGAGTACTCCTTTTTTTGGCCTTTGGCCCTGGCTGCGACTCCTCTGCGACTCCATTGCTACGCTGTTGTTCTGCTGTTTGCCACGTCAGCGGCGGCCACTGCAGTTGGGTGCCGACACCGAAGTCAAGTCAAGTGCTTCATTAAAAATTGTTCCACAGCTGCAGAAAAAAAATGGCAACGCCAGTCTCTGGAAATGGCAGTGAAAAAATGTGAACAACAAGAGGGAGCTCTGGGAAAAAGAGCTGAAGTTTAAATTGGAAAAAAATTCGGAGAAAACAGAAGGTGGTTATTAATTGGGGTTTATATAGAAGGAGCAGTTTTATATAAGGGAATTTCCAGGGAAAAGTAATTATTGTTTTGCAAAAAATGGGAGACTTTTTTTTAATCAAAAGATTTGAGCACATTTTTCTATAATTTATATTTCTATAAAGACCGAAATGATGCAATAATCTTTAGAAAAATGTTCAAAAAAGCTGTGTCCTTAGTTCTCTGTTTGGACAATAAAAGCATGAACAACATTACTCAATATAATTTCTATATAGTTTATATAGTTTTCACCTTCGAAAAACTTGTATTTCCACAACACCGCAACTTCCAACAATTCCATTAGAATATCCGCCGCTTCCATTGCACCATAGATCATTCAATACTAGCCGAAAATTTCATTTTCAAATCGGCCAAAAAAATATACAAGTGCACTCCTATTTCCAGTCCAAAAAGGAAACCTAAGCCGCTTCTGTGTCCAATGCTGCCTATGGGGCCTCTTCCAGTTCCGTTTTCCTTCCGAAACTAATCTGCTTTCGTTGTTGCTCTCCTCCCAGAGAGAGAAAGATACTTGATACTGCTCCTCCCGGTGACAGAGAGAGAGAGAGAAAGGGAGAGGCATAGACTCTTGCTTTCAATGGTCTCTTCCTCACACATCAATTATGCAAACGGAAGTGTGAGAAAAGTTCGAGAGGGAGGGAGCCTGTTTGGTGGCTTGTTATCAAATTTTACAGCCAAGACCCCACACAAAATGTGGTGTGTGGTGGTGGGGTCTCACCACTGAAATGAAAACATGGCAGCAGAGAGATACAGATACAAACAGAGGCGTCACATGGGCACATGACAGCAAATAGAGATACAGATGGAGGCACACCACACACATGACGTATACGTAATATTAGATTTGCATGCAAAATGCCATTACAGTCACAGAGTTATCCGAGCGAGGAAATAGGGTGGACAGGGAATGAGAGAAGAGTGGACAATTCAGAAAGGATGGACTTCTTGGCTTCTCCACATACCCTTTCCCCTTTGCCTTTCCCTTTCCCTTATCCTTTGTCCGCAGTCCATCAGCTTTTTGTGGCTTGGAAAATCTCTGCATTTTATGACAATTTGTCTAGGGAGCCTGCACGCAATGTCGCCGCCCCAAGCCCTTATCATGCCCCCAGCACACACCACACTCTCCTTTCGGTGAATTTGTAACAGAATTAAACGGAAATGGGAGTGGTTCTGTATCTGTATGCCCGTGCACCCGTGTGTGTGCCCAAAAGTATTCAACAGTCAGTGCTCATGTGAGCGGGCCCAGAGATTGGCCTAATAAACCGTAGAGCCGCAAGCGGAAATTTGCAAGTGTCTGGCCCCCGAACTCCATTTCGAAAATTTGAACAAATAGAGATGGAAATCTGCAAGCGTGTGATGCTTTATGGTAGGCACTGTTCGTAGGGGAAGGAAGAGGTGGAGGGGTACGAAATAATTTAGGGAAATGTGATGTGTTTCTTTCCTCTTGATTAGGGAATTGTTTGCGGAATTGTACGTAAATATTATTAAGGATATCGTGATGAGCATACCAAATATTCCTTTCGAATAATCGTGAAAAAACGATGATTCTTATGCCCTTGCTTGAAATTTCTCTCCTCATCGATGAGATGTCTTTCTGGATGAATATTTGAGATCATTCTGCACTTTATTTAGTAGCTTTTTATTGCCACAATTCGCTTTTCCAATTCGCTTTGATTTTTCATTCATAATTTCCTTTAAATGGTACCATTTTCATCGCTTAATTTCCATTTTAATCACCTTGAAATTGCATCCCAAAAACTCTCATAGCTGCCTTTGCATTTCCCGTTTGTCAATCACCGAAAACACCACCCACCCACACCCACATTCCATTCCATGCCCCCAAAATTGCCGTCAAATTACGAGTTGCCACACGAGACTAATGAGATTCCATTGCAGATCCACAAAATCGGAGAAAATGTATCCCTCGATGCTGAGCCGCGCTGGGGACGTGGAAATCGAGCCGTACTATTGCCTGCCGGTGGGCACCAACGGAGTGCTGAGCGCCCAAATGGCAGCTGCTGTGGCGGCCCAGGCCCAAGCCCAAGCACAGGCCACGCAGGGAAATTCTGGCAACAATGTGGTGGGTGGTTCCGTGGCCTGGAGCCAGCCCACATCGCCCACGCCCCTCAATCGAGGCCCCTTTGCGGCGTCAGTGGCAGCAGCGGCAGCAGCAGCAGCTGCTGCAGGGGTTCTATCGCCCACTCACGGAACGACCGCAGGAGCCGCAGGGATGGTTGGTGGCATGGGAATGGGACCCGGACTCGGCTCCGGTCTAACTGGCGGACATCGCCTCACATATCCCAAGAAGAACGACGAAGGTAAGAGGAGAGACGGCTCCGTCTGGAGGCATTAAATGCAGATTAATGTAACATTTCCATATCCTTGCAATCCTATTGCAGTGCACGGCAGTGCCGCATCCCTGCTGTCGGGCGGCAGTTCCCTCTACGGATCCGCGGAGGAGCGGCAGGCCCACGAGATACGGAGATTGAAGCGCGAACTGCAGGATGCACGCGACCAGGTGCTCAGCCTAAGCAGCCAGCTGTCAACCAATGTGAGTACTCCTCCGAAATAGAACTGGAAATGGATATGGAAATGGGAGTGGAAATGCTCTGAAGCTTAAGCTCTTCTCTGCGTGAATTATGAGTGCATTCTGTGTGCGAATCCTTCTTCTGCTTGGCCGCCCTTGAATTCCGTGAATAGTCGTCGCAAAGTTTTCGCTTTTACATCAGCGGATAGATTTAGACAGAGATTCGTGTCATACATATATCATGAGTGTTTAGACGGCGACAAGGTTGGGCTTTATGCGAGATGTAACTTCCAAGACAGCACAAGAAGGCTGCCAAGTGAATCATGTTGTAGTTGCAATCTGTGAATTTATGTGGACTGTCATTGTCTAGTAAAACCACTGATTTGTTAAGAGACCTTGGTGCAATTATTATTATTGTTTGCATTAAATGCCCCTCGAATCCATATACCTTTGAAACAATTAGAATCTTTGTGAGGTATTTCAATCAACTATGGTTTCACTTATTTTCGGATTACAAATAGTATTCGATATATGATCTCATTCAATGGACCTCCACCTGATTTGAATTGTTCATTAACGAAGATGATTGGATTTATAGTTTATTAATAGCTGTTACAATTCAATCCCATTTCTTCTAGAAAATATCAATATTTTCTTTCATTGATAGCCGCGTTTTTGGCTCCATTTGAATGCCGTTTGAAGAACGATTTTATAATCGAAAATTAATCAAAACTGTTGATAGAAAATAGGTAGAATATTGCTTTAATTTTTAAAACTAAATTCAGAGCGTAAAAAAGGTTTCATAATTCATAGTTTAATAACCTTTAAATTTTATCGAACCTTTACGAGTATTTCATATTAATCCAAAGTCAAAAAAACAATTTTTTTTTTAAATTAATATGCAATAGTAATCGATAGATACCGATGATGATTCGATAGGCGTATCATCATATCGTATTCCCCGCACATTTCATGATTTTTTCAGTGTTATATTCACCTTTTTATTTCTTTATAAAGACTGGATGAAAAATTTTCATCTTTTTCATAATTCTGATTTCCTCCTTCCGCCCACAAGTATGCTACGAAAAATCCAAATTAAAATTCACTTTTGAAATGTAATTGCAATTCAAATAAAGAACACGTTTTGTTGGGAATCCTTTTTATAGAGGCCCAGAGGTTCGTTCCCTGCCTAATCTCTCCCAGCACATCTTTCCATAGTTCCCCCATCATCATCATCATCAGCAGCAGCAGGCAGAGTCCATTAATTCAAGAGGTTATTCCGTGTCGTACTTTGTGGCACAATTTATGAGGTGGCAACGAACCAAATGCTGCGGCAGGGAAGTACCTTAAAAAGTGCCGCTTTTCTTCATGCTACAATTGTGTGCAGCATACCCATTCCCCTCCCCGTCCCCCGTGTGCCATCGTGCCTCAGATCTGATGGCGTGCCAAAATGTCTCGGGGAACTGCTTTGAGAGAATTCATTCGCTTCGCCTCGCCTATCATGGAAGTCAGCTTGCATTCAACTTTTCAGCCTTTTCCGCCAAGTTGCCTCCTGTCATATCCCATTCGAGCCGATTCTGTGCGGGTGTGGGTGAGTAGTATCTATGTGTGTTGTCAACAAAAGTCACGGGGGAAAATGTCTGATAAACTTCCGCGGCAGACAACAGAAGAAAACACGGGGCATGGCACACAACTTTTGCCTACTTTTGGGTGACATTTCCCATCTCCCATGTGAGGAGAGAGGACCGTCCCGCCCCCCCAGCGACAAAGTTGATTTCATTTAGGAAAAATTGTACTTGTGGAACAATTTTCATCAGAAAATAAAACAAAGTTTGAATTGCATTCCACTCGGGTGGATGGGGATTGGGTATGGGTATGGGTATGGGGGGATGGGGGATGGAGGAGCAGCTGTATTATGGTATTTTATGGTCTGTCTACAATGTTGAATGGCTATAAAGTATTTTATGGCCAGAGAGACACCCGGAGTCTTCGCCCACACCTTTCACCATCAAATTTATCGAGGCCAGACAGGCAGACGGCATAAATCTTTTATGTATTTCTCACTACCACTCCACCGCCCCCCCCTACTATTCCACCCACCTGATGGTTTAGGTGTGAGAAAGTCTGGTCTCAAGGTCAAGCCATAGAGGTACGTGCCAATTGCCAGCAAATCAGCCTGACGGACGGACGGATGGACGGATGGATGGATGGAATTTCGATGGAAACTTTAAGCCGATTGAAAGTCGAACTTTTACCAATTTCCTAGTGCACTCAACTGTGGAGAGGCAGGTCATTCATTGCTGCCGCTGCCGCTGCACTTCTGAAGAGGTTCCATGTCAATTTTTGCCAGCATTTTTCCAACTGAACAGAATAGGAACAACTTTCCGAAGCCATAAAAGTGCACAACAGCAAAGTTGTCGGGTGGAATAATTGCAATAAAGTTATGTCTCTCAGAAATTTCCTATTCTTTTTTGCTTGGGCTTTGAGTATTTCTTTGATTCTTTCTCTGTCTCTGAGTCTCATTCTTTCTCCGAGTCTAACTCTTTCCCTGAACCGCTGGTTCTTTCTCTGTTGGAGTAGAGCCATGGATATGGTCTGGTCCGGGGTTCGAGGCTGCGGATTATAAGGTGGTTTTGTGCCGCCGCCGCTGGAAAATGGGTCGCCATGAACATGATTTATCTTTCGAGTGTGTGTGTGGGCTGCTGCCAGTCCCAGCCCCAGTCCGAGTGAAATACATTAGCTCCATCGTGTATCGTATAATGCGGAAACTTGAAGTGGAAATTAGGTAGTGGCTGGCTTTTCTCTTATGAAATGCAACACTTTTGTTTCCTTGTACCATTCAATTCAATTAACTGTACAAATATTGCACAGTACCTACTCCCCCTAACAAATAAAAACTTTTAAATGTTTCAGAAGTTTTTCCTTCTCCGCTTTTTAACTATACTTTTGGCCACTTTTGTTTGGGAATCTCCTGCCCCTCTGGATTATAAAACTTTTTAATTGCCCATTGACTTTGATGTCGTTTTCTTTTCGTTTCTTTTCTTTTCATGTCGTTGGAGCTTTCCCTTTTCCCTCCTTTTGTCTTAGCCAAAGTTTTGCCTTTGCGTTAATTAAATTTTCTGCCATGGATAATAATGGCATAACTGTCTCTCTTTCTATCGATCTATTGGCAGTCTGTCAGCATATTTTTTTTGCCATTGGATCTGGCTTTTTCTATTATTATTTCTTTATTGACAGACGCCACACAGTTGTGTGGAGGCTTCAACGTCATGAAATTTCACTTTGCGGTGTAGTTTGCGGAAAAACTGAGGCTTCCATTGGGTTTTCATTGGTGGGGTGGTGGGCTGGTGAGCCTTGTGGGTGTCTGACAATGCAGTTTCGTGAACTTTTTGAAATGCTCTTGGGATACATAAACACATATGTGCTGCAATATGTGTATGTGTGTGTGGGTGTGGGAGGTGGAATGTGTGAGCAATTGTTGAAGGATTTTTTGGAATTTGGTATTTCGCTGTTTTTTCTTCCCTCTTGAGAGCAAGAACTTTTATGCCATTCCTGATGAATTCTGGTGTTTGAGTGCGGATTTTTGTAGTGTTTTTTTTAGAGCTTTTGTGAGTTTTTAAATATTTTACAAATTTTAAATTAAAGGAATTACTGAAAAGTTAGAGATTGATTAGACAAAAAACACTCAAAGATTATTTTCAATAACATAAATAAAATCTAAAAAAATGAATAATAATTCAAAACATTTAAAAAAATAAAATTAATTAATTTTAAAAGTAATTCGGTAATACAATATAAAAATAAATTTAAAAAAAAGCACTTTAAGTAAAACTAAAGCATACTCCAATCAGAATCACTCGCTACTAATGTTCCCTGTTCGTTATTTACGGAGCGAATGATGTCCGTTTGCTTATGCGAACTTTTTACAGCGAATAAACAGCTGCCGCTCTTTTTCAGTCGCATTTGAAATTGCTGACAGTACGCATAGATTGTAGATAGATATCATATCATACCCCCCTTCATACACATATCTCCCCATTCCGCATTCATATCCCTCTGTAAGTATTTCCACCTCTTTCAAGTGGCTGCTTCCATTCAAAAATCCAAATCAATTAATGGAATATTCTACCCCTTGTCCATTGGCATCCATAAGTACGAGTATTGTAGGGCGTGTTCCATGTTCAAGCCCCACTATCATCCCAGCAGCCACTCATTCCTATTTCCGATAGACAGATAGAGTCATCTGGCATTGCTCTCCATCTCTATCGCTATGTCTCTCTCTTTCTATCTGTGCGAGATTTGGCGCGTGTATTTTGGCGCTTGAGGCGATCCGCACTTTAATATTTTTATAGTTATGCTTCTTTGTCTTATCGCCCGATGGCTCGAACGGGGGTATGGGGGCACACCATCACGCTTTTAATGCTATTACATTGGCATGCATGAAGTCTGGTTCTTTGTATTTGTCTCTGTCTCCGTCTTGCGTCTCTCTTTTGCCTCTCTTCTACGGTCACTTGGGTCAATTCCGAGTGCGTGATAAATGGCCGCATTGCGTGGCTCCCGACTCTGGAAACATGGGACTCTGTCTCTCTCTCTCTCTCTCTATCTGTATCTCTTTCACCTACTTGTATCTGCATCTCTTTCTGTTGTAGTTTTTCTGTGTTTGTGGTTTAATATTTATGGTCAATGATAAGATTGCTCAATTGGGGTTTCTTCCAACATAGGAGAGGCGTGAGGCATGAGGCATGAACAAACTCAAACGCAGCTCCCAGTCTCTGAAAGCTAAAAGCTGTTTAAAGTTGATGTAGGTTCGGAAGTTTTATAAGCTGCTTGTGGTTTATACATATATATACTCTTATATAAATGTATTTGTATCTGTTCCAAGCGCATTATGAACTACCATAAAGCTTAGCCTGATAACAAGGGGCACGGCACGGGCACAAGCATCGAGGGAGTCGAGGGACACAGATAGCCAAAGGGATGGGATGATGTTTGTTTGGGATTTAGTTTGAGTTAAGAGTTGAGCAAAAGTAATGCGAGTCTGAGGGATATGCAATGGAAGAAGATGGAGGCTAAATTAAGAAGATTTTTACGAGAAAACGTTGATAGATAAGCTCGAGCTAAGACTACAGAGATCAGCTTCATTCGCAGCTTCTTCCTTTTCGCAACTTAATCAGCGACTAGCGAACTGAACAATCACCCAAATAGTTTAATGGCATTCCCTAATCCATTTTGATTGTCTTAAGTAGACGAAATTCAACTAAATTCAAGGTTCAAGTGCGCAAATATCGAAGTTCCGTATGTCAAAACATTATATTGTATATTTTTATAGCAATAAAAACTAATTTCAACCTATTTTCTTGCTCTTTTCTTTTTAGGTAAGTGATTTTGCTACCTATTTTCTATATAAATGATGATTATTCCGATGATTGGTATGTACAATGAGATTCGAAAAGAACTTCAGGATCAGTACTCATATAGAAGAACTGCTTTATAAACGCCTAAATGATTTCCATCAATGCCAAAGAAAAACTCCATCTGTTTCCATTCAGTAATAGTTTTGCTTCCTTAATCCTCCCCCAAAAACCAACAAAACCACATACGAATTCTTTCATAGAACTTCCCTCAATCCATCCATCATGCTTCCACCACTTAAGCTGAGTCTCAGAAATCAATTGCCTTGGCTCTCTGGCATTTCATTTACTAATAACCCACATCGTTTATATATGCCAATAGTTTAGCCAGAAAAGCATTCAACTTATGGACAAGACCCTTAATCCATCCCCAATCCCCACAATTTCTGCTGTCTTCAGCCAAATACTCGTACAATGACTCTTCCAGGGTGCTGCTCCAAAGACCAATAACCCCCGACTTTATCCCGATTTTTGTGGGATAATCAATCATTTTTTTAGCCATCGCACAAGTTTTCACGACTTTATTATGTCTGCCATTCCATTTCGCGATTTTGGCGGCCATTGTCGCTGGAACAATTTTCAGTGGCGCCGCAGAGTCTCGCGCCAAAAATAAATGACGCCACGGGGGGGCATAAAGAGGCTGCTACTGCTGCTGCTGCCTCCCGACTTTGTCCTTCACTTTGGCCTTACGACCAACTACAAAACACACAAGAAATTTGCAATTTTTTCCACTTTGTTGTCGTTGTCGATGTGTCGTAGACGTAGTCCTAGCCACACAGGAAGCTGCGTCTGTAATTTTTTCGTTTGCTTTTTGCATAGTTTTGCAGAAACGTCCAAATAAGTGGAGGCATCGATGGGGCACGGCACAGACGACGACTGTGGCAGAGACGGAGACGGAGACTGCGACCGTGGCGTACCGTACGCAGTGTCGCCACAGTGGCGCCTGACTTTGGTCTGTGGCGGCACATCCTGCAGGATATGTATTTTTTGGTATCGGCTATGGGGTATGGCAGGATGCCCTACGGGATAGACAAGTGATTGAAGGGTTTTTGGGATGAAAGAATGTTCTTTTGATTATAATTAATTCAATGAAACGAGGGTTTTTTGATGGAGAATGGTTAAAGGAGGTTGTCTATCTGAGGAAGCCTTTTCTCCAGTGATATCTAGATGGAAAAATACCCTTAGAGTAGAGTAGTTAGACTATCAACAATATATCAAAGAACCTTAAATCGAACGAAACTAATAACCACTTTCTATGGACCTCCTTATAAATTTAAATCTATTTTTATACAATCTGTCATCAGAAAAAATTAAGTTTTTCTTCAGCTACGCTCTTGGGAATTTGTATCCCCTTCCTTGCATCGATCCTTCCAAATACGATCCCCTTATATTTAAAGTAATTGAGTTTTTTCACACGCCTCGCGTTCTATCTTCAGTATTCCCAGCTCTCTCCACCGGAACTTGGCTTCGTTTCGTCCTCTAAAATCGTATTTGTTACACCCCTATGTGCAGTAGCGCCCCTCGGCTGCCATTAGTCCCGGCTCTTAACAATTTTCAAGCATCCACCCCCCTGTCTTCAGCCTTTTTCCCGTTTTGTTTTTACGCTTTTCCGCTTTTCCCTCTACGATGCGATTCTGTTATTTGTTTTGTCGCCATCGCCTCCGTCGCTGCCGACAAGTTGGCGTCATGGCAGCAGCTGCTGCCGCAGCTAGCAGCGCAGCAGGCAGTCGCTGCCAAAAGGATTTTATTTTGGAGTCGCCTCGGAGTCGAGTGTGGCAGGCAGGAACAGTTCCGGATTTGGAGTCGAGCCACACGCACGCATAAGGCTGGCAACATGTTGCTAGAGAGCACACATCGACACAGGCATCAGCATGTTGCTGATCGTTAGGGCGCCGCTCTCTTTCCAGCTCTAGCTCGCTCGCCTGCACTCTCTGTTCCGCCTCTCTCTCTATCTCTCTCGCGGCCACTACTGATCTTGCTCAACATTTTGATGTTGAATCAACATTCAAACAAAATTCAACTCTCTGACGCGTCGCACGTATCTGTATCTGAGCGCGCGGTAACCGTTCGAAAGAGTATCTGTAACTCAATGACGATCGCGCGTATCTGTGTCTGAGCTCTCAACGAACGTCTGTATCTGTATCTGATAGTACGCCGCGCTACGCGATCGCCTGTTTATCCAACTGATTGCTGAAGTGTTGCGTGAAGTGAAGATTTGTAAGCGAAAAATCAAGCAAAAATAAATATGAAAAATTCAAGAAATCAAAGGTTCATTCATGACCAGAGCGCCGGTTTCCAAAGCCACAGATCTATAAATAAATACAGTGCTAAAGTGCCTTTGGGGCCACCAAATGAGAAACGTGTTTTCATGTGACGTGCAAAAACTAAAAACAAGGGATTCCAAAAATTAATGAATAAATGTTTATGGGAACCGGTCAGCTCAGCAAAAGATTCCCCCAAACAGAATATCTGTAAAAATAGAGTGAGCTTCTGACACAGAAAGATAACAACAAGAAAAAAGCTAAAAACGAGATAAAAAAGAGATAATTGATAAGCAAAAGTGAACAAACAATACAACATGTTGCAACAATTAAACATGAACTGGCGGTGGAAGCTGTGGGGGCACACCAGTCGCCGCCAAGTCGTGTTCATTGCTAGGGAGGGTATCGTATCCCATTCCGCCCAGATCTCAGACACTCCAGTCCCCACTCCCAGACACCGTCTGCAGACCAGACCAGACCCATTCCCAGACTCTTACAATTCATTCTCTCTCTCACGTAAAGTTACACCCGAGGCACCCAGTCTTTGGGGCACAATAATTGCACAATCAGCAGATTACTTTATTGCCATAGGAAAATCTGCTATATCAGCTGTACCTCTCTCTCTCTCTCTGTCTCTGTCTTATTTGTTTTTCTTTCCACCAAAATAGCAACAAATTAAACAGACACCAAGCAGATTTCCATAGGTGGCAGAGTGCAGTGCAGTGTAGTGCAGGGGAGTGACGGAAGTACAGAAGAGGTGGTTTTCACGACGGGGAAAACGGGGAAACTCGAAAGTGCAACAATGGCAAAATGGTTTAATGGAGCATGTCGAAATGAGTTTTTTGGGCAAATTGTTCAGTTCTACGACTACTCGGTATTCACGGGGCATATGTGATGAAAAGCCTGCACATCCCATTTAAATGCAGAGGAGTTCAAGTGCCAGTGGTGGAGTGGAGTTGTTGAAAGGGGTTTTCACTCTTGGCGAATGGAAATTGTTGGAAGATAACTGAGCAGAGACCGAATTTGTATGGGAAATGTACAAAGGATCGCTTTTTACATAACATCGGATCTATAAACCTCTTTGACACCACTTCTATGATTAGACTGCAAAAAACACACTTTTATTCAAAGATAGGTCCATAAAACATCGCAGATTAAAGATTAATATCTTTTTTGTCTTGATTCCGCCTCAAAAAATCGAATTTTAAGACCATGATGTCACGTAGCTTCCATAGAAATTATAGATCTTTATGGTTTTCTGAAGCTTCGTCTCCGGAAACTAGTCTGTCGTTATATTTCCGCTAGGGGCCAATCCCCCTCTGCACTCGTTTCTTTCGTGCACCAACCCCCGGCTCACGCGCTTCTCAGGCTCGCACAACTTTTTTTATTTAATAGAGACAAAAATATTTAAAACACATTTCTGAATGGTTTTGTTTGCTTTCCATCCACTCTGCCCTACATTTTGGACCATAAACGACCTATGATAATTCGGAAACCATTTGAAACCTTGTTCTTAATAAAAATATAACATTTTGTAGCCCCAGGGAAGATCTTTAATACCTTTTTTATACGTGCATGTGCATGTTTTCCTATCATAAACTGTCTGTAACCCACACACTTTTTATAGCTTCGTATATTGATCATATCGCTCTGTCATTGTCGCAGCCACCCTCGTATTCCACGAGCCGATCCCCTAAATGTCACCCCTAACCAACCCTCCTTCCACAGGGGTCTGGTCTACCAAGCCACTGTCAGATGCAACAACAAACAGTAGCCCCTGTGCCCCTACACACAAATTGCACAAAAACATGTCAAGAGAGACAGAAGAAACAGAGCCAACAGCAACAGCCAACAGCAGCCAAATGGATAATAAAAGACATTGTCTGATCTCCATTGTTGATGGTTTTAGTTTGTTTTTGGTTGCAGTTTTTGTTGCTTGATTGAGTGCATGGCTGATGTCTGATGCCCCGCAAAAACGTCTGATGGAAATGCAGTCAGTATCTGTTGCCAAATTTCACACATATTGACTTTTGGCTAATGACTTTTTGGGCAGACACAGCAGACAGCAGAGGAAAATCAATCGGATAAGATCTGGGACTGTACTCCTGGGAGCATCATTCCAGTTCCATCTCTGAAATATCAGAGTCGTCTCTCCCTCGCATTTGTGGCAGCTGTCTCTGCCTCGAGGTGTCACCCTCCCCTGCCCTGCCATGTGCGTGTGTGGCATGCGATCAATTATTGTATCGGGAAGTGGGAAATTGAAGGAAATTCCCAGCATTTTGTTCCACCCCTCCTTCGGTGTATCCTGTATTCCCTTTTTGTTTTTGTTTTCCGCTTTGAAAAGTATTTTTGTAATAAATTCTTATTTGAGGCGCCTCCGCTCTCGGGATTTATGGGAGAGGACTGCAACTTTCGGAGAGAAGATATTTTAATTGAAAGAATATTGCGGAATGAACTTTTTGCCCTCTGTCTAGATGAAGATTGATTTTCGGAGACGGCAGAGACTTTCCTCTGCAGCAAATTTTCATGCGCCGCTAATCAAAATTAGTCATGCCTGAAATATGGTAGGAGAGGCACAGAGGCACAGAGGGGCGTACGGGGCGGGGCGTTTGGGGCCGAAGGAAAATTAGTTTTTAATTTGTAATTTTTCGCACACTGCCAGCAGAGCCCCAGCAAAACAGCAAAACAGCCAAGCAGCCAAACGGCAGGCGTCACAACTTTGAAGTTGTTTGTGATTTCTAATAATCGTTTCTCTTTGAACTGCCTGCCATCGAGAAAGTGTGAAAATGGCAAAGGAAAAGCCTCGACTTCGTTCAAGTTTTCCAGTTCAATTAGCCGCCATGGATCGCTGGTCGCGCAGATCGCGCAGAGATCTCAAGAGTCCATAACAATTTCCGGCTGACAGTTTGATGGGCAATTTCTGATACACATGTTTTGTAGATCACTTTTCCCAGTCGGGCCTTTCCTTTCCCTGTGGAGAGTCCTCAATGCAGTTCCACTTCCTCCTCGATATTAAAGGCAGGCAGCAATTTTCTCCGCATTTTCCATCTCGAAATGGAAATCCAAATGGCATTGCCAACTGTTTGGCACCTTTTCCACTGAATGTTTGTCGAAGGGAGGCAGGGGAGGACTGAGGATAAAACGATGTCAAAAACGTTTTTCCGATGCCGCCAAACAGTCTCCGCCTCGGTGTTCGGTGGGGCAGCTGTTGAGTGTTTTGCATTTTTCAGTGTGTGTTTGATGTAAATGCCATGTAAATATTTGATCAGCCCTCTAGCCCTAGGAGCAGCCCAGCAAATACATGGTGTGTGCCCGTAGCAAACCTCAGAGAAACACTTAAAAAATATGCACAAAGGGAGACACACAAAGACCATTCAGGGCAAGGCGTCACTTAATTAACAGGCAAATTTTATGAAGAGACCCGACCCGCACATCGATTCATTTGCTACCGTCCCTTGTCCCCTGTCCCCGGCTCAAAAGGCAGGCTAATGACCCAATGGATCGATGTAGAGCCCAAAATAATCCCAGGGCGCATGTCTGGCGTGCTTAATGGAGGCGCTACCTGTTCTACGACAGGGATAATCGTATTTTATTGGAGAAAAAGGGTTCAAGGGTTCCAGTCTTCCCGTCCGCTTTAATTGGCGGAAAAGCGGGAACAATATTTGTTGTTGTTGTTGTTCTTGTGTTGAAGAAAGGAAATGATAATTATCAAAATGAGACAAGAAATTGTTGTCCAGAGGAAATCATTAAAGTAGGGAAAATTAGCATGGGAAAATGTTAGAAAATATAAGAAAATTATGCTATGAAATTAAGTTGAATGAATGGTAGAAAATGTTGTGCTCAAGAAGTGCTAAAAGATGTAGGAAGAATGGGATTAAAGACACAGAAGAATAGGGGGAAAAGATAAACAGATTAAAGAACAGATTAAAGTGGTATGTTTAAAGTGATTTTAAAGCCAAATATAGCATTTATTTTCTTTTGTTTCAAAAGAGGGTTTTAAAACGGAAAAAGAATTATATAATATTTTTAACTGCTTAAGCCGAATGTATAAACCGAGAAGCTCTTACTTTTTGGTTGAACTTTTGAGGTACATGTATAAGGTAGTAGATTTGACGAATAAAGAAGGTTTAGGGGTTCGAAATTCAGTACGCAAGGTTCCTATGAGGCTCCATTTCCATCGCCGGGCAATATCAAGTAATACGAAGTATAAAAACACTTCAGATGTGCCATAATCATGCCATTCCTTGAGATCTTCACATTGAAGAGCATATTTTTCAGGAGCACATTGCACGATTTAAGTTCCCATTCAATTAAATGAAACTACAGCAGAAGTTTCCTTTTATAGAAGTCCAGAGCCTTCAAACATCTCTCAACTAATATAATAATTAGTTAAATGGCTGCCCAACCTTTATAATTCAGAAAATTACACACTCCAGAAGTCACTCACAAGGCAAGACTGCTGTTTGTGCTGCTGCTGCCCTTTCTGTAGTATTTTTACCCTATCGTTGCACCTTTATGTTGCCTAATTGGTGCTGCACCTTTGGCAACATGTTGCCTGTTGCAGCTGCTGCGGCTGCCGTCAAATTGCAGCCGTCCTTGTGGCTGGCTCTGACACTCAATAAACAGGCATTAATGTCGGCTTTTTGTCTACTTCTCTTTAGAAGCGAGAAAAGCGACACAAAGAGGAAGAGAGAGAGAGAGTGAGAGGAGTGGCACAAGCAGAACAAGGGCATCTGGAATGCAACTCAATCATTAATCAGCTGCAACTAATATTGTGGCAGCTGCTAGATCGTAGCTCTGCCCCATTCTGTTGTTGCTGCTGCCTCCTTCCTCTTTCCATTTTCTAATTGTAGTTTGACAAACATTGAACCCATTGAGCATCAGAGACCGATCTGCTCCACTTCATGATTGTAGTTCTTGGAAGGGACAGCACAGCAGAGCTCCATCTCCATCTCCGTTTATCGTTTTCCATCTTATCGCTGGCTTCCATTTAGTGCTTGAGTTTCCACAGAAGGCACTCCCCTTCTTGGGGCACTCTGTGTCCCCTCTCGTTTCCCCTTCAGATTCTGGAAAATTTAATTATCGTTATGTCTGAATAACAAGCAAAGCAGAAGGAGGCAGGAGGAACAATTTACTAAATTGTTCAAAGGGGAATGTCTTTTATCAATCATGGATGTGGCAACACTTTCCTTCCACTTGATTTACTCGATCATCGATCCACAATCAACGATCGATGGAACGTGCAGTGGATAGATATCCATCAGACATCCATCAACATCCAGACAATGTCCAGACAATGCCAATCGCATAGAAAGCATCTCCCGATTCCAGTTCCACCTCCACTTCCACTTCGCTGGGAAATTTGCATAAAAACCCAAATCGAAACGAAAACAACGAATCGAGAAATCTAATCAAAATGATTTCCAGTAGAAAATTGGAATAGGGAATCACGGGTACTCGCACCAGCCGTGGTCGGGTCTCTCCTCTGTACACAAATCACGTCAGCAGACAATTTATCAGACGATGAGCGAAACGAATTGAATCGAAACGAAACCTTGGGTCAGTACGACCGACTTTGAATGCGCTCGAAGGCTAATGAAATGCAATTGGAAATTTATTGGTTCGCATGCAGATAGAACCCCAGCTCTTCGGTGGGGTCCCACCGATCTGAAACTGGAGTTCCACTCGAGTTCCATCCGTAATTACACAATTGCCACAGAAACAGCCCTGCACATCTGGGCTGTGCAACGGCGACGAGACGTCCACTTGACGGACAACACAGTACCAGAAATTATTATATGCCAGTATACACGAAACAATGACGACAACTCCACATCACTCTGTCTGTCTGTCTGTCTGTCTATCAGAGGGTCTCCCTCTCTGGTTCTTCGTGTGCATGTTGCATGCAACATTTGTGCCTGCTCGCCTGCTGCCTCCCTTTTACTCTCTTGTTTTGTTGATTATGCTGATGAGTTTTCTGCCTCTCTACTTATTATATATCTCCAGTCCCCCTCCTGCATCGCTAATAATAATAATGAAAAACTTTTCCCCCCCTCTTTCTCTCTTTTTTGGCTCTTCATTTTTTTTGGGATAATGGGCTTTGGGGTTAAGGGGGGTCGGTTTGGGTCTCTCGACATAGTTTATGCCCCCGTAACATGCATCCCCAATGGACAATAATGGACGACGAGTGTACGGGGGGAGGAGGTGCTCGTAATAGTTGGAAAAAGCTGTCTTTTTATCTGTTGTGTAGGTGCCAGCAATGCAATCCCAGAGTAACATTTGGCAGAGGCCTCTCTACCCCTCTCTCCTCCTCTGTCTCCTCCTCTGTCTCCTAGCGAGAGATGAAAGATATGAGAGTGGGTTTTCTAGAGGCTTGAAGACACTTTAAAGCGGAGGAGAGAAATGTTTTTAAAGTGGTAAGAAGGAGTCTTGAAAAGGTGGTTTCTTTTTTGTGGAATTTCATAGGAAATCTATAAAAATGTAACCTCCAAAATTGTGTATCTGGTATCTTTATCTAAAGCCGCATAAAACTTCTGTTCGATTAGGATCTTTACGAGCTTAGAAGCCGAAAGGAATGTTATCTAAGAATTATTTTTGGGGGAATATAAATTTCATAATGTTGTATATCTTTTATGGGAATTATAAACATTCTTGATAGATGGCTGAGAATAAATAGCTGGTAACGATTTGAACTCATTTCACAACAAATTATGATGTAGACTTAAAATCCACTAAGAAAATCGTCCAACAATAATATTTATTCTATAATCTATAGAAAAATGTAATATTTTCCATAAAAAAAAATTAAAAAAGAAAGGCCTTTCCCCTGCATCGAAGTCAGAAGCCAGATTTTTACATCAATTATCCCATAAATTACCATCACATAAATCTTTCGTTGTTGCCATCCGAAAAATCTGATTATCTCTTATCTCTCAAACCATGAAATATCTCTCCCCACTCTCCACACTTTATCTCAAACGTCTATCTGTTTTGCTGATTTTGCATTAAAGAAAAATCCGCTTAAACTTAAAAATTCTCTCTCTCTCTTTCTCTCTTTCGAGAGAGACGGGAAGATAATAAACACTTGAAAGGGGGAATTATAGACTGCAGACTTATCTTCGTCATTAAGCAGACATTATCTCAGATTTTGCCGCATTAGAGATGCTTGTTTTCCCTCTCTTTCTCTCGTGGGATGGAGGGGCAGCTCTGGCTTCGACCTTCGTTATGCAATTGGTTTTCCAGTCCATCCAATCAAATGCAATTGCCGCCGCATCTGTCCGGGGTCCGGGCTCTGAAGTAACTCTTAATGAAATGCATTAAGGCTCGCTCGCCCCTCGTTCATATAAAGATCTCATATGCTCGGGCAGATTGACGCAAAAAACTCATTTCCCCCCATTGAAATTGAACAAAAAACCCTCTCGAGTTACATGCCTAATGTTGTTATATATACGATATACGATATACTCGTATGCGAGCCTCTGCTGTGGCATAAGAAAAAAGAAAACTTAAATTAGCCTCAATTGTTTATAATTTCCACAAAAGTGCTTATGCGCTCGTATCAAGTGCTTGAGTGAGGAAGTGAGTGGAGTGCAGGGTCTGTCTCGGTCCAGTCGAGATCGTCTTGAGACCGGTTCCACCCGCTACATAAAGTTCCGCCGAAAACTTGGCCACAGAGGCCTCTACTTCCACTCTGTGACTCTCTCACATAGCAGGTTTCGTGTCTAATTAATGCACTTCGATAAACGTCAGAGTAGAGATACAAGAGAAATATACGAGTATCTGAGGACCAGAAACGAAGCCGAATGTAAGCTGAAATTCTGAATACCCTTCTGGTTAAATTAATCCCAGTGCAGGTACAAGTTAATATTGTTTAATCTGGGTCAAATATGATAGGATCAAGACCTAAGCCTTACTGTGAAGATGGGTTGGCTTTGCAGAAAGGGATTTGTTGTAGGAACAGCAGCTCTTATTTATGATATAGTGGTACAATTCCAAGGGTTTGTTTGAACCTCAATAAAGATTATTCTGTAAGGGATTTTCAAACGGATATTAAGATACAGCAACATGGATACGTAATATGAAAATTATTGTATATCTTGCTGCCATCTTTCTACCAGTAAATCCAATGGAGAGTGAGCGAGAAAAAAAACCGAAATTTTCGGAAATGACGGTGTCAGCATCGTTCAGTCCTTTTTGGGCGAGCGATTCGAAGCGAGTCCCGAATCCCACCGAATCGATTTGATTGCCTGTTCAAGCAGGGCTCTAATACTCTGTTTAGCACTCAAATTAGTTCGAAATTATTCACATTGACTGAGTACTCGTTCCTGAACGCGTCATAGGTCATTTTGAATGGATGGATGGAGATCTCTAGTAGCTTTAATAATTAGATGAGGATATTATAGCATCCAAAGTTTTCTTCTTATTTTATTTTATTCTTATATTTTGTTTCTTCTAAATCAAAGTTCTCCCAAAAATCCTAATACCCTCTTCAAGAGGCAGCGACAGCTCTTAGTTTTTTGTAGATCGCCTGGCGCTCCCCTTTTCAAGACTTTGTTGTGTTTTTCGCTGTCTGTTTTTTTGTTTTTTTGCATAAATACATAAATTTATTAATTTTATGATCCGAGTTCGCTCTTGGGCGATAACCGTTCGATGATAAGCCCCAAAGGCAAAGACAACAGCCCGAAAATTTCAATGGAAAAAACGTTGGCAATGTTTCAGGCGGCGCCGCCGCTTTTGCTGTTTTTGCTGCTGTCAACGGAAATATGTTTCCAACGTTAATTTCTATATAAGTTTGAAATACGATCTATAAAACACTTTAACGCCGGGCACTAAATTTCTTTGTGTTTCTTTATTATTATTAATTTTTAAAACACACCTTAAATACGCAGAGGGGTTGGGGGTGTGGAATAAAAGTATTCCGTCGAAGTGTCTGTCAAATCTAACACCCAAACCATAGCCATAGCCCCCGAGAGCTGCTACTTAGCTATGCAGTTGACAGCAGCTCTCGAAAAGTCATGAATCGGCATTTTGTGTGCTTTGTTTTCAACCAGTTTTTGGCATTGAAGTGGCCTGGCATGTGGTACGAGAATATTTTGGATATTTTGCCTGTGACACAATTAGCCAACGAGTTTTTCGCTTTTTCGCTTTTTGCGTAGCTTTGCAATAATCGATCAATGGAGGGGCGCCCCAATGTCAACAGCAACAGCAACAGCATCATCATCATCAGTAAAAATAAAACGTATCGTATAGTATTGTGCCCCCAGGACGGCAGCAGCAACAGAACATGTGTTGACTTGATCTCTTGATCGCTCGCACTCGTAGTGTGTTGTCTTTTCATTTCCTAAATGCATTAATCAGCCCACAGCTTCAGAGACACTGAAATGTCACTCATTATTATTATGTGTATATATTTTCTTCTACTACGAAAAATTTAAAGCAATTTCCTTTTGAGATTCGGGCTGCCTGATAAGACAGCGCCCCAGCACCCAGCGGCAGCAGCCGCGTTGTCTAGACAGTGCTCTGCTCCACTCTGTGGCCTGGCCGCCTGCCCACAGGAAAGAGCACCCAAAATCTGTGGCAGAGAGAGACTTAGAAAAGGTGGAGAGTCAGACAGACACTCGCGATAAGGCGATGGTTTTGGTGGCTTTGCATTTTGGCGAAAGTTGTCAATGCTCCTGCTGCTGCTGCGCTGCTGCTGCGCTGCTGCTGCGCTGCTGCTGCTGTCAAAGGTGCGTTACAGATAAACCAACAGCCACAGAAAAACGAGGCTAAAAAATGGCTAAGAAAAAGAGTGAATAAAAACGCCTCCGCACAGGAAATCAGTCTGAACCTTTGGCATTTCAAAGCGGCCACAAAAGTTCATCGTACAGAGACTCGTAAGACTCGTATACAATGTAGTATTTCCCTTGAAAGATATACAGATACAAAGACTATTAAATGCCAATGCAAACTGCAATTGCATAAATTTCAATAGACAATAGTTTTTCGCTAAAGACAAAAATTCAAACAATTAGACGCCCACATGACCCACAAAAGTCACTTTTCGGGGGTTGGGGAAGGGAGCTTTTTGATTTTCTGATGCCCTGTGGGTGCTTGAAAATTTTCGACAAAAATTTGATTTATATTCGCCTTTGATTTTTGAATCAATTTGCACGACTTGAGACGTGGTTTGATTGAAATTATTGACTGGTGCAGTGGCTCTACAACTGTCCAACTGCAGACTGTACAGTGTACACTTTGTGCCTCTCAAACTATGTCTTGTGTTCCTCTCAAACTCTTAGCCCGAGGCTGAGTCACTCTCTCTGCCACTTTTGCTGTCTGTCGTGCTCTTTTGAAATTAGTTTTTTGCATAGCAGCTCATAAATTTCAAGAGACTTCCGCATTGCCACTGCAACACTTTTTGTCGCTGACCCAAGTGTCGGCTGCAGCAGTGCTTACCAAACCGTCGATGGGGATTCACATTGTCATCTGAGCTCCTGCATTGAAAGGTTGATTGATTGCCGCGATACAATCGCAGGCAGGCATCTCAAATTTATTATATATCTATGCACATATGTACTATGCGTGTATGTGGATGGATGGATTGTCGGGGAATGTGTATACCGTCTGTGCTATAAAATCTTTATATTCCAGAGTTCACTCTTCACCGATGACCCATGTTTTTATGATATTTTTGGAGATAGTTTTCTGCATCTAAAGTCGCATTTCTGTTGCAATTACAGCTCTCTCAGGTCTTTCTATTAAACAGCAGTGGTTTTTCCAAGTCTAAGGCTGTTAAAAATGTACTTTCAGCACATCTTCGTGACTTTCAGACTTAAGTTTGACTTGAAACAAAGTTTTTGGCTGCTTTTTGTTGCATTTTATAAAGTTAAAAAAGTTTTTGTTTGACTTTAAGGCTGTTGAGTCTTGGTGGCACGCCCCATATGACAGTGTTGAAGGTTGAACTTGAAAATGTGGCCTTAAACTTAAAGTTCCAAGCTTTAATCACCGTAGAACCCGTAGTTTTATAAGAATTTCTATGACTTCTGGCAATTATGGCAGTATGTTATTTTTTGAGCTAATTGTTCCAATCCAATCCCCTTTAAAATACAACACTTATTCCTATCTCAGATTCCTGCACTTATCTTTGATCTCTCTGACATTTCTCCATTCCTGACACTCTCTCTCTCTCTCCCTAATTATTGGAGAACTTTAATGTCGTGTTTAATTACTTCATCCACATTAAAATGATATACATTCCCTCACATCCTGGACTCCAGGCCCCACAATTAAAGTGGTTTATTAACAGAGTTAGCAGAGAGAGCACAGAACGCTGTGGCTTACCCCATGAAGTGCAATCAAAACAATTACAGCCAATTCACGCAGTGCTAAAAACAACAACTGTCCAGAGAGAGACCTCCAGCTCCAGACAAAAAATACAACAATAAAGCAGAAAACATCGAAACGTAGTCGTAGTCGTCGTCATCGTCTATATGTTGATGACATTAGAAAATTGTTGTTTATTGCATTTCCTTGTTATTGTCGGAGAGGCCCGAAGTCAAGCCCAAGTCTCCCCGACCAGCCTCTTGGCCAGCAGCAGGCGGCAGCTTTTTTTCGCCTTGCCACCAGAAGTGTTCCGTTCCTCCTTCTGTGGCTGTGGCAGTGGCTGTCTCTCTCTCAAGTGTCAACGACTGCTGCAGGCCAAAGAACTAACAAACCAATTGACAGGCAGAAAAAGCTACAGAAATGGCAGCGCACCACACATGGCACATGCTTGTACGAGTAGCATAGAAACATAGATACATAGATACTCGTTTGTGTGTTTGAGTTTGAGTGCTCGTTGGGTGTCAGTCGAATGTGTCAAGTAGTTGATAAAACTTATAAGATGTTGGAGAACTCGAAGCAAAATGCAGTTCCGGGTAATCGTGGATATATTCGCTAAAGAATTGTGGGTTGTCTATGATCTCTGTACAATCGAAAGCTCTCGTAACACCCGCCCCATTAGATTCCACTCACGTGCTCCTCAGTTTGACATTGAAAAGCCGTCGAATCCATTAGGCCTGGCCTCTCCTCCTCCTCCTACATCCATCTCCCATCACCATCTCCTCCATTGTGCTGCTGCTCCATTAACTTGCTCTGAGGTGCGATAGTTTTTTGGCCGTCAATCAGAAAACCCGTCATGTGAAATGGATGCTAATTAGGCGTTAATGAGGCGTCTTAGCCATAGAAACCAGAAAACCAGAGACAAGTTGAGGGACAGCCACGATTCGAGTGACTCTTACTTTGAGGAATATCATCTCCGACTCTTGAGGCATCAACTCCCACATTTGAGGCATCATGTGGATTCCAGGGCGTGTCCCGTGGAGTTCATTGGACGCTCAATGAATGAATCCATGCTTCAATTAAAAATGATTGATGCCACCATGAAGGGATGGCAGGGGGCCTCCCTAGCAATGAACAGCGAGCGAGTGCGGTGAAGGGGGCAGCATTAAACAATATCTATCTGGGTTACCCCCGGAGTCGAATGAATAAATGATAAATTTGAATCCTCAATTCAGCGATTAATCAATGTTTAAAGTGAACAACGAACAGCCGACGAAAACCAAAATGAAAAACTTGTGAAAACCTCTCGAATCGAAGTCCGAAACTTAAGAAAAATCCAACTCGAAACGATGTCTGCGGCCAGCACCAGCAGTCGACCGCCTCCGTCGCCGATTGCGGCGCCCATTTTTGATGGCTATGCCACGATCCGTGCGAGGGGTCTGACCCGTTCCTGTTCCATACGCGCCGCAGAGGCCACCGAAGCGGCTGCCTCCTCACAGCCACCGGCCCATCAGCCGCACATACTGCAGCCCCAGAGGAAGAGAACAGTGTCGCTGAGGAGCACCTACAGCCAGGGGAATGGCGAGGAGATCTATGCCCGGGCGAAGCCCGTGAGGACACCCACCATTGGAGGAGATCTGGAGCCGATTTATGCGAGCACCACATCGAATCCTGTGGGCTTTCGACCGCTCTCTGACGCCTCCAGCTCCTCGGGCGGCGGGAGCATGCCCTGCGACTACCAGAATGCCAAGAAGAACTCCCGCTTCTCCCTGGACTCCCTGCAGAGCAGTGCCACGCCCAAGACCCCGGACTACAATACAGCGGGGGAGGAGGAGCACATCTTCCTGTACACCGCACCGGATAGCCCCAAGCGTCGGTTGGACAGCGGCCTGCGGAGCTCCTACGACAGCTCCGAGAGGGGTTGCTACTCGCCTCTGCCGAAGATCAGTTTCGATATGCAGGAGCGAGAGCGGGAGCGGGAGCGCGATCCGAGGATACGTCCGCCCACGTTGCGCCACAATTCCGTGGGATCCACGGGCTGTCGACGACCCATGACGCTGTCTCTCACGGAGGCGCCGCGTTCGCCCACAGGCCTACCGCCGCCCGCACCAGTGCGCCGCGAGAGCCTTTATGCCAAGCCAAAGATCTATGCCACGCCCACGAGGCCTCCGACCAGCACACGCCTCAATCTGTACGAGCTGCCGATAGTCACGCAGCGGAGCAACAGTGCGGAGCTGTTGGAGAGGTCCTTCACGAGCCAGAGCCTCGCCACCATCGACCAGGATGAGCTCCTGGTGGTCCCCAACGCCATGCCCATGCTCCCGAACGCCGTGGATCGGCGCTACCACACGCTGGGGCACATGCGGGTCAAGAGCATGGCGGCGGGTCTGCACCGCAGCCACGATGTGCCCGTGGGCTCCATGCTGGACATGGCCACCGGCGGGCACTGGCGGACGCATCGCGGCGGCAACAAGTCGGTGGGGAATATCTACGCCTCGGCGGATGCGGCCGTCAGCGATCTGAATCGCATGGCTCCGGAGTACATGGATCCGCTGGACTTCAAGATCGGCTGCCAGACGACGCTGAGGAGCAAGCCGCTGATTCCCTGGTACGAGCTGGCCATCCGGAGGGACTTCAAGCGGCAGTCGTGTCCGCCGATCAGTGGGGGGGCAGGGGGAGGCCAACCATCGCTGACATTGGCCGCCTCGCCGCAAGAGGAGCTCGAACAGGTGATGTAAATTTAATTAAAAGTGATCAATAATCGACTATAAATCGATCAAAAGTATCGAACATTCATCGATGCCACTAGAATAATCCTAAAATTGAACGTAACGTCATGCGATCTGTAGCGACTTGTAATTCATCGATTATTAATCGGTTTTTGGCGATAAATCAATTGCCAATCGATGTGGGTATCGATTTATTAACAGAAAGTGCCAAAAAACAATAAATAACTCTTTGAATGAATATTTCTCTACCAATCACCCCATCAAGAAGCGTATAAACTCAACAGAACAGAATATTACAGGTTCCTATAAATTTCCTATAAATTCAACAAATTCCCTCATGTTTTGCTGGTACTGTTATAAATTTCATGGTGTCCATGTTCTGCGTTCTCCGTTCCTCTCTGCTGTTCCTGGTGATGTCTTCACCTGGCATTCGCTTCATCCGGCTATGGCATTACGAATGCAAGTCATCGAATATGGCCAAGCAATGTACATACTCGTACTCGTACCAGCAGCAACCTCCACACTTGACCAACAATGCCACTGCAACTGCAGCCGCTACTCGTACAGAAAATGCAACTGCAACTGCAACAGTCCGAGGCAGACGCAGTGGCAGTGGCAGAAGCCAGAGGCTGAAGCAGTACGACTGTCAGTCGCCGTTAGATGCTTTACCCACTGATTGATTTAATCAAACTTGCATGAGGTGCCTCTGGAGCTGGAGCTGGAGCTGGAGCTGCATGCCTGCCTGCATTTGTCGCTTGTCTTAAGGCCTTCGGGGTCCTCCTTTGCTCCGACTCTGGCTCTGGCTCTGCTCTCTGGCATATTAAATAAATGAACAGCCACCGCTGGCCCAAACGTCTTTCCCATTAGGTTCACGTCCCATGGATTACAGTTCCTGATTTTAATCCTACGACGATGTCCGTTTTGGTGCAAGCAGCACCCCACAAACAACATCTGTTGTTGCTGCGGCAACTGCTGCTGCGACTGCTGATGACCAAAACTGATGACCTGATTTCGCAGAACATGCAATTGATATGTCCACGAAAGAAATCGCCAGCTTTCAATGCGGTTTGCTCAGCCATGGGAATGCCCTGCAAAAGGCAAGACGATGATGATTTATAGAGTGTTTTCTTTATATAGAAAACTCATTGATACTTTGATACCTGAGAAGGCAGGATTGGAGTGGAATTTTAGCGATGGAAATGTACAATTTCGTGCCACAAAATGAATCGATATCATCGATCACTCTCTTGATGAATTAATCCATAACTATCCACATTAAATCCCCCAAAACCTGACCCCAATTAAAACCCACGAACACTCGGTGCGTGTTGAATATTTTTGAGCACTGCCTGCTCCTTGGGATCACAAAATACACACTCGATGCCCATTCATAAACCCCTCGACACCGCGATACCGCGATACCTGGCCGATCCCAAAAGGCAGACTACACCAACAATTTCGTCGCCAATTGCGGGTCCAATCAATGTCAGCTTTCAAAACAAATAAAGTTGCCATTAATGCCGTCCGTTCGGACGAGTACACAGTGGAGTACGTTTGGTTTGTTTTTTATCTCTCGGGTTTCTTAAGGTTTTGTTTTTTGGCGCGTTTTTTTAAAGCGGTTTTTAGACTTAGCCTCTGCGACGCCACAAGCTCTTGTTTTTTAAGGCGTTTTTCATGTTTATTTCATGTTTATTTATGAGCACTAGCTCCAGCTCCAGCTCGGGCAGCAGCTGCCGCCAGCCAGCCAGTACCCCAATGTTTGGGTCTGGGACTGGACTGTGTCTTGGGAATGCGACAGCGACAGCACCAGCAACAGCGTCAGCGACAGAGACTTGGGTTAGTAGGTAACTTGAGCCGCCCGCCGTCGAGGGAGTATGAAAATGAAAAGTGAAATTGTCAGATGGCGTGCGAACAGAGGCGGCAGCCTCTCAGTTGATAATTAATAATGAAGATCGATAGAAACTGCAAATAACAGATAAATTATCGATATACTAAGATAGTTTGTTTCAGTTTTAATGGTTTAAAAGTTATTTGGAATAGATATGAATGGGTTTGATGGCATTATGCAAGTGAAGAGATTTCTAAAAGCTATAAAAGTACAAGTTTTGATTGTTTTCATAAGACTTCCATATTGGTCGATAGCTTTTCCCATTTTCGATAGTAAAATGGATAAATACAAGATAGTTTTTACTTGATTAAGGCATAATATAATACACACTATTTGTATTCAATAAGTACGAGAAAATTCTAAAGACATTCCCCCGAATGGCTCTTACAGTTTTAACAGAATGGCTCATAGGTGCTACAGTTTGAGCAGCTCTGACCATGTCATAGGTGAGATCAGAATATCATAAAATTCGATTAAAGAGTTCAGCGATGGGGTTCAATTGTTGAATGCCAAAAGTTGATTGCTTTTAATTGATTTAATTTGTTGATTTATTTATGTTTTTACTCTTCAATTTACATATTTGGCAATTGCCAACGAAATACAATGTGTCATCATCATGATGATGGTCGAGGTTGAGGGAAAAACTGGAGTATAAAGTGATTAGAGATTACTAATATCTATGGAGTATTTCGGAAAGGGGATACCAAATTATCAGAATTATCCACAATTTTCCATTACGAGCATATTTGCTTCTATTTTCCGTTTGTAAAACTACAAAAAGTATAGAAATTCAATGATATATCGCCATGTCCGTCACTTCATTTCTGATTAATGTGAATTTGATTGTTATTATTATTCCTACCATTCAAGAGAAGGGCCAGCATAATTAATGAATGTAAAGAGGCTTTTTGTGCTTACAATTTCAATTCAATTCAATCAAGTGCTTCAATTGAGTGTTAAATGGCTGAAATCACCTGACGGCTTGTGATTGTTAATTTTTCTAATGGTTTTCGACCAAAAAAGACAGACCTGACGATGGAAAGGGTGATGGAATGAATCGAATTGAATATCCGTTCTAAAGAGCAGATTTCTGAGGGGATTTCTGATGGATTGCTCCCACCTTTTAATGTCACACCTTTGATGGCGAACAAAATACATTAACCAGCAGCTGGAGGCCTCATTATGGCCGTCAAGGACGGTTCATCAACCGTTTGTGTTCTACTTTCGAGAGTCTTTCTGCTGCATAATTAATAAATCTTTGGGCCTGACAAAATGCCAACAAATTGCCAGCTCCAGTTCGGTCCGTGGCCCGGGCCTTAAATAACTTGTTGGGTTCTTTATCTATCTAAAAAATCGCTTATTAAAACCGTTTGCTGTATGATAAACGTGATGGCCAACTGGCGATTGGCCAGCGATTGTGTGGAGAGCGGCTGCTGCTGCTCCCTGCCTGCTGCCTGCTGCCTGCCTGTCAGCGCGCGCTGAATCCACATGCAATATATTTGTATCTCATAGATAGTAATTGCCACTGTGCCACAAGCGGCACGGCAGTGCTGCAACAAAGAAACTGGTTGACTAACTGAATATCTCAAATGTGACTTCAACTCTGAATCTCATGTGTGTGTGTGTGTGCGAGTATCTCAAAGTTAATATCTCAACTCCATCTGCGTCTCCATCTGTTTCTCAACTGCAGTTTGTTTTTTGTCAGTGGCAACATGACAGCTACATTGGATTTACGAGTACTCGTACTGGGGCTTATTTTCGAACATGATTCCCAAATATTTCCATAGATTTGTGTACTCATTAAGCGACAGGGTATATGGTGGCCAAGGAAAGCATGTTTGATCTATGAAAATACATCGTTTATGGATTATCATCCCTCTGGGAATACCTATAGCCATTTCCATGGGTGTTTTTTGTATGAAAATATTTATTTTGGGAATATAGGAGAGAAGTTTGACGTCAGGCTCTCTTCTGCACAGTCTTTTCAGTGATTAATAATCAAGAAAAACCCTTGTGTCGTGGACAGTTTTCAAAATAGGAACCACAGCTTTAGGATACTTATAAATAGTACTATTAATTACCTATCTATTAAAATTCACAGCAATCGTATAATATTATCTAGTTGCTGATATTGTTCTTGTTGTCAGACGTACAAATGATATTCCCACTTATTCTAGAAGGGTTCTTGGGATAAATCCCGAGTGCGGGTAGCAGGTATATTAACGTCAAAAGATCTTTGACAGCAGGTACATTCAAGTCGATAGATCTATGACTTATAGCCGTCTTACTTGTTTCTTTTTTCATCTAGCGCTTGCATTCAATTTGTAATTAAATTATAAATATTTATATCCACATTCAAGTACGAGAATAATCATACATTTTTCTATGCAAGTCAGCAAAAGCCAGAACCCACCTCTGATCTTTCGGGGCACGTGTTTGCTTTTGTGTTGTTCGAGTCGTTTGTTAATTTTTGTTGTCGGTGCGCCTGGACTTGGGGCATTTTTTTGGGGGGCTCCCGTCACAGGTGGCTGCTGGCTGAACAAACCAGTTTGTAGTTCTTTAACAGGGCTCCCAGAAGACCTACAGAGAGTGAGTGAACAGAAGACAAAAACAGAACACAACAAAAACTTGTTTCCGACCGCAAAAACAAGACAAACTCAAGGAAAAAGGCGCAAAAAACGAGTAGAGGCATGGTGGCATGGTGGCATCTCCTGCCACCAGATGGGGAAAAGACAGAGAAATAAAGACGTGACCATGATGAAGCTTGTTTGTTGTTCGAGGAGTCAAAAGGACGAATGCGAGTGCGAGTGCGAGTGCGAGTCCGTCTCCACTTCTGTAACTGTCTGTAGGTCTGTCTCCCCGAGGAAATCAGCACAGCAAAAGTAAACTCCAGTCCAAACCCAGAATCAAAACAAACAAATGAACACAGAACAGAGTCGGAATCCAGAAGAAACCAGAGAGAAGGCCGCACGACCATAGCCCATTTCCCATCCCACTTTTGTTTAATAGGCAACAAAGAGGGGGGAGCAGCTTTTCTCGCTCTGTCGCTTTGAATTTTCAAACTCAACGCAACTCAAATATTATATTATCATCGTCGTCATCGAGCAAACTGGTTGCATCTTCATTGTCTCTGGTCGCTTGTCCCTGGTCTCTGTCCGAACGTGCCTCTCTTGCGGCTTCCGGTCTTGCCATGAAATCAATAAAAAACAGAAGAATGGAAATTTAAAGAGGGGGAAACGTAGAGCACTTGAATAGCCATTGATCGTGTCACAGGGACAAGTCATTGTTTTGATTGTTTTCTGCTCAAAAAGTGTCTTTAATAAAGGGATAAATTGGACAATCCACGCACAGAATGCGTCTCGTAAATTCTGATTGAGTTTGTTAAGCGATTTCGAAATGGTTTTGAAGCAGATCGATCGGTTTGGGGGCCTGTAGAAATATTTTGAATGTATCAGATGACAAGAAAGCGATACTGGAATAACTATTCGAAAGCAAAGCATAAATGGAGAATTTATGGCAGAGCTTAGGGTTATTTTCGGCTTTTTAAAATAAGGGTATAAAGATTTACATTATGTTTTTAATGCAGAGATGGAAACTCCAATGAAATCCTTACCAATAATTACTGAAAATTCCCACGAATTTCACTTGTATTCAATAATAGTTAATCTTTCAAGATTCCTCTAAAAAAACTTGCTAAAATATCTTTGAATGTTTAAACATTTAAGCTTAAGATTTAATCAAGCATTTCCATCTTGAAGTGCATATCTTTTCAAATCTCTTGTACGAAAACCAATCTTAAAATTAAATGCCTTTTCCGCTGCATTTTATAGACTCTCCAACTAATTTTCCTTTACATTTCTTTCTCTCTCTCGTTGCAGGTAAGTTTTCCACATGGAAAATCCATAAAATGGGCAAAATCTGCGATGGGGGTAGCGTAAGTTTGTGCCAGAGGGGAAGACGGGGAAGACCATTAGCCAAATGGCGAATTTATCTAAGTAGCAATAATTTTCTTTGGCCACAGTGCCACAGAGAGAGAGAGAGCGAGAGAGCATCCACAATTGTACAAATAATGGAGAGTGCCATCTTGATCTTTCACTGGAGACCAGAGAGGAAGGAGCCTTCCATTCTACTACTATAAAAAATACAACAAAAAACTGCAGTGGACTGGCGGCAGCGGCGGATCAAAGGCAATTCCACTCGGACTTGGATGTATCTTTCGTTTTGTGGATCTGTGGACTGTGGATTGGCTCCCCCGTTGTCCAAGATTTTTTAATGATGATTTGCTATTTTTTCTCGAGTTTCTTTGCGATCCATTCAAGACCCAATGGATGCTCATGTCTCTCGATATATTGTATCTTTGTTTGTGTGTGTGAAACAATCAGAACGGATTAGTTTGTTAATCATTTTATTATGTGGCAGCGGCAGGCAGTCGGGCAGCTTCGAAACGAATGAGAAATCGAATTAAGATACAAAAGTGATGTGTGTGGTGCACAAAAGGAATCTCTCGAAACAGGAAATCTGCAAAAGGAACACAGAATGGCACTTTGGCTAAAGGAGGGTTTTCTGAGAAAGTAAACTAAATTCTAGGGCTGAAAAGAGAGTTTTTTTGGCTTTAAGAAGTAGTATCTATGGAATACCCTATCATATCTACTGCTTATAATAACCAGAGCCTAAACGAGGCACACTTCCATCATAAAAAGGTGGCACACAGGATAGCATTTTCATTAATTTTCGTGGAAAATCCATCAACTTTGAAAATAGTTTATTTGTTTGGCCGAGAGGTTAAACTCGTTAGACCTCCGCTAAAACGTTGCCTTTTGGGAAATTAATATGTGACGCCTCAATGGCGGCCTGACCCCAAGTGCAGCCTTCATCAATTAGACATTGGGCAGGCCCTTTCACTCTCTCTCGAAGGCCGGACGGATGCTTCATCAATCAACAGAAGATTTTCCTATGCGAATCGGGCATAAGGCGGAGGCATGACCCTGCCCCCGCATAATAAATCAGGAATGGAAGCCATGTGACAATTGTTACAATTGTTCCCCTCCCCCTCCTGGCCTTCCCTCTCCTGTTCCTTTTTATGTAAATCCACAACAAAATGTCAAGTGTTGCAGTTGCAGTTACAGTTTGCAGTGTGGGCTGTGGGCTGTGGCAGATGCAGCGGCTGTGGCATTGTGGCATATTCCTACTGCTGTTGAGGGCATAAATCATTTGAAAGGTCAAAGTGCACACGCCCACGGGTAGCAGCAGCCACAGAGTCCCACAGATACAGATACAAGATACGCTCTCGTACAAGAGCACCATTTTTGGCAACACATGGTCGCCTGATGGCCGGTATCCGCTGTGTCTGCCACAATTTTCAAGTGGGGGGGCAGCATTCGTTGCAGCATGATTTATGCAACATTATGTGTAGAAATGTCACCCGTCGCCCGTTGGTCATAAATCTACCTCCAAGACTGCCACCGACTGGCGACCCACTTAAGTCAGTCGGTAATCAAAGCACCACCACAGCTAATCGAAGGTCTAACCTTATCGGGGCAGCACTCTCTTATCATTCCCGATACCGTGCTATCAGTAACTGGCGATTTTACCGCTGAACAAACTTAAAGTCATTTCGAAATGCTAGTTGTCTAAAACTGAAACTTTTTTGTGGGCTGCACTGCCATTGAACTTGAACTTTGTTTTGTGTCTGCAAATTGTCAGCAATAAATTCAGCAATGCATCAGTGGCAGCAGCAACAGCAGAGGCAACAGCCACATTGACAGTCAAATTAAAGTTGCCATTGCTGCGAGTACCCTCTGGAAGCTGGGGTCTAATGATGTCGAGGATATGTTTGGCAAGCATATAGAGAAGGACGGATCTTTGAGCTAATATAAGAGAGATATTTATTCGGGATAGACCTCAAACACACCTTTGCTCGACTGTGTATTTGTTAAACCCCCAATTTTGAAGATATTTGCATACAAAGTTTATAAGTCCAAGCCGACTTGATGAGAGCTCTATATTGTATAGTTTCAATAGGAACAATCCTACAAAAATTGGTCTTTCTAGGAAAAACTGATATTTCTGTATCATCTAATCAATCAGTAGAGGACTACTACTTATAGAAGGTGATACATGAAATTATGGCCAAAAAATATCAAAAGGAACGTCTTAAAATATGCTTCAAAACATTTTATCAAGAAGTGGCTACTCTTTTTATAAATGGACGGATCTTTGAGGTAATATTAGAGAAAATAAACAGGATAAACATTAATATACGAGAGTGTATACTAAACCCTCAATTGTAAAGACATCTTTTATAGAGAATAAAATAGTTTTGGTTCGTCTTCGTTTAAAGATATACATATATATACATCTATGATAATAGCTCCATACCATATAGTTTCCATAGGAATAATCATTCAGAAAACAAGTCTTTCTACGCAAAACTGCTACGTTTCTATGGATCATCTAAACAATGAGCAGAAATTGTAGCTGTAGAAGATGATACATAAAGTTATACCCAAACAATATCGAAAAAAAGGGTCCTTGCAACCATTTCATCAATATCTGGCTACTGTTTTTATAGCACCCATGTAAATAATGTCTATTAAAGGGTATCTATAGCTTCGAGCAGCTTTTGATCTTCTGTTTTTTGTTTTTTCTTGTTTTTTGCAAACGCTGCTATAGCTGTGGCTGTTGCTGGTGTTTTTGCGTTGGCCATTTAGCATATGGCCCCAGCGACTTGCTGCACTTTTTATCTCTCCCTATCGCACTTTTCTCTCTCCCTCCCCTCTCTCTCTCTCTCTCTCTCTCTGGCTGCGTGTCGCTGGCAGCTGATGCATAACCGTTTAACGCTTCGTTGCCTTCGCCGTGCAAATGAAGTGCAACAACAGCAACAGCGGCGGCAGCAGCCTGCCCACACTCTTACAGTTTGAGAGTCGCTGTTAAAGGTTTTGGCTGGAGGGAAGGGAGGAGCGTAAAGGGCAGCTTAGATGCTTTGGGGGAATGTTTCTGCTGTGCTGCTTCTTAATTTTTTCGTTGCTCATTTTCTGCTTCTCTTCTACGAGTTTTTTCATTTCCCTACTTCCTTCTGCATCTGCCATTTCGTGTCCCCCGCTTTCATGTCTGCCTTTTAGAGTTTGGCGCGCGTTTCCTTTCATTGGGGGTCGCTCTCCGGCTACAGCTCCCCTCTTTAATTCTTTTCTTAAAGAAACTCTGCTGCTGTCCCTTGAAGTTGTCTTTGTTGCAGTCATTAGTCGTCGAGTACAGTGCCCGATGAATCATCCGGCGAGTTGACTGCGAAAATGAAAGTTAAAAGGGCAGACAGGAGATGGTTTCTAAGCATCTTGTTGGGTCTAGCTAGAAAGCTAATGGTGTTATAAGTTTCGCAGTGCATTTGCCATGTGGGAGGTCCACTAATCTTCCACTATAATCTGCAAATTAAAGCGCTTTGCTTGCCGCTCGATTTTCTTACCATTTAAGGTGCTGGCTGGCTACCGAAAGCCGCTTTCGAGTGTGTAATTATCTCGAGTTAAATGCTTATCGCAGTTTGCTTTATTGGCCAGGCAAATTGAGCCACGTCTGTATTTATTGGCCGGGCAAATTGAGCCCGGGTTCAAAGCCGGCACTGCCAACATTAGCATTGGCATGCGGTTCATTAATTCCCTGGCTACAGATACAGATACATATAGACATGACCTCATGCGATGGCATAGTCGATTATTAAATGGAAAACAAATAGGAAGACACATTATTTGCCAGTGATGCGAGGCGTTGAGATATCTCCCCTTTGGAGGCCACGATTCCAGCAACTGTTTGTCACTGATTCGCGACTTGTATCTGCACCTTTTCTCCGCTTAATTTACGGATATTAGATACCGCGATGACGCCTCAGGCATTGCAATTATTTGCCAGTAGATTCTCTGTGTCTGTGTTGCTCTTAAACCTTTGGCTAGTCGCTAGTCCCTCCCTCCCATCGCTGCTTGAGATTCTCCTTTTCTATGCCCTGCCAATATCCCAGGCATTGGCTCACTTTTCGATAAACATCTAACACGTTTTCCATTTTAATTTGCGTGTCGCTTATGCAAATTGTGCCGAGGCGCGGCAACTGGTTGAGGCTTTTCATTGGAGCCCCCCAATCTACGGCTGTGAGTCGCTTCTGTGGGTAAACAATGTCTCAGCTTCGACCCATACCGGCCACGGGTTCAGTGTAAGTTCAAGGTCAGTCCGTGTCCGAGCTGAGCTCATGCTCTGCCGCCGTTAAAAGCACTTGAGATTGCTTCGCTTTTTACGATCTCTGGCCCCGAGATGGCATTGTTTAATTGTTGGGGAAAGGCCGCGGTGGGGGCGCATCCTGGCGGAGACATCCTTCCTTCCTCTGTGTCACGTTACTCATACGCACTGTAATCAATTTTTATGCCTGTCGCATACGTGAGCTGGCAGACCAATGAGGCGGAGACAGAGATACGGAGAAAGTTTCAAAGGGTTGTGGCTAGGGGCTGTTTCGCCCTACCATTCTCGGGGTTTATGGGATGTACGTGGTTTTTTAATTTGAATCGTGTTGATTGTAATGTGTGGCATGTGGCAACGTGCGATGTGTGGAGGGATGGGACGGGTTGTGCTTGTTGTGATCACGTTTGCAAATTTTATTATTTAATTAGTCTGGCAGTAGAGGGAAAGGCATTTCAAATGCCTGCCATGTCGCCCAATTTGATAATAATAAAAATGCTAAATCGTTGCGAGGGAGAAAGGGTACTCTTTTGTGCTTATTTCTGGATATAATTTTGATGAACGGCACTCTTTTCCTTGGGGCAGGGCATTGCTTGAGATAAATTAACTCATTCTTCAGTGCTTCCGCTTCAAATGCGAATGCTATGCTTTGTGGTGTGGTGTGGTGTGTGGCACGTCTGACTGTCCAATTGCAATTACAACTTCCGCTGTGAGTCACTTTGAACTCTGCCCTCCGTTCTCTAATGGCGCTCATTAGTTACTCCAAGTCTCTTGGTTTCGCTGAGTGTTCCCCTACAATCCCCAATCGCCAATTGGTTTGCTCAGTCAGCTGTCTTGCCGCCAGGCCTTCAATCTCCAACAGTCTGCAGCCAGCCACGGAGTAGCCATAACACTCTCTGCTCTGCCAGTCACGTTGCATCATAAAAAATACCCAGAGATGGCAGAATAGTTGAACAACAGCTCTGCTGGGGCTCTGGCAATAGCCAAAGGGTTGACACAGGTTCCAAGGCATAAATATGCTCGAGGTAAGCACACACTGGGGGAAATAGACCACACTAGAATGTGGTTTTCAAATGTATCTTGGGATGTTTTACAAGCTGGAGAGATTGCTCTGGGAATTCAGGGAAGGAAGAGATACAAGATCTGGAAAAGAACATGATTTGCTCCTCTTAATGGAAGGTGTAAGCCTCAAAAGGGATGATCAAGGTATAGAAGACATATCTTCTGATTAGGAAATCGATTAATCTTTTACTATATACCGAATATTACTATATATACCTATATATACTCCATATCTGAGACTATATTCCTTAGATACTCGTATTTTCACACATTTATTGAGGTTTTCCCTGATTTCCGCTCAGTGTACGAGGGTCGAATCATTTCAAAAGTTTTTCAAGCCCGGCTTAGACCCTTTTACACTCGTCTGTTGTCCATGACTCATGTGCGACGATTGTGGAGGTGAGTTGCAAGTGGCAAGTGCAGCGTCTTGCATACAAAACAGGCAGCCGAACAGCACAGCAGAGAACTCTATGGAGAACTCTCTTTATAAATGCAAGACACGGAGGAGATATGCTCATAAAGAAGGGGTCTTATGAGAGGGGTTGGGGGTATCGTATGGGAGAGTCACAATTGCGATGATAAATTATAACGTCAGCCCCCAAAGCAAGGCACCGAGGACCGCTATACTAACCTCTCGTTTACTTCTGCTCCTCTCCTCCCGTTGCAGGCCCATGTGGTGACGGCGTTTGAACAGTCGCTGACCAACATGACCAATCGCCTGCAGCAGCTGACGGCGACGTCGGAGCGCAAGGACGGAGAGCTGACGGACATGCGGCAGACCATCGAGCTGCTGAGGAAGCAGTCCATCCAGGCAGGCCTCACCACCGCGCATATGCAGAGCATGGGACAGAATCAGAATCACCAGCTGCAGTCGCAGCCCGGGGACCAGAAGCCACCGCCAGGACCGGGGGGCAGCAGGTCCGCCAGCAATGTCAATGGCAACGGCACTGGCAATGGCAACGGCATACCCATCGGATTGGGAATGGTGCGTCAGCACAGCACGGACTCGATGTGCTCCTTGAACTCCATTAGCTCGGGATGCTCGGCGGCGCAGGACAAGAACAAGGCCAACAAGAAGAAGGGGTGGCTGCGCAGCAGCTTCACCAAGGCCTTCTCGCGGAACGCCAAGATCTCGAAGACTAGTCGCCATGTGGGACACCACCACCACCACAATCATCACGGACAGGAGCACAGCTCCGGGAAGACACCGCTCCCGAATGGTCATGGCGAGCCGCTGGGTCTGGCGGCCCTGGCCACCCAACCGGCGCCTCCTTTGCCTAACAGCAAGCAGGGCAGTCCCGCCAAGACCCTGACGCTGATCGACAACGCCAAGCCCATCGATGCCATCGACCAGGAGGACCAGCAGGTGGTGGAGGACCTCAAGAAGCAGCTGCGCGAGAAGGATCTCGTCCTCACCGACATTCGGCTGGAGGCCCTGAGCTCCGCCTCGCAGCTGGAGAGCCTCAAGGACATGATGAACAAGATGCGGTCCGAGATGATGTCCCTCAAGCAGAACAACGAGCGTCTGCAGAAGCTGGTGACCACCCGCTCCCTGGCCGGCTCCGAGGTGAGCCTCGGACAGGCGATCAGCCCCAACGGATCGGTGGCCGGCAGCTCTGAGGTCTCGCGCCGCTACTCGCTGGCCGACGGCAATGCGCGACCGCCCATGGAGCTGCCACCACGCCTCAGCGAGGAGTTGGAGGAGGAGTGCATGCCCCCAGCACCGGCGCCAGAGCCCCCACCACCGCCAGCACCAAACACCGCCGCTGTGGCGCCTCTGAGTCCCAGCACACACATTGATCTGACGCCTCCACCACCGGCCCTGGAGACGGCGCCGCTGGCCAGCCCCGTGCACATGCCCAGCGCCGTCGAGGATCTGCCCGACGTGTGCGACGGCAAGAAGATTGCCATCGCCTGCTACCTGGGACAGCCGGAGTCGTTTGCCAAGTACTGCGAGGAGCTGCAGGAGCTGGATGGCTTCTATGCCAATGGCTCGATCATCGCCAGCCACGAGGCCGACCCCCAGGCGCAGAGCGAGCGCAAAGTGAGCTTTGCAGCCGCCAGCTCCAACGAGTTCATCGTCGCCTGCACCTACATCTCGGGCAAGACGACCTGGCAGAATCTCGACTACATTGTGCGCAAGACCTTTAAGGACTATGTGGCTCGCATCGATCCAGGCACCAATCTGGGCCTGAACACGGACTCCATCACGTCGTACCATCTGGGAGAGGCCAAGCGCGGGCCGGAAATGGGCTTCCCCGAGCTCCTGCCCTGCGGCTACATTGTGGGCAGTGTCCGGACGCTGTACATCTGCCTGCAGGGCGTTGGGAGTCTGGCCTTCGACAGCCTCATTCCGCGCAGCATTGTGCACCGCTACATCAGTCTCCTCACGGAGCACAGGCGGCTCATCCTGTGCGGTCCGAGCGGCACTGGGAAGTCCTATCTGGCGCGTCGCCTAGCCGAGTTCCTAGTGGCGCGTGCGGGACGGGGAAATCCCTCAGAGGCCATTGCCACATTCAAGTAAGTCTTCATTTTATATGTAATTTTATAGAAAGAAGGAATGGCACTAATCAGCACTTCTCTTGCAGCGTGGACCACAAATCCTCGAAGGATCTGCGGCAGTATCTGGGCCACATTGCCGAGCAGGCGGCCATTGCAAATGGCGCTTCGGAGCTGCCTTCTGTGATCATTCTGGACAACTTGCACCATGCCTCTGCCCTGGGCGATGTCTTCTCCTGCCTGCTGAGCGCCGGGCCGGCCAACAAATTGCCCTGCATTATTGGCACCATGTCGCAGGCCACCTGCAACACGACCAATCTGCAGCTGCACCACAATTTCCGATGGGTAAGGCATAACCGAACCAGGCAGCTCCCCTAAACAGAAACTAACACCGAAACGTTTTCCAGGTCCTTACGGCCAATCATATGGAGCCCGTCAAGGGCTTCCTTGGACGCTTTCTGCGGCGGCGACTGTTCCAGCTGGAGCTGCAGACGCAGCATGCCCAGCCAGAGCTGGCGTCGGTCTTGGCCTGGCTGCCCTCCGTCTGGCAGCACATCAATCGTTTCCTGGAAGTCCACAGCTCCAGTGACGTGACCATTGGCCCGCGTCTGTTCCTCTCTTGCCCGCTAGACTTGAAGGACTCGCAGGTGTGGTTCACCGACATTTGGAACTATCATCTGTCCCCCTATCTGGTCGAGGCTGTGCGCGAGGGAGTGCAGCTCTATGGCCGCCGGGGCGGAGCCTGGAACGATCCTTCTGTCTTCATACGCAACTCGTATCCCTGGCCCTATGGGCCCGACTCAGTGCCACCGCTGCGACAGATCAATGCCGAGGATGTGGGCTTAGAAGGCGTGGCATTGACAAACGGGGAGAACCAGGATCCTCTGGTGGGTTTTGCCTTGTAATATCGTACGCTTCAAATACTAATCTTGGACTCTTCTCCACAGCTCAATATGCTGATGCGCCTGCAGGAGGCTGCCAACTACTCGGAGGCGCAGGATCAGGAGTCGGACTGCGCCAGTCTGGACTCCAACGTGACGCCGGACAGCTCTGCGGGCGCCGAGTAAACCTCCGCAGTTGAATCCACTTCGTACATGCCAAAATTTAAAAGGACCCGAACCAGACCCGAACACGTCCGCTGTGGGCCCGCTGCACTATCCATCCCCCAAATCCGCACAAATGAGATTTCTTGCACTACTTTCGCAGCCGAGTTCTTAAGCAGTTCCAAGAGGTTTCCATTTGCACCAACTCTATTCTATATCTTCTCGGTATTCTCATGATCCATTCCCATATCTAGAGTTAATTGTACTTTTTAGCGCACTTGTTAAAAATGCAAATTGTCCACCTCCAACACCACTACCAGAACCATTTATAACCACATTCAACTCTAGTAGTTTGGCCCACAGCTGTGCTTCGATGTTCGAGGCATCCCCCTAAAATGAGAGAAGAGAACCTTATCTAACATTAAATGTTAGAAAATTGAGAAATAGATCGTTTTTGTACATAGAAAAACCAAAATCCCCTAGTCTTAAGTGACACAACTGTACGGCGGTATTGACTTTTTATATCCTAACCCAAGCCCAAGCCTAACCAAGCCCAAGCCCCGGCAGATCGTATGAGAATAATCGTAAACTAATATTTAAACCTATTGTAAATGTAGCTATAAGTTTTTGCTACTACCAATTTACAAGATGTGTGTACATTTGAAGGAAAAAGCTTTTACTTTAGTTTAATTATTTGCGTAATTATCATTAAATATTGTTACAAACATATTGCATATTTATAAAAAAAACATAAAACCCAATGCAGCAAAATACCATTTAAATATTTATTATGCCAAGTCGCGCTTAAAAACAGGAAATATGCGAACATAAATACGTAAAAGTCCCCCTGATCCCTGGACAAATAGCTAAATGAAAAACCGAACCACAAGTCCCCAAACAGAAGAGAAAACCCACAAAGTACTATCCATACTAACAGTAAAACTATACGATACAATACAACAATTTATGTGTCTCTGTCTAATTTAAATGTGTGCATTTATGAGATATGACATCAAATCAAAATAAAATAAAATATAATATAAAGCAAATTGTCTTTGCTTGGGATCTATAACGGGAAAATGGCAATATCCTTATTGTATTTGCTCCCAAACGATCGGGAATAAGTATAAGTATAGATTAGTGTGGAAAATATACTTTGTCCTCAAATCGATAAGGACTCTATAAGGTCGAGGATTTTCTTCCGATTACGCGAAGCCGTCACACGCCCCGATCGGACTACAAGTAACCCAGAAATCTAAACATGTAAGGCTGAGGATATTGGAGTCCTTATCCAAGGATCAAAAAAATTTTTCCAATCACAGAATGCTGTCGCTCGACTCGATCGGGCCACAAATAACAGAGAAAACAAGATATATGTGACTAGAGAAAATATCCTTGATCCTTGGTCCTTAAAAATGACTCCATCAGATCAAGGATTTTTTTCCGATTACAGGAAGCCATTGCACGTGCAGATCGACCCAAAAATAGCGCAGTAAATACAACTGGCTTGTATTTACTTATAATTGAAAATGTAGTTCAAGAAATCGCCGATAGGAGCGCCACTGTACAATAAAAAACACCAGCGACCTCCTGCTGATTTCTGTTCGCCTGGTATCCCAGATCAGAAATTTCTCGTTTTCTGCCTTTTGAGTATCCGAAAATTGAAGTTGTCCAAAATGTTGTTGTTGTCAATTGTTCTACAAAAAATTTGTGTTGTTGTACAACAAAAACTCTCAGCTTGGAACTGAAAACGAGCAATTTCAAATCTTGGATACCACGCGAGCAGAAATCAGCAGAAGGTCGCTGGTTTTTGTGATCCCCCAAAAGTATGCAATACAACATTTTGCATTTGATGCAGCTGCTTTCTCCTGATTTCTGTTCGCCTGGTAGCCTAGATCTGAAAATCGAATATTTTCGTTTTTGATCGCCACCAAAATGAGGGTGTTTGTTGTAGGAACTGGAGGTTGTTGTTGTAATTTGCTTTTTATGGATAACTCCGCCATTTCTTGCCCGATCTTGCCTCCTGTAATCGGAAGAAAATCCTTCATCTGATGGAGTACTTATTAAGGACCAAGGATCAAGGATATTTTCTCCAGTCACATATATCTTTTTTTCTCTGTTCTTTGTGGCCCGATAGGGTTGTGCGACAGCTTTCTGTGATTGGAAAAATGTTGTTGATCCTTGGATCCTCCTTAGCCTTGCATATTTAAATTTCTCGGTTATTTTTAGTCCGATCAGGTCGTGCGACGGCTTCTTATAATCGTTGGAAAATCCTTTCTGTGATGGACGAAGGACCAAGGATATTTTTATCCAGTAATATAGTGCGACGGCTTTCTGAGATCAGGAAAGAGATATTTTTATTGTTATAATATATTATTATAATCTTGTAGTGAATCCTTATCAAGGATATTATTTCCGGCCTTCCTTACTTAGTTTTCTCTGCTATTTGAAGGCTGATCTCGGCGTGATCTTGTGATCAGAAAAAAGTCCTGGATTCGATGGTGTCCCTATCAAAGATCAAGGATATTTTCCCCAGTCATACATACTTACTTTTCTCCGCCATTTATTGTATGATCTGGCCGCCCCACATCTCCTCGTGATCGCGAGAATACCGCCCAAACGTTTGGCATTAAGGACAATAAGGATATTGCCTTTCCACCGTTATAAATCGCTATAGCTCCGCCATTTCTTGTACGATATAGGCGTGCCATGCCTTCTCGTAACCGCCAGAGTAATAAGAAGTATTAAGCTTTTCTGTATATTATTTTAATTCAATTATATATGTAGTTCAAACTTAATGGCAGTTGTCCAATAGTGAAGAACAATCAAAGCAGCTGGAGTTAATATAAGTCCTGTTCAAGCTTCTGTTTGCGTTACGTAATCAGCATACTTGGTTAGCTAAAATTAAGCATAATTCACTTTAAAAGGTGGAAAAGACTACAGTTGTGTTCAGACTTTCCACGTGTCGACGTGATCATCACACTCAGAGTTGTGTGGATTGCAACGACAGATGGTGCTATAGGATACATTTCTGGCTGTATCTTCCCACTGCATTCCTGGATTGCTGCTGTAATGTAAAAAGTGCTATGATCTGTCTTCTTGGAACTGTGGTAGAGCTTTTAAATTACTTGTAGGTGGTCCCATGTATCTCAGTGCTAGGACTCCATCGGGATCCCGTGGTACGATCATATAGAGTATATATGTATCTTTAAAAGACACATTTCCTGCAAAAGGCCAAGTCCGAACCAATTCGATCCGGAACGCTTCTCGCCGAAGTAACGTCAGCAGCACCACGTATTTTTCCTTTGATGCTGATCCTAGTGGCTGCATTGGCCCTGGAGCATTGGAGATTAAAATAAGACTCCTTCATATCCTGAAGAGCATTCAGATGGAACTGTGCGAGAGGACGCTGCCGGAGATGGTGTTCAATCCAAAGCATTCATCCTAACTGCAAAATAAGGAACATAAATACCTACGTTTTATGAAGGATACGGTTTAAAGTGAATATACAATTCGATATATGTAGAACCTTTTCTGTTGTTGTTTGTATTAGAATCTTTTCGCAAGATCAGTTCAAAAATATGCACACAAATTCGACAGTTTAGTTAGCCAATAGCTAAGGCCATGAGTGAGGTCTATTCAAAGGTGTTTTCCAAGAGCTAACTACAAGATAATTTATGTAATACGATATACATACGAACAAAATGACCACACACTTTGCCCTTTTGTGGCAACCCTTGCCAGCAATGTATACATACATAAGCATATCCATGTCGTATGTCGTCCGTGTTGCGTTCCGTCGGCAGCAATTCAGTCAACTTAAACTATAATAATATAAACTATAAACAATAATAATAATATTTACAATATACCATAATAACAAAAATAATACAAAATAGCTAGACTTTACGGAAAAGAGCTGGTGAGGTAACACTGATTGGAACTGGTTTCAAATATCGCGCACAATTAAAATACTTTACAGCACTAGTCTCGTATCCAGTCGATAGTATCGATAGACAAGATCCAATAACAGCAAGTTTTTAAAATAAGCAAGTCAATTAGAAAATAGGTTCATGAATTGAATTGGATAAAATTATGTGGGCAGAACTAAATGTTTTAGTTAGCCAGAATTATTCAACGGAATATCAAAATCGAGAAATATGTAAAATATAACTTGAATTCGTCAGTATATTTACAGTATATTTTGAAAATGAGACCGTATAATTCAGTATTTATTTGAATCGGGTAATGATATTTTTTACCCGGTTGACAGCAATGAGTCCCGGCAACACTATTTTTCATACCCTAGAGAAAATGATATTATAGAATTGAGAAAATGTTTGTCATCCCAGGCTCTGTAGGTTACAAGATACTAATCATATGCATGAATATGTCTAAAACATATAAATTTGGGAAAATTTCTCTATTAATTATGTTTTAAAAACAGTTCGGAAAACAGGATTTTCATATTAAATTAACGAAACATGGTATAGAAAGGCATATTCACGCATCATGTCCTTATCAATGGCCTTAAATTATGTGGGCAGAACTAAACGTTTTAGTTAGACAGAATTATTCAACGGAATATCAAAATCGAGGAATATGTAAAATAGAACTTGAATTCGTCAGTATATTTTCGGTATATTTTTAAAACGAGAGCGTCGGACGGTATATTTTCACGATAAAGGTCACACTGCTTGAAGGAGTAGTTAGGTAAATGAAAAAAATTGTTTAAATCCAAAATTGTGAAAAACCAGTGAGCACAAGAACTACTATAATAAGAAAAACACACAGCCTGCTGCATACCCTAGCTGAACAACACCATTGACAGCTGGTTGTGGCCATCGCGACGGAAAATAGTCAAGCCGATGCTGGCCGATTACACAACACCTGGCGCAGCGTGAAAAATGGGAGAATTATGCGAAGAAGCCCGAACTGGCAGCACAAACTGTGGCTAAACAGAAGGCTGGGGTGCCGCGGGAACGCCTTGATGGTCATGCGACTATGCAAATACAGTGATTTATATATCACGTAGTACATCAAGTGTTACATAACCTAGTGCCTCGGTGCATGCATCATGAACTCACCAACTCTCTCTGTGTCTGTCTTCCAATTGCAGCAACTGCGATAGAATGGCTCTCAGACTAATCAACCACGCTATGCTCCGCCAGCTGGCCGCTCAGTTGCCCCGCAACGCCCAGGTGGGCAGCGTTGCCTCCGTCCACACCCTGGACAAGATCGGCAAACGCGAGGTTGTCGGCTACGGTTGGAACGGCACCGCTTGCTACGCCGACCGTGTGGACTACCCCATGCCGGCTGTGCGCTTCCGCGAGCCCAACAACGAGATCAACGCCCTGCGCGCCAAGGAGCAGGGTGACTGGAAGAAGCTGAGCCCCCAGGAGATCAAGGTCCTGTACCGCGCCAGTTTCTGCCAGACCATTGCGGAGGTCCAAGCCGGCACTGGCGAGTGGAAGCAGCACTTGGGCGTTAGCCTGCTCTTCTGCGCCGGAGCCATCTGGATTGCCATCCTGATGAATCTGTTCGGTGAGCCATCGCATGTCCTGAAATGATAAAAAGGATTCAAACATTTGCTTTTAGTCTACGACGAGCTGCCAGTTACCTTCGACGAGGAGCACCAGAAGGCACAGCTGAAGCGTATCATTGATCTGGAGATGAACCCCGTGACTGGTCTGACCTCCAAGTGGGACTACGAGAACAAGCAGTGGAAGAACTAAGTCCGCAATTCCAGATAGCCCCCTGTGTGTGACAGTAATTAAGCAAACTTCGATGTTTATTAAGTGGAACCCAAGATAGTTACAATTAAAGTTGTGGCCGCTGCTGGCTAAACTGAAATTCGAGAAGCTGGTCCCTCCGGAGTATGCATCTGATTAGGAGCCCGTCAGTCCTTGTAATGTTCATACGTTTCATCGTTGCAAATCGTATACAGCAAAACAAGATGCTGCTTCGCATAAGCCTTGAACTCTTCCACCGCGGGTGCGGGTAGAATTGCGCCTGCAGGGTTTAACTTTTTCCGGAACCCACTCCAACACAGCTGCGCGATATGGGGGTACAATTCCTTTATATGCTGTACCAAACGCTTTGGGCCGAACTTTAACAGTTCTTCAGCGGTAAACAGATCCGCCTCGGAAGTGGCTTTACAGGCAACGGCGAGCATCATGGAAGCATACAGCAGCCAGAATATAGTAGACATCTTTCAGTGGCTGTGGACAGTCGCACAATACTAAAATGAAGCACCACCTTTACGATTTGTCAGCTTGCATTTAAGCGTTTAATTGGGATTAGTCAATGTGTTTATATTTATCGCATGCTTCAGCTAATTTCTTTGATATTGCCGATAGCCTCCGCAGCAGACTTTCCTTATGTATAAGCATCATTGTGTCCGTGTCGCTGCAAGTCGCGGCCAAGGATGGATAGTTGTCCAGCAGCCATTGCCTCTGCACTTTTAGGTCTCCCTTGGGCAGTACTTCGGCCAAAGCACCAGAAATGGCCACCACTAAAATAAACTGTCAGCAAAAGTTAGGATTGCGAACACCCACAGCTGAGCAGAAAAACACTCACCACCTTGACCAAACTATTCATTTTAAATACGAGTAGCTTCTGTTTTCGAGCAACTATTTATGGGTTACAAAATTTGAAATTCGGCATGCATTTTGCATTTCAGATCAATCAGTGATGCCTGCGCCGGTGATGTTTTGACCTTCGGATTGGGATTTGTCGCTCTTCTAGAATATTCTTTGCCATACTATCGATCTTAGAAAGCATCTCCTTAGTTTTCTCTGGGTCCGGCTTCGGCGCTGTTTCACTGCCAGTCAAAAAGCATGATGATTATATTTATTGGGGAATTTAAATGCATTTTTTACTCACAGATCCGATTTCCACTCGTGAACCTTTAGGAGCCTGGCCTTGATCTCCATATCTTGCAGTTGCTTTAGCTTTTCCTGCTCAGTCAAGGGCCCCTTCGTCGTTCCATGTGTATGGTCATGGGGCGGAGTAGTCTTGGGCAAGTCGGGCCTAGTATCCATTTTATAACTGAAAGGCACAGAAATGATTTTAAGGTCCGATTTCAAAGTACAGCCCAAAGTACTACTCACTGAGAGTACCAATCGTAGCCCTTATACGGGGGTCTATGCATGTTGTGTTTGCGCCTGTGATGTGGTCTATCGTTGGGCGAATGAATCAGATAATTGGTTTCCTCATAGGCATCGCCACAGCACGCATAGATGTGGATGCAGAATAGGAAGACCAAAAACATCATGATATGGCTTAGTCCACTCCGATGTAAGCCATCACTGGATGCGATCTTCCATACATTTCCTGGGGTGAAACATTTTGGATTAGTTATCAAATAAGTGAAACTAATTTGATTATATTTCCTAATAGTTTAAGACCTTAACTCAAGGTTAGTAAGTGGGAGTTCCATTAGAAAGAAACAGGGATCTAGGGTTTTGGGTTCCAGGTTAGTGACATGGTGGTATGAAATCTACTACTACCACACGAGTATACTCGTAATCTACTAAATTCTAGGATGAAGTATCTAGAGTATTAAGCAATCTTTCCGCTCTCCAAGTGTCCATTATTTTCAGGGGTCGCAAACATTTATTTATTGGATAGATAGCAAATGATCTTATTCTATAGATCGCTTGTAGATCCAACCTTCTCTAACTATCTTTGACTATTGGGGCGATTATTTTCTTGATGAGCCCTCATACGTGGCTTCAAATGACTCCAGGCCGCCTCTCTTTTGATATTGTGGAAGCCATCGTGGGCGCGTACGTGGCGCACCTTTGCCAGGGCCGTCTGTAGGCCCAGGAACAGAGCGATCTATTGGTGGAATTGGCGGCTTCTTAGGAGTTCTACAATTCTGTAGAAACCAGGACGCTTACCCAACAAAAGAAACCCAACCTCATGATGGTCCCAAACAGACTTAGTCATCACTGCACCCGATCTTCCATACATTTGGCATTGGGGCGTAACATTTGGCATTAGTGTGGGAATACCCATGCATTTGTCCATTCGTTGCGGAACAAATTCAACTAATTTAAATAATATATTGCTTACAAGTTGCTCTCCTTCGGGGAGCTATCTCCGGCAGAGGGAAATGGTTTTAGATTATGCTACTACTTTTACTAGCTGTGGTAGTAATATATTCAAGACAAGTACCTATTAAGCAATCGGAAAGGGCAAATTAAACTATTAATTAATCATAGACAGACAGATGAGCAAGGTTTCTGCTTCCCATTGTATTCAAAGGCGCTTTCAATGCATTTATTGGATAGTAAATGATCTTGTTCTACAGATAGCATGCAGATCGGACCTTCTCTAACTATTATGCAGCAGCAGTAGTAGTATCAGCAGCAGCAGCAGCAGCAGCAGTAACAGACTCAGAAGCAGCAGTACTATCTTTATTGACAGTACTAAAAGGAAGAGTATATCCGTGCTTTTCCATTTGGTAGTGCCATCTTTTCCACAAGTTCGCTACTCCTTCTCTTCGTTCTTTAGCCATTTGATCGCCTCCATTTTCACCAGTTTCTGCCTGTACGCCCAGGAACAGGAAAAACGTAATCTATATGGAAATTGGAGGGATTTTTAGAAACCTTGGGATTTTCCAAGGCAGTAAGAGGGTGGCGTACCAAATAAAATAGGCACAAACGCATGATGTTCCCAATAACAACCGTTTTCGAGTGACAATTGAAGCGTATTTCACATTTATTTCGTCTACGTTTCCAATCAATTTAATTTGTCATGCCGCTACCCCACCAACACACCCCCAGGTGTTTCTGATTCGATGACTGATGCAGAATGGTTACTTAGCTTGTGGCTTATTCCACGCCGATGTTGAATATCAGTGGATTACATTTCTTATAATTATACAGATACCCGCGACATGCATATCGGACCTTCTCTATCATTGGCTAATTCTTTTCCCCGTGGCCAAGTATATCCTTCCTATCTTCCTTTCCTCTCTTACCCAGCAAATAAACACATAAACAAATGAAACCGTATGCTGTTCCCAACGACAGTGGTCTACGAGTGAAAAAACAACCACAGTTCACTTCATTTCGGATACGATACGAGTCTGTCTAATTTAATTTGTCATGCCACCGCACCCGAGCGCTGAGTAATCTTTAAACTTCTCGCCGCCGCATTCCGGGTGTCCGTTCACTGAAGAATATCGTTGTCTGTGGTGAAGCGATCGTTCCAGTGCGACCAGTACTTTTCCGTTTTCAAGCTGTGGAAGCCATCGTGCGCCTTCACGTGACGGGAGCCGGGCTTGTGGGAGGGCCCCGGACTCACATACGGATCCCCGCCATTATTATACTCCGGTAAGTAGGTCATCAGATCCATTAAGCCAGTGGTGGTGGGGGGTACAGTGGGTGGACTGGGATTCGTCCCTGGAGTGTTCGGATCGTTCGCACCGATTGTGGTCGGCGGCGTAGACTCCGTAGACTCCGTTACTACCTCCTCGTCCATTCCGTTGGCACCTGCCTCGTCATCTGTTGCATCGTCTGTTCCGGTCTCTTCCTCTGCCTCCGAAGGTTCTTCTCCCGCAGGCGAGTTGCCCGCTGCATCTCCCGCCGGCGCCTCTTCTTCAAATACATCTCCCACTGGCGTTTCTAGTTCAGCTGCATCTCCTGCAGGCGCTTCTGCTGCAGGCGAATCTCCGGCAGGCGCTTCTGCTGTAGCTGCATCTCCAGCAGGCGCTTCTGCTGTAGCTGCATCTCCAGCAGGCGCCTCTGCTGCAGCCGCATCTCCAGCAGGCGCCTCTGCTGCAGGCGCATCTCCGGCAGGCGCCTCTGCTGCAGCCGCATCTCCAGCAGGCGCCTCTGCTGCAGGCGCATCTCCGGCAGGCGCTTCTGCTGTAGCTGCATCTCCAGCAGGCGCCTCTGCTGCAGCCGCATCTCCCGCAGGCACCTCTGCTGCAGGCGCATCTCCCGCAGGCGCTTCTGCTGTAGCTGCATCTCCAGCAGGCGCCTCTGCTGCAGCCTCATCTCCCGCAGGCGCTTCTGCTGCAGCCGCATCTCCGGCAGGCGCTTCTGCTGCAGCTGCATCTCCCGCAGGCACCTCTGCTGCAGGCGCATCTCCCGCAGGCGCTTCTGCTGTAGCTGCATCTCCCGTAGGCGCCTCTGTTGCAGCAGCATCTCCCGCAGGCTCCTCTGCTGCAGGCGCGTCTCCGGCAGGCGCTTCTGCTGTAGCTGCATCTCCCGCAGGCGCCTCTGTTGCAGCCGCATCTGCCGCAGGCGCTTCTGCTGCAGCAGCATCTCCTGCAGGCGCTTCTGCTGCAGCTGCATCTCCCGCAGGCACAACTTCCTTTGGTGGCTCGTTTTGTAGTTCTGAAGGACTACCCTCTTGTGCTGTAACAGCCGCCAAGTGGACCAGCAACAGCAAAAGTATTCCCATCTGCAAAGATACCATCCATTACGAGTCCGCAGGTCCTAAAAAGGTCCCCCCCTCCTTACCGTTTTGCGTATCGTCATGTCAACGTCAGGCGTTGCATATGTGTCATTCGATGGAACAAGCCGCAAGCCGCTGGGCAAAGCCACCTTTATAGGTGGGGGCGCAGGCCCGTCCAGACGCAGGTTTAATTGATTACCAAAACTCATGGCTGCCCTATCGCTCCGTTTGAAATTGATTAAAAGCGTCGTTCTGTTCTGGATTTTAACGAGCGGAGCGAATGCCGAACGCAGGCGAGGGAATCGCCCCGAAGACGCTCACAAGACGCGTGCAACACCTGATGGATTTCTGCCTGTGGCCGGGTTTTCCTACTCGACTGTCTGTTTGTCTGTCGCTTCCATTCCATTCGATTCCGATTCTGAGTGTGAGTGTGAATGAGTAAGTGAGGCGTTGATTACTGCTCGTACTACTCGCATTGATTCGCCTGCAATTTCCATAAACGTGGGCGATGCTGGGGCTATAAAAGCCACAAGCCGCGGCGATTCCACCAAACAGTACAGATTGAGAACCATCCCGAGATGTTCATTAAGCTCTTGCTACTCAGCCAGGTAAGTCGATCCGAGCTTGTACTTCTGGCCAGAACATTCCACTGACTGCTTCTCTCTCTTCTTGTAGCTTCTGGCCCTCTGCCTTTGTGCGCAGTTGAGTCTCGACGAAGGCAAGGCGGCCGTCGATGCCTCAGTCTACAGCGATGAGGAGACATTGGACGATGTTCATCCGTCCTCCCACCAGTACGACCCCCACCACAAGGTTCCACATCACGGGCCAAAGGTGGAGACTCCTACCCCGGTGCCCGAAACGACCACAGTGCAGCCGCAGCTTGTGCCGGAGAACGATGGCACTGCCGCTCCGGAGGAGGGACTGCAGCAACTAGACGACGGAATGGGCCAACAGAATGATGGCTCTGCAGTTCCGGTATCCACAACGACGCCCGAACCAGAGCCAGAGACGACCACTCCTATAACAACAACGACAACAACAACGCCCAAGCCGAAGAAACATGAGTCCCATCCCCATCCACAGCCGTACCCTCTTCCTCATCCGTTCCCTTATCCTCATCCCCACTCGCATCCGTATCCCCCCCATCCGTATCCTGGGCTGGTGTTCGGACCAAAGCCAGTGCCCGGCTCGGAGGAGTCGTCTCCTGCTCCCAAGGAAACCAAAGAAACCAGCAATGAATCACCAGAGCCTACTGCCTATCCTTCTTATCCATCGTATCCGCCCTTCCGGCCACCGTACTCCCCCTTTCCAGCCACAACTTTCCATCGCCCTGGACCTTATCCGAGCTTCCCGGGATTCGGACCCGCTCCGGGCTATGGATTCCGTCACGAACACCATCCCAAGGAAGGCAAGGATGACTCCTCCGATGAAGAGCCGATGGAAAAGAGCAAGGAAAACGAGAAGTCCGATGAGGTAGAGGATGTGGCACTTAGGCCCCCGGGGTATGGCTATCCACAGCTTTACATCGTGCCACGTCGTCCCGTGGTTTACTCCAGTCCGGGCCGTGGCTACGGCTCCCCCTACGGCGGATACGGACGCTACTAAAGCACCGTAAAGCACCTCCTGCCCATCTCTTGGCTGTAAAAATGTAAACACTCAGATCTTAAATATATATACTCGTAATTACGTATTTTGTACGCTCTATAAGTATTGAATTTATTGATTTCCCTGTCGTTCGGTCGATCGTCTATGGCTTTTCCCCGTTCTGATAACCCCGAGGCGTTGGTTCTCTCACCTTGCGGTTTTCCAGTCAAACGGGTTGTGGAGAGGCATCGTCGTCAGACTTAATTGCCATTGCATTCCGCATCGGGCACTCACAGTTCCATCGACTATCGCCGGATAGAGACGTACAGCTCTCGGAAATGTTGCTCCCTTGCGTGCTGCTGCTAATCATTGGCCATGGGGTGAGTGCACAATCAAAATGGAATACGAGAAGTTCTCTACTTAATCTTTTCATCATTTAGCTTTGCCGCACTTTGCCTCAGCAGAAGCTACGGGTTATACGCGATACAAGAAATCTACCAACAGATCTGTTCAAGCCAGTTGGAAACGGAGGCGGTAAAAAGTCGATCGCCAATGAAGGACAGAATGGTACTGTCATACTAGAGCCCACAGATGGCGTGGAGTTCCTTGAGGTAAGAGAAAACAAATCTTTAGAGGCAAAGCCCTTTCCTAAATCCACTTTTATGCCTTTCTCAGAAAACCGAAGGAGAGGTCGCAGCTGTCTCAGAATCCGAAGAATCTGAAAGTAATCCCCCTTGGCCCAACTATCCACATAACTCTTTCTTTTCCAGTAATTTTTCACCGGTATATTTTTGAACTATTCCACTCTACTTTTCCTCTCTAATTCTTAAAATTTGACTTGCAGCCACCTGTTTTCAATGGAAGAAACGTGATGTTTCCTCCCAATAATATTCGCCCCAACCCCAGCCCCAGCTTCAACGGGAATAACTTTCCGACGAGTTCTTTCCCGAACAATCCCAACACCTTTCCCCCATTAAGTGGCACATTTCATAGCTCGGGACTTGATCCACGTTTCGGGGTACCTTATCCATCTGGAGCTTCCAGGAATCCCGTCTTTTCTGGCGGCTACGGTGGTAGTCCCAATTCTGTATGTATTTTAATTCGATTTTTAGCTTTCTTTTTACTATCTCAACTTTTCCAGATAGCTTATCCCTCGGGTGTTAGTTCCATGACGCCCTTCTTTTCTGGCAGCGGCCCCATTGGTAGTTCGTCAAGCAATTTTCAACGCTCCGAGCACTATAGCTACACCTCCGATGGCAATGGACCGCCACAGGTCGAGCACAATGTGTTCGACTCACGGACGCCAAGATTTGGCTCTTCGTCCATGAGTTACTTTTAATTCTAGAGTATCCGCTTAAAAATAAATTAAATTTGCCAGTAATTTCAATGCATTTCCGTACGAAACCAATATAGTTTTCCCTTCAATCATTTAGCTGTTATCTCTCAGGGATGTCCAGTCTCCAGATTTCCATCAAGTTTTTGGAAACTTCTGCGATTGAATGCATCAGCGTGTCAATAAATAACTGCCATAGCACTGAAGAATATTCTTTAAATACCATTCATACAACAGATATTTATCTGCATCTGATCAGATGGTATTAATTCTCTTCTTCGACAAGTGGGCATATCTGGTATTGCCTGACAGACCAGGATTTTACTAGGTTTTTATTTCGCGGTGGCTTAGGTTCGGCCTTAAGGGGTTTCCTACTATTATGACCGGTTGTAAGGCGATCATTAGTTTCCTCGAGCTATTTTCATCACCAAGGACGTATTCAGCTAGGAGTTCTGTGAATAAAATATATCTCCTTATAAACTAATATTTTTGTCTCTTATCGTAGAGGTAGGGCGCTCTTTTGGGTATCTGCAGGTATTTATTTTAATGTGATCGCTCTTTCTGTGATCGCAATCTTTGCTTACACCTCAAGTAGTTTTTTAAACGGCCTTTTCTTATGAAAATCTATATTGTTCATATGTGCAGCGTATTCATTTGTTAAAATCGTTCGATGGATGTTTAGTAGAAATCGTACTCATGTTCACTAGTGAACAGCATCAGTGCAAAACATAATAGGGATTCTTACAAGACAACCAAAAAGTACTTTCTACAATCATAGCATATATTGAAATACATTCTGCATTCATTTATTCCATTAATTCTTAAAGAGAACACAAACAGATATTAAAACGTATTCTGCTTGCAGATCATGCCATGTATTTTGTAGGTATATAAAAATTTGAAGTGAATTATGTGTTTCGATTGTTTTCTACCGCTATATAAAATTACCTAAAATAGATAATCACTATCGAACAGCATCGATAGCTTATCAATCGTATCCTTTTCGTTTTTGAATTTGTCGAACCAATCGAGAAATTCTGTTCTCCTCTGGAGTTTGCTCGGCGACATTCCACTGATGTAGGACTCCACCTGCTCTTCGATTCTCTTAAGTGCAGTGTCGAATCGCTTGAGCAGAGAGCTTTCGAAATCATCGATGCCATGCTCTTGGAGCAGTCGCCTGACCATTCGATCCGCCTCCGAATCCAGCTCCGCAGAGTCCTTCAGTTCGAAGATATCCGAGAGATAGTCGAGATCGGTGGCCAAAAGCTCCAGTTGCACCGAGTCATCCATGTCGATCTCCTTTACGAGATCCACAAACTCCCCAAAGGCGTCCAAAATCAGACTCTGAGTGTTCGGCGGCATAAAGAGCTCTGCATCGTCGATCACTCGCTGGAGCAGTCTTGCGGTCTCCAGGAACGAAGTCTCTACCATAGAGACGATCTCGTTGGTCATATAGTACGCCAGCTGAGAGCTGCTCGTAATGGGAGCCCCGCTCTGAAGGAGGCATGCAACATTAGACACTACACCAACAGGAATACAGAGAAAGAAATGGTGATATTCTTACCGCAAATTGCAATACTGCCAGGACTATGATGGGGCGCCACATTCTGATGACTGAAGCTTGAGTATGGCTCCAATGCTATGAACAACTCCATTGCGTGGGAGGCGCCTTTTATAAGCCCCACTCGTTCTGTGATGCAATCGTCTATTTAAAAGATGAACAAAAAAACACAGCACCGCCCCGATAATCATCGTGGAACCAACGGCATCAGCAGTCTGTAGGTAGCAATAGTCTATAATCATCAGTCCTCAGACATTGCCTGTCGTGATAAGAACGTTCATTTCTCTTCAACAGAAATCAGAATTCCGAGAAAATGCTGCTGCCCATTGGAATACTCGTCATTGTACTTCCATTACAGGTAGGTATTGTCGCCAAAAACCGTTCATTAAACCTATTATAACAATGACTTTAGTTTACAGCTGCCTCCCCATCGCGAGGCGACAGTCTGCGAGAATTACGCAAGCTAATGAGACAGCAGGATGATGAGCGGCAACAGCCAATGGCAGCATCTACACCCAGAACATTTCAAAGTGAAAATCAGTTTAATGAAGACATCAGTCAGTGGCTGCTGTCCCTGGAGCACTTGGGACTCGAGATCTTTCAGTTTGTGCAGCAGTGCCGCCTGCCGGGGAGTCAATGCCAGCAGAGACGTGTCCATAGGAGGTTTCGATCTCTAAGGCATGGCTACACGGAGCTAAGGGCTCAATTGGAGGCCTTGGAGGTGAGCTACGTGGGCAGGATGAGCAGCGAAGAGGCCTGGACTCTGGAGAGCACTATGCAGAAGGTCAAAATGGTTCTCAGGCAATACGACGAGACCTTGCGGCTGATCAATGGCCAGATCTTCAAGTTGGTGGATCAATAATCACTAATTTAAGGTAGGAAAATATTTATCCACAAATGGGATGAACTTAGAGAATATCTTCCAATCGATTGCCCATTCCAAAAACCACCAAAGAGAGATCCAAATGCTCATCAAAACAATTTTTAATTAAACTAAAACTGCCCTTGAAAAAAAGGAAAAGTTGTTTTCAAAGCCAAAGCGGGACTGCTTTAAACAATTTAAACTTCTTTTGCGTATCTCTAAAGCGACCCCCATATGCCCGTGGCCACACCCTCGATGAGAGCCTTGGCCAGTTTCGTGTAGTCCATCAGCTGGAGTTCTGGTATCTGGGCCTGCAGACTGCGAGGGAACTCAATGTAGGACATCACCACACTGTCCTGCTGTTGGCCTGCCCACCGGGTGACATTGGCTATTAGCTCGGGCCTCGATTGATGGCTGCGTTGCAGATACTTTTCCAACGGTGGTCGCACCTTGTGGAAGAAGTTCCGTATGGCCGCCTTCTCGCCGGGAAGGACTTCCAGGAGCAGCTTGTCGGGCCGCTGTTGGGCCATCAATTGGCTGTTTATCCACGCAAAGATGTAGTACGCCGTGCTGTAGTAGTCCTCGTTCCCCAAAGTGCTATCCAGATCGTCAAAGTACTGCTTATCGATGGCTTCGCTGTCATTGAGGTGTGGCAGTCGCTGGCGTGCATCCTCGATGGTGGAGTGCAGTACCTGATTGTACAGCCGCTCGATAGCCTCTGCCACGGGACGTGCAAGGGGATTGTAGCCCCGGGAACTATCCGCCGTTGCCTGATAATCGAGTAATCGAATAATCAATACAGTACAGAATTCTTATCTAATCAAACGGTGACCAGTCAGTCACTCACCAAGCAGATAAGCCCCAAAGCACAGCAAGCGATGCTGATAAGGAGTAGCAGACTCCGCTCTGATCTTGACATGTTTCCGCAATCGCTGCTCAACGGAGACTGAATCCACAGATCGAACCTCAACCTCAAACCCCAAGCCCAAAATGTACCTTTGCATTTGCAGTGTGTGTTTGTAGTTTTGTTTTTATTAAGCCATAAGTAGAAAATAGTATGTGTCGACTATAACATTCAAATTTTCTGTAGACATGAGCAAAGTAATGGCCATAAATGATCCGCAAATTGAAGCTAGCTCGAAAAAAAGATGCTGTATCCCACCGCGCACACAGTACGGGTAATAATATACACACACGATTATCGCTAAGATACATATGTACATCCAAATATCAATTAGGTTTATAAATTGCATGTCTTACTCACTATATACTTAGGAATATGAGTACTGTATGTATGTCTGTCTATTTATTTGCCCGCGGTTTGCTACTGCGTTTTTGTACAGAATCGGTTGAATCTCGAGGGGAAGGTGGAACGTCTCTCTCTCTCACTATCTCTGTTTAGCTTAACGAGTTTGTATTCAGCAATTTTTGGGGTAGATCCGAATTCAAATGATCTTATAATGATACAGATATCATTTAAGTAGGAGTCACATTTCTTTTTCTCTTTCAATTCTTTTTATACAAAATATAATGATTGGGAGATTTAGGAAACCATTATTCTCTGCTTCCCTCAGGCATACATTAGAAATAATCTATACAATTAATATTTCTCCCTTCTCCTATATTTATACAGAGATTTGCTTGCTGAAAATCATAGTTTTCCTCCTAGAATAGTGATATAGACATCTATTTCAAGTGTATCTTTCCGCAATGCATGCATTTCCGCTTTCTATATTCAATGGAAAATATGTTTCTACGCTCAGCGTCTCTATGAAGGTCTTCCGCTTTCTTCAACTTTCATTTTTGGCATTTGGATATATAATATATATGTAGAACCAATATTCTTACTACTATTAGTTTCCTTAGACTAAAAAGTTTTTACTTTATATATTTAATACATATTCTTAATGTTACATTTAGAATCGCACGCTTTATCCTCGAGTATGGCAAATATTTGCGCTGTATTGAACTCTTCGGAAAATCAAAAACAAAATTTAAAAAATTGACACAATTATTAAGATTATGATTATCTATTCCTACAACATTGACATTTGACATTGACATTACGTATATATCCAATATATGATGTTTAAGAAACGTTTTTGAAACAGTTTTTGTTTAGCTCTGCTGAAAGGTGGAGAGGGACGACAACGGCAACAATTGTGCAGGTTGTTTGTGTATTTTATTGTATTATAGGTACATTTTGGTTATTTTTCGAAGAACATTCCGCACTGAAACACCGAGTTTTATTTATGTATATTTGATATAACTTTCGATATATGTATGTATTGTATGTATTACAGCTGGTTTTTCTGAGCATTGTACTTTAGTTTTGTCGGTTAACACATCTATAATTCTGTATTTCAATTGATTTCTGGTTGGATAGCAGCCATTTGTTAGAGTTTAAAGTTTTTTACACCTAAAGCATTGCATGAAGCTACACAATTAATGCTGCATATTTGTTCTTTATACTTTTACGAGTTTTTCAAGGTACATCTGACGTCTTGCTCTTGGGGGGTTCGGTTTCCCCCAGAGTTCATAATAATCGAAAAATAATAATCCAAAAGTCAACACAAAAATAACACTTAAATATGTGTTTAATTTTCTTACAGCTATATCTTTTATTTAGCAATTAATGTAAAAATAGTTAGTATGTTTTTTGTTAGTAAGAAAATATATATTCATATTCATATTTTAAATTCTGTTATCTAGAAGACAGTCCATGGAGTAGAGCTTACAAACTAAATTCTGAGATATCCAAAGAGGGGGAAAGGGAAACTATTTTTGGGGGGTGAGAATTTCTACATTTTGAAAAGCGGGACTGCAAAGTGGTTGTATTTGTATCTATAGACACTGCCACACTGATTCAAGCTTATAGTATCTTTATCCCAAGCTGAAAATATGCTCTGTATATGCATCTACGATCTGATCTCTGCAAAAGTTATACGAATATCGACACGAATACATTTTCACTTACGTTTCTAACTAGAATTAGTACATGTTCTATATGTAATAGGTATATTTGTTGTAGTATCCTTTAGCTAGCCTACTTTTCACCCAAATCGCGACGGCCCTTCCTTTGGCTGGAACTGAAGCTAAAGCCGGCTCCTACTTATACTTTCCTTCAACTTTTGAGGGGATTTCTTCACTTTTGAACTTTTTGGATTTTATTTCATGGGGAATATTGTCCTCAAAGCAGATTGTGTCATAGACCATAGCCACCTTTTCTTCCTTATAGGATAAAACACTTACATTTCCACTTATACACTTCATACGATGAAATTTTTCATACGCTTCTTGTTTTCAGGGAAAATAATAGACAGAGAATATGTATGTTGTTGTTTATTTAAATGTGTGATTTATTTGTGTGTGAAAATTATACATAATAAATGTTAAGTCAAAAATGCAGTTCCGTTTTGTTACAAATAAAAACTAAAACTAAATTAAATGCAGAGTTTTTGTGAAGAACTGAGCAAAGGATAGCCGGAGGCATCCGAAGGAAACAAATGTTACAACAGAGAATCGTGTGTTTAAAAGCAACTGAAAGATAGAGTATATCTTTAAAACGATAAACCTCCTTGAAGGGGAGGATACAATCAATGTATAGCCTCCTCAAAGAGGGATTTATTCACTGAAAGATACATTTAGAAGATATGCCCTTCAAGGACGGATCCATCCACTAAAAGATACATTCGGAACATATCCACTCTTAAGAGATTCTCAGAAAATATCCTCCCTAAAAGAGGAATAACAAGAGATAGTAGAAGGAAAAACTGTTTCACTTTTTATCACAATTGCGTATGAAAAATTTCTTTAATTGCTAGAAACTGCCACGCCCACCACTACCACTGCCACTGCCACTGCCCCCGCTGCCGCTACTGCTGCTGGTCGCCTGGGGCATTAGTATCCGTGGCAGGGTCATTGAACGCTTGGGACAGCCATGCCTGCCACCACTTGCCTCCGGCTCTGACGGCGTCGCCGCTTTCGGAGTGGCAGAGCCCCTACGTTCTTCGGTTTCCATCTGCTCCTGCTGCCTGGGCTTCTTGGGGCCATCGTCTGGCTGCTGTGGCGAATGTCACGCATACGACTGTGCCGTCTGTGGCATCATGCCCGAGGGGTAGCCACCCTCCAGTCCGGGCGGTCGTTCCACCAGATTCTTTAGACGCCCACGCAGTTCTTCGAGGCTCTTGGACTTGGCCTTGTTGATGCGCTTGTATTTGACGTCCTTGGGCTTGGTCACCGATCGATGGTTCAACATCACACGATTGTAGGAGAGTACCTGAGGAGCAAGATATCTGATGAGTGACAATTCGAAAGCGTGATTAAAGGACCTTGTTTCTATACCTGATTCTTGCCATTGAGCGGCTCCTGCTGTGGCTGCTGTGCCGACGGCTGTAACTGTGGCACTTTGACACTCACTGTGGTGCACGGGGCATCGTGGCTGGGGGATCGCTTCAGGGCTCCCAGCTGTCGACGCGGAATCGCAGGGCCTCCTCCTCCATCCACACTCATCGACGACTCTTTGGCTTTTTCTGCGCTGGCAGCCGCCGTGGGGCTGACGCCATCGATTTGTCCCTCGGTGGAGCTGGAGCTCAAGGCCTTGTCCGACCGATTCTTGAATTTGTCCCGCTTTTCCGCCACATCGGGTGTGGGTTCGGGGTCCTCTTCCACCGAATAAACCGTCTCCAGGATGTCAGGACGTCGCAAGAAGCAATTGTTCCTCCGTGCAGCTCCATATTTGTTCAGATTCGTTTCAATTGCATCAGATATCGAACGGACTATAGTGATGCCATCGCTTCCCAGCACTCCACCGCCTCCACTGCTCCTCCGTCGCGTGCCCAATGTCATGGTGCTGTCCGAATCAATGTCCTCCAGCACCACCGCCGAATCCGAGTCGTTCAGGGAGTCCAACTCGTTGGCATAGCTCGCCTCGATCGTCTCCAATCCGTGATCCACCAGCCGCGAGGACAGCGTATCGATGACCTTCTGCTGGCGTGCGATTGTCAGCTCTCGATGGTTGAGGAGGCTGGCGATCTGTTTCTGCTTTCGCTTCAGGCGGGACTCCAAGAGCAGCAGCTGGGAGGTCAGGGAATTCATCTGATCGGATTTCTCCTTCTGATAGCGATAGTGCTGCTGCACCTGATGATTAGGGAATGATATGGTGAGAGCTGTTATAATATTTTGAGGATTTCGTGGCCCTTTGAGTCTTTTGCCTGCATAAATGAATCCTGTTTTTTTGGATTGTTTGGAATCAAGATCTCTTTAATACTTGAACTAATCAATCACGACTAAACATTCTTACACTTTCATTAAAAATAAAAATAATACAAACAAAATCGCATGTAACATCCAAAATTTTGAATAGAATTCGATGCCTATTTGTACCATAGAATATTCCATCATTATTTAGCTAATTTACCAATTTCATTGCAATACGCATCTCCCCTCTGAGATAATCTTTAAAATCTTCTGGCACCCATAATTGTAAGCCACAGATGTACAATTTTCTACAATCCCCTACAAATTTATTATCTACCTGCATCCTGAATTTTTAAATTAAAACACACATTAAACTCATAAATAAATAAACTAAATAGACCAAAAAGAGACCCAATTATAAGAAGCTCAGTGTTTTTATACATTTTCGGCTTAAAAACTTTCCTCAATTATCCGATTTCTAGCTCTTTATCATTTTCTAGTTAAATACCAATCTCCCTCTCGCTTTTTTGGGACTCACCTGCATGGCATACGCCTTGCGCCACTTCATGATGTGCTCTGTTTGAAAGCGCACTTTGGAGCGCAGCTCCTCGATGATGGCCCTTGCTGTGTGCAGGTCCTTTGGATCCTGATTCATCATGTTCAGGCGCAAGTTGCTTGTGTGCGTCGAAACAGGCACCGGCGGTGGCCATTGAAATTCCAACGGGGGCTGATTTACATCCGTTGGCAGCGAGCCCCTCGGCTGGGCCGATGTCTTGCTTGATTTCGGTGTGGAGGGCACAGTGCCCGCTCCACTGGAACCGCCTCCACGTCGGACATCAGGAACTATTACTGCCACCGCTGCTGCTGGTGCTGCTGGTGCACCACTCGACGAGGATGAGGATGAGGTGGTTGCTGTCGTCGTCGTCGTCGTAGTCATCGTCGTCATGGCTGTGGCTGCGGGCTGTGCTGCGGCTTGCGGCTGCTTCTGTATGCTGCATGCCATGCTGCTGATGGTTTTGGCAAATTGTGTCGCTCGCCCGGCATACATTTGGATGCAAGGAAGATTGGGGTTTGCAGGAGCAGGAGCTCTAAAACTATTGGATGTGTGCTATCTGGGGCTTGGCCAGCATGCAGCAAGCCGTTGGCTCCTTCGATGGGATTTGTGTGTGTCCTGGCAGCTGTTTCTCCGTCTTCTCCCTCGATGGCTGGATGGATGTGTGCACTGGCCCGTTCTTGACTACGTGATTTGTGTGGAGAGCTCTCCTTCAGCTTAAAAGGAACACAAAACAGAAAAAATAAAAATAAAATAAGCATAAGTGTGGCACATGTTTTATTAATAGCCCAATATGTGCACACACATCGTTCATGAGGGCATGCAACCCACTAACTTGTGGTGCATATCCACTTGAATTTTTTTCCATTTTTTCCTTTGAAACTAACAAAACGTCATGGTTCCAATAGTTTTATTTCATTGCATTGAATTTTCGGTGAAAGTCCGTCAAACGAATTCCGGATGAAGCATACGCCCTGTATATCGCCTGCCACTCGACAGCTGTTTGCCAGAGAATGCAAATTTCATTACAGCCCAGAGAACTCGAACTCGATTAAATTCACATTAAAACACGACAGATTCTGCGGAAATTTATCCATTCCAGCATTTCCAATGTTTTCATTCCTTTAAACAATTATAATTATTCATTTATATGCATTTCCAGATTTTGATTACATTTTCCTCTGGGGCTAATTCAAGCACACACCTCCATGAAAATTATGAGAGTGGAGTGGACACTCTTTATTTGAGTGTTTTCCAGGGCGGAAAATGCTGACGCCAGGCCCAAAATTATATGGGGTTTTATGCGATTTATGACTGACAAGCAAATTAGCCAGTAATGTAGTTGAAAAACCATTTGGGAAATTATAATAGTTTGCAGTTTAAAGAGAAAGATTGGGTGGTACGCATAAATCAAAGCAAAAGCAATTCCGAGAGGATTATATTATTCCTTGGAAAATGCAATTAAAATTTAATGCAAGCCGAGGGGTAATCGCATCTCAAGATAACAATTAAGTAATTATCCTTCTCGGCAAAAGTATCTTGAAATTTAACGACTCAACGATTTGGCTTCTCTTTTAATCAGGTTGCAAGTGCAACCCCGCGGGGCCACTGCTGCAGTGCTGCAATGCTGCGGGAGGTTCGTAATGAATTTCGGAGAAATAATTCCACTACGCTGCTGCGCTTTTAATCCACAGAACAAATTGAAATTATCTGTTTAATCTGTTTTCTGTTTTGTCTCTCTCGGCCAAGGAGAAACATTGCCAAGAAAATGGCTAAAGACAGCCACAACAACCAAAGAGAGAAGAGACAACGAGGCGGAGGCAGAGGCACGCCAAAAGGAAGACAAAGTGCAGGGAGCGAGAAGCAACAAATGCCAAAGAATGAACAACATTTTTAACATTTTCATTTAAAATAACTTTTCAGCTTTAATTTGTGTCTTGAATCAGGAAAACGTGTAAGACAGACAGCCAGACAGGCAGACAATCAGAAGATCCACAGAACATGGAATTACACCAGTCTTTAGAGAGTGGTGGAACCCCCTCCTCCTTTAGAGAGTGCTTCCATTCTGGCTAAAGAGCGCTCCAGAGTCGTCACTTCACAGAGGATGATTGACTTAAGAACTTCCGTTTCCACAAGCCACAAAAGAATGCCACAAGAGTGGGGGAATTCCATTGGAATGCAGTTGGAAGGAAAGCAAAGGAAAGAAAAGCCAAGAGAACATGCAATTGAAAACAATTAACAAATATGCCAGACGGGAAAGGCCCTGGGACACGCAACAGCAGAGCGGAATTCTGGAGATGGCAGCGTGAGGCCTCTCTGTACTAACGCCTGAAGAGATTGTGCATACATATAATTTGACCCACACCGACCCTTCAGAAATATACCGAATATACTGGGCAATACAGTACTAGAGGGAACGAGAGAGAGAAAAGAAAACAAGAAATATATTCCGTTTTTATATGCTGGACCGATCAGCCGAATCGAATGCAGAAAATACTTTGCTTTCACTTGCTCCTTCGCCTTAAAAAGTAGGATGTTTGTCTGTTTATTTCAATTAGAACTATTCCCTCAGCAATTAAGAGAGTTTCTGCCTCTACATCAGATTTCTGTGTCATCAGAGAATGAGTTATTTGGACTAAAAACTTACAAACATGCGTCTACATATTTGTCTTCAACGATGAAAATCCTTCTTACATTCAATTTTTAATGTTGATTTTTCCACTTTCTAGAATTGTTTATTTTATTGTTATTTTGTATCTGTGTTAATGGTCAGTTTTATTTAGTTTTACCCTGGTTACACCGCATTTTATTGACCATCGTTACGGTAGAGGCCACCAAGGGTCGGGATCCTATTACCAATAATTCACACGCGCTTCAGGCCGTATTTTGGAGGCCCGTATTTGCTTTGAACGTATCCAAAGGATGTAAGTATTCCAAATATAACTTTAACAACTACCAAATTACAATACAATAAAATACCACAATAGAACACACCCCCATGGCTCGGTGGGCGAACTTCTCATACGAACTACCTCAGGCTATCACATCCTCAACCTGCAACATTCCTCAATAAATAAGCGAAATTCTGGTTTTTATTGAGAGACTTTTCAACGATTTTTGATCACTTTTAATAGCAAAGATCTTTCACTCATTTTTTTACAACTTCCATTCTTATTGAAGAAAAGAATAGAGGAAGAGGGGGTTCTAGTTACCAATGCAATGGTCACAGCGTGCCCAGAGATTGAAAACGGGAGACCTGGTTCTAAAAGCAGCAGCATTTAACCTGCTCACGCACTCATCTTCTTAGGGAATATACTATGAGGGGCATATGAGGGGCAACTCCAGAATGATTGACTTCTAAAGCCCTGCTGCTCTCACGCTCTCATCTCCAGAAAGAGTGGAAGAAATCCCGAGACGGACGGCCTGTTGCATTCATTGCCCATCCACGTCTGACACAATTCGCCAACTCATTCATCATTCTTAATTATGACAATTGCAGAACCACCGCACAATGATGATGGGATGATCGGATGATGGGAAAACTCCTCGTTCTCACCTCATGTCTTGGGTCCTCCCAGCTCGTCTCTCGTCTGTTGTCTGAGAAATTAAATGCGGCTCACGTGCCCATTAGCCTTGGTAATGGGAGCTGCCTGTCTGTTCAGCCTGCCCTAGGGCCAAAGGCCACCACTTGATTTGGTCGTTCAATTCATGGCCGACCACTCGAAAGGCAATGCCTTAATTAAGAACCTTCTGGTCTGTAACTGGATTATGCAAACACTCTGATATCCCCCACAGCCACAGAGCCAGAGCCGGCTCGGAAGCAATCAGTCAGGCGAACAGAGAGGTCTCCAGTCTGTGGTGTGGTGTCAAGAAGTGTTCTCAATAATTCCACCTCGATGCGGTTCTGTGGCAAAATGTAATTGAAATGTGACCAAATTATTTTCGAGCTGTCCATACAATTTGTGGCAATTATGACAAGGCCAAGAGAGCAAAATGCTGCATGCTGCCTGTTCAGTATTTGTTTGCGCAGCGGGACATCCATTTCCCAGGTAATGTCATCCACATGCTCTGACAGCTCTAAAGCTTTTCACTTTTCCGTACATTTCCCCAATTACGAATGCCAGACGGCCTGACGCCTTGACAGAGACACAACCCTCGCTGCTTTCTGGGATGGCGGCTATTTTCGGTCCAACAAATGTGGGAAGACCTTGAAAAATTGAGGCTTTGGCCCTAGGGATGGCACAATGGTTCGATATTTTGAAGTTTTATTTAATGATCTTTGGTAGATATTTTGAGAGAATATTAAAATAGGAAATAATCTTAAATTTCTCCATTTCTAGAATAAGTTTCAGCGCCTTCCACTTTATTTTTATTCATTTTTAACCATTTCAAGTCATAGAAAAAATGCCTCGCGTTTTATATATATATTTTTTTTCGATATTTCTGTCGATTTTAGTATCGATTTCTTTCCGCACATTTCTAGTTTTGCTGAACACACAATTTCTGTGTGAAAACAGTTTTGATGTCCAGCTAATTAATTACATAACTATCCCCCCCCCCCCTCACAGTTTTGTACCGCTCTCTCATGCTATCCCCTTCCAATACCCTTCCCTCAGAGACTGTACCCCTCTCTCTCTCTCTCGCTCTGTGTGTACCCCTTTCTCCTGTCGTGCGTAGAGCTACCGCAATTGGATTTATGTGTTAAACGTGATTTTTACACAGTTTTTACACCGTTTTGGGCTCCGAGACCAGAAGCCGAAAGGCAAACACACAAATAAAGTGGAGGCCCTCGGACCCATCAGGGGTAAGTAAACACCCTCACACACTACACACACGCGCGGAGAGGACACCCCATCATGTAGGGAGCCTGGGAAATTATACAAACACATGAAGGATGGAAAAAAGAACCCAGTTCCATTCCCTGGGCCAGTGCTGGTGACTTTTCCACGTTTTTTGTGTGTTTGTTTGTTTTCACCTTGACCACGAGAGACCATGGAAAGCCAGAGGAAAACATGAAAGGAAATTGTGTTAATGATGTTAAACGACAGCCCATACAGACCCCAAGAACCCATTTAAGCGGGCAGTTCTTCCCTATCATTATAATAATTTGAAACACTTTTCCTTTTTAGGTTTTTTCCCCTTTCCTCTAGGGGTTTTGCTTCTACTCTCTTGGCTTTCCTTTTATTCTCTTGGGTTTTTCCTTTCTGAGTGATATGTTAATGAGCTGTCTTGTAATTTTGCTGGAAAACTATGTTTTTAAGCAGTGAAACTTTCCCGCAAGAAGCAACATTTCTCTTCAAGAAATCCCTTCTCCACCCTGTAAAAGAAGAATAATTTTCCCTCTAGAACTCCAGCAAAAAGAAAAGAAAAACTTTATTAATTCCTAGTTTTGTTTCAAAGGCAATTCCCAGCTGTAGTTTTCCGCAAAAGAAAACTTCATCTGCGGCCGAATTGCAGCCATTTTCCCCGACGAAAATTAAGTGCCTGCTGCAGCATTTTTCTCCTTTCAGGCAGATATAAATTCTAAACCATTTGCCAGTACACCTAGTGGTCTCCTCATTGTTGTGGTGTTTCTCTCTCCTGCTAGAGAATTTAGTATGCCTGAGGTCCTCTCTATTATCGGGGCGACAGGTGCTCTAAATCCAGGAGACCAAGCCCCAGGGAGGCACGGCCTCATCGTGTGAAGGCGAAGACTTTCTCCCCTTCAGTGTCTCTCCCATCTGTTGGGGGCTCCCCCTCCTCTCTCCTTGCTTTTATAGGCGAAACGTGACCGTAATAAGCCATTTCACACGCAAATATACACACGCAGCCCATTCGCAGGGAAAAAGAAGCCTCTGCCTCTGGATGTGGTTCTCCTTTCTTCGAGAGGCAGAGAAAGCAAGTGAAATGCGAACGAAAGTGCATTAAATATTTACACAATCAATAAAACATATTTTCGTCTGATGGCGTCTGCCGTTCCTTAGTTTTTTCTATCTCCAGGTGGGGGACCGCTCCTGTCCTTAGCTCCAACCACTTCAAGTGGGGGCGGGGGTTTCCTTTCCTTTGGTTCCTTCTACTAAAAGTCAGGTGTCCTGCAGTCGCGAGGGGTATCGGTGTCTCACAGGAGGTCTCTTCTCCTTGGCTTAATTTTCCTTGGCATTTTATTATTTGCCATCTAAAGTTTTTGCTTTTTCTTTCACGCCTCTTAGCAGGGCTTACATTTTTGAATAATTTACTAAGGCAGGCGTTGGCACACATTTTTCCTTTTTCACATGTTGCTCTGCCCCTCTGCCCCTCTTGTCTGGGCATCTGTCTATCTGTGTGTCTGTATCTTTAGCTGTGTGCTTGTGCTTCTGTGTATCTCTGTGTCGATGGTTTGTTTGTCTTTTGTCGAAGCCTGGCTCCCTGTCTGTCTGTCTGTGTGCTTGCTGGCTGTTCAAATTATGCGTAAGAGTAGCTTGAAAATTGATTTTGATTGGCAAAAAGGGGCTTTAACCCTCGGCTTGGTTTCATTCAGGGAAAAGTTTGCACAAGTTTTACGGAGGCTTCCAGTTTCATTTTAGGGGTTTCTGTAGTTTTCAAAGAACTAATCAGAAAACTAAGTGCTTTTTATGAACTTCCCAGTTGTTTAAATAGTTTTCCTAAAGTCCGCCTTAGGTTACTGTATTTCCTGTTTATTTGAATTAATTTAACTATTTTTTACTCGGAGAAAAAGTATGGAAACAAACTTTATTTGCTGAAAAGTGTTTTTAAAATGTAGTTCTCGAAGAGTGATTTTTCTGGGGAAATTTAACCGTCGGTTAGCTCAAGTTCCTGCTGTTTTTTGCCACGAAAACTATTACCTTTTTATGAACTCCATTTTCCCATTGAAATATTCATAAATTGCTTCTATTGATCCACCATTTAATCTGGTTAAAGCTTCCACAGTGGCTTCCATGGTTCACATGGATAATCGCTTTTACCACTTACTCTGCTGCCTCCTGCCTCCTGCCTGCCTGCCTGACTGCCTCTTCTGTCTGCCTCCTGCCACTGCCATCGCCACTATGGCTGTTCTTTTCCCTTCATTTATTCCACATAATCGGGCATAATGCTTCACATTAATTAAATAGCTTCCAGCTCGCTCGCATTACCCTGCACTGCATTGCACACACACGGCGCACGACACACGGCACTCGAGTCGCGTGTTCGAGTACTCGTACTAGGTATGTCCTTCGTCCATTGTGTCCCTTGTGTGTATGTGTGTGTGTGCGTTAAATAAAGCGCAAGGATGTCAAAGTTAAATGACTGTAAGCTTACCTCGTAATCATAGCCTCTCTTGCTGTCTCTCTATTGCTTTCTTCTACTGATTTTGTCCTCTCTTTCCACTCCTCTCCTTGTCCACTATTCCCTCTCAATATTTTACTATCTATCGCTCTCTTTCTTTTACAGCTGCTCTATCTCTCTCTCTCTCTCTCTCTCTCTCTCTGTGGCAATAGTTGCCCCATCAATTTCGCATCTCACTTTACAGTTTGACAGTCTCTGGCAGCAGAAGCAGCAGCAGCTTACCGTTACCAACAAGCTGTTGCTTCTCTCCCTCTCTCTCTCGCTTTTTGATGGCATTTTAATTAAATTTTAATATCAACAAGAAGGCAATCGCAGCGAACTATCGGCTTAATGAAAGTATAATTATATAATCGAATCCGGCCAATGGATTGACAGCCATAGCTACAACAACCACTGCAGCATTTGCGAATGATTTTATTTGATTTTGGCCATTCGAATCATAAACTTCTCTCTAATTTTATCATATTTGCAAATTGATATCATTTATAATTAATTTATTTTTAAGTAGATTTTTGGCAGCTGATGGAAATGTTATTCAAATGTGAGGTATTTATACAACAGCAAACATTTCTAGAGTTAAGTGATTTCGAGAGAAAAGTTCGAGAAAGTTTTCTTATGTTTGAGGCATTTTTAAAATATAAAACACATCTAATGCCACGAGATACCGTACAATTTATGATTTTTAATTGCTTTGAGAAAATAAAAAGAGTCCAAGTTCTCTTTAGGGACGTTGTACATCCTCTAAATCTTCTATATATCTCAGAAAAATCTCTTTACTTTCTTCTCTACTACAACTTCTTAGCCCCAAATATCACGTATGAAACACATCTAATAACACAAAATACCACAAAAAGGCATATAATCTATGATTTTTTTAAAATTGCTTTAGGCAAAGAAAAAAGATCCAAGTTCTCTTTAGAGACTTTCTCTATTCTCAACTTCATCTATGTTACATATCGTTTAAAAATCTCTTTACATTCCATAACTTTTTAGCCCTTTTTATTAGGTATAAAACACATCTAATGCCACGAGATACCATATAATTTATGACTTTCAATTGCTTTAGGCAAAGAAAAAGAGTCCAAGTTCTCTTTAGGGACCCCTTCCACATCCTCTATATATATCCTCTGTAAATCTCTTCACTCTCTTCTCTAATCCCTCAACTCTAATCCAATAATAAACAGGAGATCCCCCAAACTCTGAACTTAATTTCTCTTCCAACTCTGAGTCAACTTTCGCCCACACAACTTTCCCCAGGAGCTGGCAGTTGCTCGCAGGATAAACAAATTGTGCGACAAGTGCAGTTTTTTTTTGTGTTTTTGCTTCAAAGCTTCAAAAACACTAATAAACCACCTGACGAAACTTTTACGGTTAATGGAAAAAGCTTCAAAACTAACGCAGAAAGCTTCTCGCAGACCGCCCACACAAACGCACACACACACACACGGAGCGAGAGAAATCCAACGCCTCCGCAGCGTGAATCCCACACAGAGAATCAGAGAGAATCCACAGAGAACTCCAACAACATGAATACAAAAAAAAAAAATAAAATCGTACAATTTTTCAATACCAACAATGAGAAAATTAAAGTCCTGCAAATGCATTTTAATTTCATTCTTTTTTCATTTTCAGTTTTTTGTTCCTTTCTCTTGCATCAAATTCGGTTTCTTTTTTTCTCACGTTTTCTCGTATTTTCTGCGATATTTGCACACTGAACGCCATTCACTGATTGTTTGTTTTGCGTGCCTTTTGTGCAGAACAATGGCAGTGCAGATATGTCAGAGGTAGGACTATATATACATACATACATTTACATCTGGCTAAATGTGGAGCCTGCATTTTTCTGCCCGGGAGTTGGGCTTAAAGTTGGCGTAAATTTACAAGCATTTCCAAGCGTAAATATCGTGGGGCAGCGGGCGTGGGGCACAGGTGGAAGCCAGCCATCATGCTGTTCGGCCAATGCAATATATTCCTGTCAAGCTGTGACTCGAATGTTGGCTTAAAACCCACTCTATGCCAGGGCTGCTCCCTCCTTTCCACGCCCCCTTTTCCTTTGGTTTTATGCCCTGAGCAGCACGGACTCCTTGCTGCGGCAGATAGTGGCTTGTAGCTTGCCACGTAGCCGCTTTGACATTACATTGATTGACTTTTGATGTCTGTCCAGGACTACACCATTTTCCATCTCTTGGATGCCGTAAAAATCATGCTACGCTCTTCTTTTCTCTTCTATCCATCTAATATCTAGCCACATCTATCTGTGTTTAGCATTTTCCTTATTTTGTTAGTTCTCTCACGTTCTCTTTTTTGTATACGTTTTTGGGTAATTGTATTGTTATGGCCTATCCCTTCCACCAATAAACCAATAAAATATTCATTCTCAATTAGAGGGAAATGCCCCTGAAATGGATATCCGACAAAAACTGAGTGTAATCATCGTTTTGGCATTGTTTAGTCCAACCTTCCACACATGAAACCTCCTCCCACCTCCATTATGGCCCTATCGCCTCCATGATGGCCTATGCCTATTAGCCTTCTTGGCAGTCCATTGGATACATAAATTATAGAAAGGGAAAATGCCTGGAAAAAGGTCTGGCTGTCTGTATGCCTGCCGTCTGCTTCTACTTTTGTCGGAGGCAGCAGAAGGCTGATTTCATTAACTTGGCTTAATTGCCTTATAAAAGCCTTGTGAATGCGCACAGGAGACACAGGACACGCCACGCCCACTTGACCTACATTCTTGAGAATCAGCTAAAACGACACAATCGAAAAGGGGCAGGGGGATGGGGGCGGCGGAACGATATCCACTTGTGGGCCAGTGCATTCTTTAAAGGATTATGGTTAAAGGAGACCTCGTATTCTTCACGTCACGTAATGCCGCAACCTAGGGAGCAGCAGGTGCTTCACCGAATGCGTGGCATGCCACGCACGTACTCCTCATCGCTGTGGCAGGAATAGGGTTTCCCTTTTCCCTTTTTTTATTGTTATGCTTGTTGCATGCTTGTTTTTTTTTACTTCGACAACAATCTGCCTCCGAGACAAGATGGTTCCTTCTGAGAGATGCGTAATCCAAAAGGAGGATTGTCAGCGGGACAGGAATCGTAAGCAAACGAAGCACTGCTTGTGCTGCCTGCCACCTTGGATGTGTGGCAAGAATGTGTTTCAATTTGTAATCTTTGGGAGAGTACAGATCCTACTAGGAGAAGCATAGCTCGTTTCTTGAGCATTTCGTGGGGGGTTTTCAGGTCTTCAACAGATGCCCTAATCGTTCCGAACTACACTTTCGCCAAGAAATCTCTTAGCGCACACCTTTAGACACTCTCTACTTTTGAAACAACTGCCTATTCATCAAATCTAAGTATTTTGTGCTGGCCCATAATAATCCTGACATCCTCCGCCAATCCTCTGTCAGACAATGGCCCTAAATGACTCTAGAAATCTCTTTTCCCAAAGGGCCATGTCTAAAACACTTCGTCACTCTGCAGCGCTGTACCACCGGAAAGAGTTTTGGCCACGCTTTCAGCTGCAGCTGATTAAGAACAACTCTTTGATATAAATGAGTTGGTGAAAACAAGTCGTCGGCCTGTGGCTGTCGGCACAATTTGTGCGCTTTTTTTTTGCGGTCAAGTAACTTTAGAATTCACCGAGCATTGGGCAGAGCAGAGCATGGTAGAGAGATGGAGATGGATGGATGGATGGAGAAAACAAGTGCCAAAACAAGTGATGAAAGAAAAAGCGCACATGAAAGGGAATTCTTGAGAGTGTTTCTAAGCCGATTTAATGCCATGGTTGCTGGAGTGTCTGGTCTGGTGTCTGTGGAGTGGAACCACAAAATGCTATAACAATTTTCAAGCTAATTTTGTTTCGCTTTTCGTTCGCTGGCAATGGCACTTTGATTAGCAGTGCGATGATGAGACCAGTAGCTTGTCGGTTTCTCAATTGTGCCCGCTGCCCGCTGCCTGTTGCTCTTGCATCCCCAAAGACGATGATGATGGTGGTGGCCAGTCCGCAGGCCATGTGGGATAGCCAACCACCTCACTCTCTTCAGCAGCTGCATCCAACGCCACATCCAATCTCTTGTCTCTGTGGTTTTGGCATCGCTTCTTAATAAGCCATCACATCCCCAGACATACCAGGGACGAGGACAAGGACGAGGATGACTCTGACGCTGATGATGAGACAAGGGCCTCGGTTTAGCAGCTGGTTTAAGGCGAAAGCCCCAGTTAATGCCAATATTTTACTCAACATCTAAGGCCTTTAAGCGACCACTCCAAGGCGGTGTGTGCAGGGAAAGCAATACATTTTCCGTCTTATTAGCATTGGAGAGGGTGTCGGAGGGTGTAAATATTCAAGTAGTTCTAAGGAAAAGCCACTTGGTGTTGGGATTTTTGGTTTCAATAATTGCTTGTATTTTTGGAATTATTAATAGATTTGGAGATCTAAACTTCCTTCTTCCATCTTTCCCTGCACAAGCCCGCTTAAAAATCATCTGAAATCTCTGTAAATTCCAATCAAATCCCCTAAATATCCAACAAAATCAAAGACAAGCCTCATTAAAGCTTAAACAGCTATTACTTTGAACTACTTACAAGACCCCCTATAGCCCCTCCTCCGCTCCCTCAGCTACATCTACCAGCCACAACTTTCACACCGCTCACCGGGTGGCAAACTTAATCAATCAAATCCCGTAAAGATACTCGCAGATTGATGGATTGATTGCCCGCCGATCAATGCGAGGCGGAACGAAGGCACGCGCTCTAATTGGGGACGTGCTTTTGGGACCCGCAGAGAGCGGAGCGTTACAACCATTTTATTTGGACGATTTACGAGTATTTTTATGTGGTTTTTCGGTCACCTTCTCTCCCAGCTGTTCAGCTATTTAGCTGTTTGTTTTTCCTCCCAACTTCCGCTGCTGCTGCTGCTGCTGTTTAGGGAAATGTTTCGCATTTAATGAGCTCTGATTTGAATTTCAGTTTGGGGTTTGATTTATTTTCAGAGGACCGGACCGTAGCCCGCATTGAAATGGAAATTGAAAAACCGAGTTACGCTATTTATTTATTCTGTTTTTTTTTTTGTTAACCTTGAAAACACGCTAGAGCGTATCGGCTGGGGTGGGATCTCCACTGCTGATCTCATTTTCGAGTATTGGCGGCTCCATGAGTCAGGCGGCGTATAAATTTGGTTTAATTTTCCAGCGATTGCATTGGGAGTTGGCTTTGGGAATTTATTGCCAAAACGAATCAGAAAACAAATGCTTTCCTGATTGCCTTGAGGCGGCAAATATGTCGGAAATACTAGTCGGAAACAAAAAATACATAGAGTATTAGTGTGGCTTTGTCAGCCGCGACATATGTGTATATCACTATAGAAAAAAACAAATACAAACAGTCCACGCAGTAGAACAAAGTCCCGTTGTTCTATTCTGCATGCAAGTGTGTTGTTTGCATTTTCCTGAGAGCCCAAGAGCATGAGATCAAGAGAGCAAGAGAGCCAAAGATCGAGAGAGCGAGTGGGTTTGTAGGCTTAGGTGCATTATTGTTGTTGCTGCTGACAGATCAAACAAAATTGAGAGTGACAATGTTCCGAACATGATCGGACACGCAAAAAGAGAGCAGAGAGGGAGAGACGGATTAAGGCAGCACCTGACAATTGAAGCTTCACTGCGGTGCTCAAGGTAGAATATACAGCACAGAGCATGCGAATAGCGACTTATTTAAAAATGATTGTATTATTATTATTGTATGTACATATGTTCATATATTCTTATTATTGTAGGTATATTATTATTACTATATTATATATATAAATGCATGGCGGAGCCCAAATGCATGAATCGAGAGAAGAGTATATTCTCATACACACATGCATATGTACATATGTACACGTACTTATCCTTACATTGTACATATGTACAAATATAAATAGAGATGGCATTGTGGCGATCTAAAAGGAGATATACTATTATATTTATTTGTAACTGAACGATTTTTACCTATGCATTTTAGTATGCCATTTACTCTAACATTTCCTTGAATCTAGATTCTTATATAATATCCATATTAATTTTCACATTTTTATTCATTTCCATAAATTTTTAATACAAATCTTGCACGTTCGGATATCATGGAAAATTTCTCTGGGAAAAGCTGCAGTATATGTATGAAAATTTATTTTAAGATACAGCTAATATTTAAGTCAATTTTTTTTTCTGAGTGACTAGAAAACAGCATTATCTTCAACTAAAAATCTCAAAAAATCCTTCGAATGACAATTTTTTAAGGTCATCTTTGGTAGAGATAGGTCATATTTGGTAGTTCCCCTTAAATCGGAAAAGTCATAGAAAACTGCTTTTCTGTTATTTTAGAAGAGAATATCATTGTCAAGGCCCTCCCACCATATCAATTTCTCTCTCGTTTAATACATTTCCAATCCCTCGTTGACTTTCATTACCTCATCCCCATACATGTCGAATGTCCTTCGTATTGCCATTAATTTAAAACTTTATTTGTGGTGCAACCTTCAGCTCTATTTTTACCAAGGATATGCAAAAGCGGCTGATCGTAAACACGAGACACGTGCATCTTTGAAAATGTCATCGAAACGTGAATACGGAAAATGGAAGATGGAAAATGGAAAATTAAGAGCCAGCAAAACAGGCTTTGAATAGAGAATAAAATGCATCAGCAGGTAGGATGCCCGGGACACACTTCATGGACACACACATATGTAAGAAAGGTCATTGTGGGGTGGAGGAGGGCTTTGTGGGCCCTATGTGGGCGTGGCAGTGGGCCAACAAAGAGCATGTACAATCATCAGGCAGATAAAAAGCCATAAAAAGCAGAAGCAGCAAAAGCACGGAACCAACACGGAAACAAATAAAAATCAACAGGATTAAATATGCAACCGTCCACACACACCCACACACCTATACACACACACACACACACACCTACTCTCCTCCTCTTTTTCTCCTCCTATGTTTCGCCATCTCTTTCGCCTCTGCCTCTGACTCTGCACGGGGCTTAGCCTTGTGCCTTTCCTTCCGCCTTTCCTTCCACCTTTCCTCCTGCCTTGATGGGGGTTTGGGCTTGGGGTTGCGTCTGCTGCTGTGTGGCGGCCAATCTGTTACATTTTGTCATGGCATTTTCCATGCAACGTCTTCGTGCCACACACTCTCTTTCTCTGTCTCTGTCTCTGCCTGCCTGTATCTGTGTGTGTTTGTGTGTCCTTCGCACGTTTTACCTTCAGCTGAGGCTGTGGCAATGTGACTGCCATGGCTATGGAGCTGCTGCTCATGTAACACCCAGCCCCAGGGGCAGGCACACAGGCAGGCGGAAAATTCAACAAGTTCGGGGCCGAATGTTGGGCAATCGAATGTCAGTTACCGCGTAACAGAGCTGGCAATCGAAGGGGGAATAGTGGAAGTTATGAATGATATTCCCTGTTATGTTCGAGTCGACTTTTGGCGGACTTCAGGCCAGGAAAGATGTCCATCAAAAGACCTCTCTCTGTGTGTGGCTTATGGCCTTAGTAGTGTCTTACGAAGAACATTTTCGGTAGAGGATGATTTCCCCACAGGGGATTTGAAAACCCAATGAAAATTGTCTTCAAAGACAGCTCTTTCCTTGTGCTTTTTGGTCTGAAACGTGAATAGTGTCCCAGAGGAATGTCTCCTATAGAAATATGATCCCATAAGGGAGATGTCCATAGATATTTGCCTTTAAGCAACCCAGCCAAGAACGGTATTAATTTGAGGAATGTTCCCTCTAACCCTCTGCATAAACAGTCTCTCCCCCTGCCCATACAACCCGCCACCAAATGTCCGAATACCCACCAAAAACAAGTACTTTTAACCATTTCCGCTGGCCATCTTCCATCTTTCTAGACACATCTTAAAAATTTATTATCCACTTTATGCAGGAAGCGGATGGGTCCTCTCCACGGACTCACCCCAGCAGACGAAAAGAAATGGCTTCTGAAATATTTAAACTTTTTTACAATTAAAGCAGAAGCATTGGGAAAGGAAATGTAGAAAATGTACAGGAAATACTACGAAAACGTGCAATTGCAACATGTGTTGTGCACTACATCCTTGAGCTTTCCCGATTTGAAATGGAATTTCCTCTTAGCTTTCAGGATTGAAGAGGAATTTTCTTATCCTGTGACTGAAAATTGAATTTTTGCCACACGCCAGAGACATTTATTCGAAAAATATTGCAAAGAAATTGAAATAGAAATAGAACTGGTTTCTTGTTTGTTTTTCCACTCGTTTTCCCCCCACACTTCACACACACACAAACATAATTTTAAACGTTTTTTCCGCCCTACTGTTCCACTCTCTATTTCTCTTTTTTTTCCACTCATTTTCCCCCCACTCCCCACATTCTCCCCTCTTTCCCGCTGATTGCTAACCATGTTAAATGCCATTTTGCCACACGTGGCAAGGTTAAAAGACCAAGCGCCATGGCGGCCATGCCTCTCAGAAGCCAGAAACCAGAAGCATTTTCCCCCACTTTCCCGCCCATTTTCCGGTCGCCACGTAAGTGAATTATCCCCGCATTTGACGCATTTCCATTTCGAATATCGCATTCGTACAACATGACGTATGAGTGATATTCCATCCGTAGATTTTCCTGTGAAAATTGCATTTGCTGAACACCATTTTGAGGGGGTTGGAAATGGGCTGGGAAGTGGAAAACCTTGCTGCTAGGCTGCAGATAATTAGGGAAATTCAATGACACCACCACCACCAGGAGAAGCAGGAGGAGGAGGAGGAGGAGGAGAAGCACATGAAGGAAGCAAAGGATTCGATAATGAAATGCCATTGAAGAATCAATGAGGCGGCGGTAGAGAGTACTCTCAAATATTCAAATGTCAATCGGTTATGGCAGATGGTTTCCTTTGGGGGTCCTAGGTTGAGAGCTTTTGGTAAGGGAATATGTTTCATAGATCTTTAAGTTAATAATTTTCAAAGTAAAGGTATGATTTGAATGGCTTTAAGAATTTCAGCAGTTGCTCCTTCTGGCAGTGTCCTTCTATTGGACATAAATGGAAGCCAGGAATGATGGGTTTTCCATCCATTGGAGCGTCATTGTTCATCCTACAAATGTCCTTCCATTTTAATAGGAGTTCAATCTATTTCTGAGGGTAACGGCCTTCTTCTTCAATGGAGAAACAATGCAAATGGAATATCCTTCCCCCTCTCAAAAGGAACAATGCAGCTGCAGTGCCCCTCTCCTCCCCCGAAGAACAATGCCATACCGTTCGATAACTTTAGATTGAGATAAAGGTAAGCTTCTTATCGAATTTGCATGGCAGCGCTGACAATGGGGTGTTCGTCCCATCCGTTTTGGCCATCAATTTTAAGGCATTGTTCATCTTCCAATCATTTTCCATGCCAATTTGTTTCATAAATCTTTCATTTCAAAAGCTGAAACTGTTCCAAATGCTGCATTTGCTCTGGCCCCTCCCCTTCCTCTGCTCTAAAGTACAGAGAGTTTTCCCAGGGAAGTCCTTTCATTGTTCGCACTGCAATTTGTGTCCTCTGTTGCTGCTTGTTTTCCGATCAAAAGCTCACGTACTCGACTCGCACATCAATTAGTTTTCTAAACAATGCAAAAGGATTAAAGATCCTGAAGGCTTGAGCTTTGATTGCCACCTGAAGATACACATGCAACACATGCCACATACAAAAGCGTTGCATGTACACATGTAAATTAATTTAATTTCCAAGACAATGCACACAAGGCTCCTGCTGCCTTCCTTCTTCGTCCTTCCTTTCCTCATTTCCTCCTTTCTGATGCTGCTGCTGCAAATTGCTATAAATTTCCACCTTCCTGCCCAAAAAAAAGAGGCGTGGCCTGGCGGTGCTGCTTCCTGTGGGCGTGGTTCCGGGCAATTTAACACCTTGGTTGCCCGCGCAATAATTTTGCGGTTAGGCCGCAAACATTTCGCATATCAATCATACGCCCCGTTAGCCAGCAAGTGCAAAAATCGTTCAACATGGCTGAACTTTGACCTGTGCCCACTACAGGTGCCCCCCTCCTTCCTCCCGCTTTCCCGACTATTTGTGCTGCTGACAGCACAACTTGCGATATTTTTACAGTGGTTTAATCAGTGAAAAGTGTGGGAAATGTGCGGCTTTCCTTCGGGGGCTACTTACAGTTTTCAATTTCGACTTTTACTTCCAGTCCTTCAGAGAGGCTTCAGCGGGGACGAGAGCGGGGAGAGGGTCAGTCCTGCAAGATGAGAGTAACAGAATTTGCATAAATTTAATAAAACACGAATTAAATTTTGTCAAAATGGCACGGCCAAAGAGGGGTGGTGAGGGAAGAGGAGGCAGTGTGGCCCGTGGGCCATTGTCAACGACATTGTCAAAAGTGTATAATGAAAATGTATGCGCGGAAAATGTGCGGAAATCGAGCGCATCCCTGAAATTTCACTGCTGATGAGGGTCGAGTGGTGGAAACGGGGAGAATCGTTGTAGCAAGGGAGATGGAGGAGGGGTGGCATTGAAATAGTTTCGAAAATATTCAACAGAGGAATGTGCGCCCGCTCTCTACTGCACTTCGTTCTGCCATAAAGCCCTTCAACTGTAATTGTATCTGTATCTTTAGCCCAACTAGCGCCAGAGAGCGGTTTTTGGTATTTTTAGAGATGTGCGGGGTATTCCGGTAGAACACTACTAAATCTACACAGAATCTCCAAATGTACTTATCATCTATCTGCTTTAAGTTCCCAAAGCTTCAAGACATACTCTGGGACACTCTGCTGTCAAAGGTTCTTGGACAAGCTTCGAGACTGTATTCTGGAAACGACTCCTCCAGAGCTGCAGCCTGCAGACCAAATATGCTTTGCTTTTCCTAGACCTTTCCCAGAATCCTGACTAATCTCCTGCATGGACAGATTCCTCTACAGACTACAAGCTCTTGACTCCAGCAGACTCCTAGACTGCGGCAGCCTTCTAGACTTTGTTCTGGGGAAAAATTTGCACAGGTTTCTACAGAGAGAGACTCCCCAAACAATTCCGAGAAACATATTCTAAATAGCAAGGACAGATCCCAGTACAAACATCCTGCACGTCTGACGTTGCGGATTACAACAGCCAACACCCAAAAAAGGTTTTGACCACAACTGTGTGACCGACGTTGCCCAGTCCCGACTCCAGTCCGCTGCTTTGGGCCATAAATTAGTTATGCTTCATGGCTGCAAGCACAGGATATACCCAGAGATCTACCTCGGTGCTGGAGCAACAACGAGGACTCCTGCAATAAATCACGAATCTGTCGCTGCCTGCGGACTGGACTCCCTCCAGAACTTTGCTGCTTTCGGAGGCAGTTGTTGTGACAACAGTTCTGTGCTCTGCTCTGCTCTGATGCCGCCGGAGGATCAGAAGCCCGGGAATCCCTCCAATGCAAATTACGTCGAGTCGAGTCGAGTCCTTTTGTTTGAATGCAATAGCGCTTCACCTCATCCCCACACAAACATTTCTGATGATTACTCGGTAACTTGTTATTTCATTTGTATTTATTCCAGAAATTACTTCAGCCTCCGTTGGATGTTCTTCTCTGAAAAGACGAGGGTATATCCACTTTCACGGACGCCATGCATGCTCTTTTCCACAGGCTATAGACATTTCGGCAGGTTCTGGGACCTTTCCACAGTCTCCAGACTTTTCCACAAGCTACACTCTGCAGAATTTTCTTCTGCTTTTGAGCCAAGCGTAGAAGGGTAGCCAAAAGCATCTCTTGACAAAAAGTTATCTTTCCTCTTGATTTAATATGAAATATTTCACAGAATGCCAGCAGGAAAAAGGCAACAAAAAGCAGGAAAGAGCATAATACTGCCGTACTTCTTCTCCTAAATGGTTAAAAGGATGTTGTTTTTTTTCCTCACATAAATGGCTAAAAGTTGCTTCTGTAGAGTGTGGAAAATGGCTTGGAGGGGTGCGTAGCCAAGATTTATTTCAAAGACAAAAAGAGTTGACTTGAGAGATTTGTTAAGCTGTTATCTTGCGGAAGGAGAAGTGGCATAAATGTATCTTCTTCTGTTCGTGTATCTAGATAGAAGTCGAGAGCAATCAACAGGTGACTCGGAAACCGTTCAAGCCCCAAACCTTCCCTACAGAAGGAACTAGTAGATAATAAACACTTTCTTTCATATTCTAGCCATATCCTTATAGGCCACAAATGTATCGGAAATGCCCAATTCCAATGGAAATTTGATTGCAAATAATAACTAATCCAGAGTTAAACTGCTTTTCCTTCTTCTAGCCCTCTTTTACTCCTTTTTCTAGCCATCTCCTTAGCTAAAATGCACTCTCAGACAAGTAATCAAAGAAACCCAATCATAATTGAAATATAATACAGAAAGACCCTCAAGAGAGAGACGGGCCCTCGCTCTATCCATCAGCATATCCCTCCCATCTATTGGTTATTCAATACTTTTGCAGAAGCTTTACTTACGGCTAACAAATTGCTCAACATTTGTACGCTTTTAGCGCTTTTGGCCATTGTCGTCCCCAAAGGACCAAGAGGAGGTCGCAGGACATGGCAAACCCAATTTAGTTGGCAACTTGTCTTCAATCGGTAGGGATTCGGATTCGATTCGGGCACTTTCGGGCCAAAAGTTGTGGCAGGGTAGTGTGTCTTTTGTTGGCCAAGAAGTTATTGTTATACCCAGGACACACGGAAATACAAAAGCAATCAGGATGCAAATGCAATTGGGGAGAGCAGCGGAAAGGAACCCCCCAGACGGCAGAGCAACGGCGAGCAACCCCCAAGAAGGGGGAAGGACGAAAACCAAGGAGAGGAAAGAGACGCAGGAGAAGCAAACCTCGAGGAAAGCCAAGAGACGGAGGAGAAGGAATCCTCGACGAAAAGCGAGTGCTGTACCAATGGAAAAGGCAAACCGATAGGGGGGGCTGACAAGGTGGTGGTGATAAATATTGAGCACAATAAGCCACTGAGAGACCCGCAAGCGTTTCCACTTTGGAGTGTCATTGATGCAAGGCCCCTCACCCACCCCCTGACCACCCAACGAATAGAATGCAACGCTCTTTCATTCAATTTCATTTCTTCACTTTGGGGATTTTATATTTTCTGTGGGGGAGGAGCAAATGGCTGAGGACCTGCTTCATATCCTGTAATTTATGGATTGATTGTTGGTATCCGAGTGATGGATGTCATCTTCCAACAAAGAAAATTACTCCAGGGGTTCGTTCTGTGTTGACCCATTCCATAAGACGCTGGATGTTTTATTTTGGGCATAGAAAGGATCCATTTTGATATTTTTTCGATTAAATCTGTTTTAATCTGTATTTATCGTTTTTTTTTTATTTTCTATCGACGTGTGATTTGAAATCTATGGATATTTTGATCGACTTGCATCTATTCGAATCGATTTTTTTAGATTTCCAGGTTATTCATTTTTATACCCGATACTCAAAATGAGTATTGGGGTATATTAGATTTGTGGTAAAAGTGGATGTGTGTAACGTCCAAAAGGAATCGTTTCCGACCCCATAAAGTATATATATTCTTGATCAGCATCAATAGCCGAGTCGATTGAGCCATGTCTGTATGTCCGTCTGTCCGTCTGTCCGTCCGTCCGTCTGTCCGTCTGTCCGTCCGTCCGTCTGTCCGTCCCCTTCAGCGCCTAGTGCTCAAAGACTATAAGAGCGAAAGCAACGATGTTTTGGATCCAGACTTCTGTGATATGTCACTGCTACAAGAGTATTTCAAAACTTTGCCCCGCACAATTCCGCCCCCACAAAGGGCGAAAATCTGTGGCATCCACAATTTCGACGATACGAGAAAACTAAAAACGCAGAATCGTAGAAGATGACTATATCTTCTAGAGTGCAAAATCTGAACCAGATCATATAATTATTATAGCCAGAATCAAGAAAACAATTTCATTTTTCCTCGCCCTGTCTCTCTCTAACACACACGTAGCATAGGCGGCTTTGCTTAGAGTAAAACATTAGCGCCTAGATCTCGGAGACTATAAAAGCTAGAGCAACCAAATTTGGTATCCACACTCCTAATATATCGGACCGAGACGAGTTTGTTTCAAAATTTCGCCACACCCCCTTCCGCCCCCGCAAAGGATGAAAATCTGGGGATATTCACAAATCTCAGAGACTATTAAGGCTAGAGTAACCAAATTTGGTATCCGCACTTCTGTTAGATCTCACTATAAAACGTATCTCAAAATTTCGCCCCACCCCCTTCCGCACCCACAAAGGACGAAAATCTGTTGCATCCACAATATTGAGGATACGAGAAAACTAAAAACGCAGAATCATAGATAATGATCATATATATCAGATTGCTAAATCTGGATCAGATCAGATCATTTTTATAGTTGAATAAATCAATTTGCAGTGGCTACGCAGCGCCCGACGTCACGCTCAGACTGATTTTCTGTCTTTTTCGCACGCACTCCTTGTCGTGTCGTTTAATATTAGCGGCGTCTGCCGGAGGAGAGCCATACTGACTTAGTATCGGGTATAACTGTAGAGTTGCGGTCTCCGCAGCAACTCACAACGTTCCCCCTCGTTGTATATCTTTTTTTTTATATATTTCTTTTTTTTTGGGCTATTTAATCGATTTTTAAGTGGAATTTTTTTTTAATTTTATATTGAAAAAGTGTTATTCCCAATATTTGACTTTCTTTATATAAAATATCGAAATGTCCATGGAAAATCATTCTAAAATCGATAACATTCGTTATTTTTCCCGCTCCCCAACATGGGGTATTCCATATTCCACAGCTGAATGGCTTAACCATTTGTTCAGCTGCTGCTTGCTATTTTCGTTGCACTACTCCTCTCCTGAAATATAAAACAAAAGACAAAGAGTCGGCAAGGACAATGCCAAAGCCTCCAGCGACACGAGGGGGTCTGGTCTGCCTTTTGCAACCGGCTGGCCTGCGAGGCTGTTGCATTGATGTTGCATTGAAAGCGGAGGCGAATGGCAAGGTCACGCCACATGCCACACACACAAAAAGTACAAAATATTGAGGGGCAAAAAGTAAAAGGGATAGAGCGAAAATATATACATGAGCAGCATAACAAAATACTACACAGAAGAGCAGGCAAAAACAGAGGCAAAATTCAGAGGAAACCGAAAAAAAAGAGGAGCATGAGAGTGAAAATAAAGAGAGGCGGAAGCAGAGGCAGAGGCAGAAGCAAACAAAACACTGGAGGAATGTGAAAGCGGGGCAATAATGAAGGCACGCACATAAACCAGCCGCGCCGCACCGGATGTACCAAAGGACTCCCCATGCCGGCCATGCGGCTGCGGTGGCGTATGCGTAACGCGTGCCCGAAACAAAGTTTCGTCCTTCTGCCCTGCTGTTTTCCCAAAATTTTTCCTCTAAATTTTGTGTACAAATTGAAAGCAAACAAGACAATTTTTCTGCCCTACTCCCTCTCCAAACAGGTAATCGGAAAAAGTTAACTAGAGGCAAAAGAGAAAAACTTTTTGAGGGGTCACCAGCAGAGAGCTGGTCGGTCCATTACATTGCTTAAGCGATCTTAATTATCATGAGAATGGTTTGGTGTGTTTCTCAGGGGGCAAAGAAAAATAATAACAATATTAATACACGCAAATATTTGTTTCGTTCTTTTGTTACACGCTGAAAATGAAATGTTGGCCATTAGGTTGCACCAACAGAGAGGAGAACCAAAGCCATCCAAAGAAAACAGTAGAATGCGGCGTAAGGAGGGAGGAGTAAAGAGTGGAGTCTGCATATAGAGTGGCAGTACGAGTGGTCGTAATCGTATGTGTAGCAATTGTTGTTTGCTTTTCTCTCTCTCTTTCTTGTGCGAATCGAGCTGACAAACAAGCACTCTTGGCCACTCACTCGCTCACTTGCTCGCTCCCACTATTGTTGGCCCATGAATTATGCACTTTGTCGTGAGAAGAATTCACCGACATGGTTTGCATTCAGTGTTGGGCAATGCCTTCATTGTTGCCAGTGCGGTGCGTGCGTCTGTGGGAACTGTACTTATTTCTTGGGAAATTGCAAATATCTTAAGATTTCTTCACTCTATTTTCTGCGAATTCTTGTTTATCATATAGATGTTGAGAGTTGGTCCTTAATTCTCTTATGACACGAATTGCAGTGTTGGACAATGTCTTCGGACAAAACTGTACTCTTTTTAGGCCATGGATGGACATTAAAGCATTTTTAAGGCTTCCCTCTCTAGATCTACTGCCCATTAAAGCGCCTTTCTGTCTATTATTTTTTTTTAAAATTATCAATTAGTAAGGTATCCACAACAAGAAATGCAGTGTATGATACGGTTTTAAATGGGACTCTACTTATTCTATAGAAAAAGATCTCCATTTCTGCTTTGTAGCGATTTGTTTTCTTAATCGATTTGCAATTCCTTTAATTTTTATGAATTTACCTTTGGTTAAACTAATTTTGTATTCTCTCAACATTTTTCAGTGCTTTGTAGTGTTTTGATAGCTCTATGTCAGATCTGTAGTCATTCCAAAGAGAGAATCTCTAGTCCTACCTTTCTAAAAGCTCTTCATAAACATCTGCTACCATTACAGCCTTTGCCTGCTCATTATTTCGATGATATAAACACTTTCATTCTTTTAAGATGCATTTTTCAGTTTTGTTCAATGTTTAATTATTCTGTGAGAGCTAAAGTAAGCAGATAATAGCTTATTTTATCTTTATGCTTCTATTTTATCTCAGTTGAAGCCCTTTTCTGTTGATTTTCATCAACATTCAGAGGATAAACTACTTGTCACTATATTACAACTCAGATTTCAGTGTTGCGCAACTCTATAAGAAGAATAACTCTCCTTCCATGAGTAGCATCTTCATTCCTACCTTTCTCGTGCTTCCTTTGCCCAAACATCTCCCAATTATAGCACTCTTCCCACCATTTCCTGCCGTGTCATCATCATTATCCAACTTTTCGCTCGTTTTACGGTATTACAAGGCAACCAAAAAAAAAAAAAAAAAAATACCTTTTACCAAGGACCAAGACCCTGACCAACGAAAAACCTCCACTTATACCACGCTCTAGGTGCTCGGGCCGAGCCTTCATTTCATTCAAGGAGCAGCAGCAGTAGCGGCAGCGCCAGCAAGGAACATAAGGAGCAGCGGTGGTGGCACAGGAATTCCGGTGTAGCAATCAGCAGATTGTATGACAGTCTGGCTTTCATTTCCCTATTTATTCAACAAGTTTCTATGCGAGCGAAAAGGAGAGAGAGAGATAGAGACAGAGCCAAACTAAAGGACTTGACAGCCCAAGGACTAGGGCTCTCCTGTTGGGAAGTGGGGAACAGGCAGGACCTTCGGGCAGTTTTATGTCCTTATAATCACATATATATTTCTCTTCCCCTCAGAGTCTCTCGCTCTCTCGCTGGCATTCGATTTGTTTGGCATTTGTTGCATGCCTCAAGGACATGCCTCTGACTTTTGATCCTTTTATTTTAGTGGCATTTATTTTGTCACATGTTATTCCAGGTCATGGAATGTGCCACACGTTATCTATGTGTGTGTGTGTGTGTATTCCCCGACCCAAGAAGTCCTGTTTAAGTCCTGTAAGAGCGTGTTTATTTGCTTGGGTCCTACATCCTTCCATTTCTCCTTCTCCGCCTCTCGCTCTGTGTGTTTCTGTGCCATGTTTTTGGGTCTGGCTTAAAGGTATTTGCCCCGTTGCGGCACGTTATCGAAGGCGAGCAGCAGGCAGCATACCCCCTAATTGGGGCAAGGGTTTCCCAACGAAAGATTGCGTGCGTGTGTGTGTGCGTATGACAAACCTCATTTCATATTTATTAAATTTGTTCCTCGGGCTCGCTCGCTCGGGTTTTATTTTCATTTGGCACGTACCTTCCGCTACAACGGTACTCCGAAGCGAAAGCTAAATAAACATTGCAGCAGCAGCAAGTGTTGCTTTGTTTTTGATACACTTCCTCCATGTGGCATGGGGCAGGCATGAGACGCCGCTTGCCCCCAGAGCATCTCCAAGTATTAGAATGGTATGGTTTTTCTTGCTTGAGGAATATATTCAACGCTCGTCGGAATATTTATTGTTTGTGTGCTCTTTGGGTTTCGGTTTTAATAAAGGAAAACAATTGCATTTGATTTGGTTACATTATTTCGTGTTTCCTTTTCTGTTTCTGAGAGTTATTCGATTTATTTAAATGAGAATTTATACAGGATAATTATATTATGGAAAAAAAAACAAGAAATTTAGAAGAAATGTATTTACAGTAGACAAATGGTTTTGCCACCATTTAAAGTTTTTTAGATGCAAAAAATTTATTGAATTTTTGTTGTTTTTTTTAGATTTGTATTCAAAATTTATATGGCAGATGGGGTTTCGTTAAATATACCAAAGTACACCTCGAAATCAGTAAACCGAAGCAAAGGGATCATTTAAAATCAAATCTAATATGTTAATAAATTATTATATTAAATATATCATTAAAATAAATACTATACCTTTAAAAATGCCAAATTTGAGATTTATTTATGTATCCATTTACCAGATAGTCAACAACAAAATTACAGAAATAATTTTCTAGGTGGGGACTCAATCAAACCCAGGAAAACGTCGAATTTTACTGAACAACAAAAAACCAAACTTCTAAAACTACTTATCACCATAGTTTATGCTTTTTACACATTTAAAAACTTTAATTTAGGCATTTATCATTTATCTAAAATCTCTGACATCAAGATATATGTTTCTCCAAGGAGCATTTGAAACTTTTGTAAGGGAAATCGCCTTGACTTAAAGGCTTAAACTCTTTTTGGCTTTGGCTTAAACTACACCTGACACACACACATAAATCCCCAAAAGCCGCACCACACTACGCCCTTCCGCACCGAGTCCACCTCCCCCCCTATACATTCCTCTCCTCCATTGCCCGCCTCCTCCTCACGGAACTATGTAATTAAAAAGTTTTGCAAAGAGATTGCTGCTGCAAAAAAAAATAAAACAAAATACAAAAAGTACAAAAATAAAGAGAAAAAGAGAGGGGTAAAATGGGTTTTGCATATTTTTCGTCCGCACCAGAAACAATAATTAAAAGCAAACCAAACCGAAACACAACTTCAGCCACAACACCAGCCACAACAGCAACAAAAGCAGGTACTGGTTGGAGCAGGGGTTATGGAGTTGCTTTAACAGCTGTTATTAAACCGATTTATACTTTGCTTTTGCTTTATTTTCATTTCATTATTTTTTTGTTTTTATTTTTGTAGCAAATAAGTTAACAAAAGACAAACAACCCACAAAAGAGAGGGAATATCCGTACAGGTACTGACGGACTGTTAATGTGTTTCAATCAACTCGAGCATATGGTAGAGAGATATGGTGTGAGGATTCCATAACGAATTTGATTATAGTTAGAGGGTATTTGTGGTTTGAATCGGGGTATATGCTATTTTTGGTTGTGTATGTTGCAGATAGAAAAAAGAAATTTTATCTCTCTATTAAATAAATAAAAAATTGTTCTGATATCGGTGCGAAGGGATGGCTGTCCCCTTAATTCATTATTATTAATATTAATATAATCCCTAAATATCTGCGAATATCTAAACAAGAACGTTCCTTGGCTTTCATAATTATCTGCCATTAGATTAGATTAATAAAAAGCCTTTGGCATTCACAACTGGGGATATATTTAAAAGGTTTTATCATTTTAAGCACTTAAAAAAAATGTTTAAATTTATTAAATAAATTTATTATATATAAGTCGATTAAAATTCACTGCACATAGAATTTTAATGATATTCAGAATGCAGAAAAGAAGTTCCCAGTAGAGAACTTCCTCTGCCAGCTACTTATAGCGAGATATCTAGGAGATAATTCGAATCAAATCTTTAAATTATATTAATTTTCGTATTAAAAATTATGAAAAAAGCTCCAAGTACGTGGATTCTTTATACCCTCTCTCTATCCAAGAAACATTAACAAAACAAGAATGGATTTATAGTCCCTAAAAGACTTTTAACTTAATTTAATATAATTCCAGTATCTTATATATGAAGTACATGTATCCACAAAAATGTCCATTGATTCCCAGGTATCAGCAGGTCTATTAGTTCCTCCGGAAGCCTCCACTTTGCTCTTTGTTTAATTTTTTGTGAATAGCTAATTGGTCGAATGACTAAATGATTAATTAAAGTATTTATAGAGCTAAAGCGTTGTAGAGTGATGTAGTGACAGCGTGATAGACTGAATAAGTGAATGAAATGCCAAATTCTGTCTCCCTATCCCCCTCTATTGCTGTGGTTCTCATGGAGATCAGGTCTCACAGGGCAAGCCTGGCCGCCTTGCGCCTTGCGGTGAGATTCTCTTGCCTCATCTTTTATTTCTCGGTTTTTCTCAGTTTAAAGTTTGAACTTTGCCAGGCACTTTATTGTCTGTCTTTTTTTTTGTTTTTGTTTCTGTTGGTGCTGCTGTTTGTTGTTGGGGCAGCTGCTGTGCTATGGTTTATTTTACTTGGGATTTTGCGGTCAGTTCATTCAACTCTCAATTGTTGGCTGTTGTTTTGAAACCGAGACTTGATTTACCACAAAAACAGGGCACAAAAGCAGGGCTAACCAAAAGGGAAGAGGGCCTCAATGCCAGCGGTTTTTCATTGAAGAAAATATTTTTGCTTAAATTTAAATTGTATTGTTTTTAAAGACAGCTGATTTTACAGCACTCTGCAATCATTTAGGATTTGGGTGTAGATTATTTATATAGATTTGTTAGGGCTAATCTATATATATATATTATTGTATGGCTATATGCAATAAATATTTCTGCCTTTCAAGTCTTGAAAAATATTTAACCAAATCACCCCCTCATTTTTGTTACAATAAATTAAGGAAGTTCGGTTTGAAATTTTAAATAGATTACGAAATGTGGAGTATCTCTAAGACAAGAGTCGATTATATTCTCTTTACTGCATTCAGAGCTCTGGATCGCCTTAAAATCTATCATCTAAAATCCCTAATGCATATTTCTCTTATATGTTTGATTAAACTATCCCAAATACTAGATTTCCCCTCAAATCTGCATAAATTTCGTTTATTTATTGAACAATTTCCATCTGTTCTATCATTCAGTTCTGCTCGTATCATGGAGCACTCACTGCTTGTCCCATAAATCATAACTTTTGTCACATTTCCGCTATGATTTTTCAAACGGAATAACACAGAATAAACCAAATAAATACTCGGTGCTGTGGCAGTGTGTCATCCAGTCAAGAAGCAGTCGTTTGGGGCCACAAAAAAGCAAGCAAGCAAACAACAACAACAACGAAAACAACAACAAAGTGTGTATTTGCATTCAAACAGAAACCCAAACGCCATTCAGTGGCTTTGTATGTGGCTGAAGGAAGCCAAGCGAAGCAGAACCAGAAGCACACACCGATAACGAGAATGGGAACGAGAACGATGTGGAGAGGGGGGCAGCAAACAAGTGCAACATGCAGCATGCAACAGGCAGCAGCAGCCGGCAAAAGCGGCCCACAACACAGCAACAAAACAGCTGCTGCATCGACAGACAACAAACCCGAAAAAAACACGTTGCAACCGAATGTTGCAAAGAAGTTCAGGGAGGAAGAAGAGTCAAACCTACAAACGGTTCGGTTGTGCGTTTCTTTTTTCTCCCGCACCCCCTCTCACTCGTTTTTGCGGCAGATTTTTCGTTGACTTTGGCCCGGACTTCTGACTCGCCTTTGGGGCTGACTTGGTGCTGATTTTGCCCCATCTGTGAGTTCGATTCTGCATCTACTTTGAGGCCGATAATGCCTCAATTCCGTGCTCGATTAGACCTTTAGTTCTGCTGCCACCTTATCACTCTTTAAGCCCCAAAAAGCGTGTCTTCTTCTTGAACATTCCTCTCCCTACTTTTTACTGCCATCTCGCCCCACTTTAGGCCTGCCCGCAACTTCTGCTTCCCCTTCCCTGCTCCCTGTCTCTCTTCCTCTGGGTGCGTTTGTTGCGCAACAAGTTGCGCATGTTGCATGAATATAGTATTTTTTTTAAGGCCAAGACCAAAAAGTGACTGAAAGAAGCAACGGTTTCGTCTGCTTTCTGGTTTATTGTTGTTTATCCACTTGACGTCGTCGTCGTCGTCGTCGACGACGTCTAATGCGGTCTGCAGGAAATGGGGCTACCAGTGGCAAGTAACCAGCCAACCAACCAACCGGCTGTGTGGCAGTGTGGAGTGTGGCAAGGGGCAGGGGCAGTAACAGACGAATGGAATACACACAGCGGAAGCGAGAACCACCTTATATGGGGCAGATGTGGTACGAAGGCAACCACGGAGTCAAAAGTGCAATAAGATTATATTTTTCTTTATTTTTTTGCATCTAAAAGCTAGGGGTTTTCTGTGTGTTGCTTCTTAGCTTATAGCGGGAGTATGCGTGCGTGTGAGAGTGAGAGATACTTTTTTGAGAGTCTGTGTCTGCGTGTCTGCCGGAGATTTGTGTGGCAGTGTGTGTCTGGAGGTTGGGGTTTAAGGCTTAGTTTTTAGGCACCAAAAAAGGTCCAAGTGCTTCGGGGGCTATACAGAAAGAATCTTTACGTCGTACGAGTATGTCTCGCCTTGGACAGGCAGTTTCTGAGCTGATTAGAGGGGATTTTCAGGAGTTTTTCTTATGAGTATTAGGTTAGTTCTGGGAAAAACTGGGAATTTCAAACTGTAAAGTAATCGTAAAAAGTACGTATTTCAACGGCGAATAAATTCTTAGTTGGAATCGCAACTAAGACATCGCAGCATAGACATACAAATAAATAAATGTTTAACTAAAAATAAATAAATAAAACCAATCTAATAATATATATTACTAGGGGACAAGCCACCTGCGAACTCGATTGGGTTGGGCGCCAATCCCTGGCTATTTTCCTTAGAACTAACCTAAAACTATCCACAGAAATATACAGCAATATCCCTAAATATATCGCACAGAAATATACCCAGGACTATACTATTCATAGAACTCTCCGCACAGAACTTTTCGCTCCAACTCTTCGAACAATCTCTTGAAATATACCTCAAATCTCTCGAGAAACTACCCCTAGAAGTTTCCTTCAGTTTCAAAATATTAGTTCCAATATTCCAAATTTCAGTAAAGACAAAACACCTAAATATTCTGATATAGTTCAGATGCTTTGATCCTTAAATTATGTGGGCTCCAATCAAAGTTGATGTTCGTTGGGGATCCTCCCCCAAGGAAATCGACGAGAGGCGCATACAACATCAACAATCGAAGGCGAGGAACTCCAAGAAGGAGGATAAGCCAGGGGAGAAACGGGGGAGTTCAAAAGACAGCCGCGATACGAAAAGGAAACCAAAGCCGGAAGTGCCCAAAGTTGACGAGAAAACGACGGAGAAGGATCCAGGGACAACGCGCAGGGAGACGCTCTACGATGTGAAGGTAAATCTCCTAATCAGCGATTTTGTTGTGATGCTGGAATGCAGCCCCCAACCGGAGGAGGCATTCCACCCCAACACGCAAGAGTACGAATACGCCAGGGAGTGGATCCAAAAACTGAAAACTATGAATTGCGACACGGTGTTCAAGGGGTGCATACGAAACGCCTACATTAGTGCATTGAGTGTGTGCCTTAACCAGAAGCGGCTCTATGGCATCTTTGAGCAGATGCCCCCGGAAGAGCTCGAATGGATAGACTTTCCGGACACTACGAGTATGGCGCCGTCGAGTCACGCCCCGTCAAATCATGGCTCGACGCGGGGATCCTTTGAACCTGTGGCACAGAATCGTCTTTTAGAAAATACAATGAGTTTGGGAAGTCAGTCCTCAAGCGTACAGCGACGGGAAGGGGTGGATAGACAACTGCGTTTCATGGAAGAACCAAATGGAATTATGATAATACCTCAGGTATTCAGGGCAAATGAGCCTCAGAGATTCCAGCAACAGCCACAGACGGAAACCTTCTACGATCCTACCACCTTTCCACCACTGCCACATGTACGGCAAGAATCGGGCACATACTACAAACCGTCTCACGTAAAATTCGACAACTTCGGGGCGCCCCCTCGCTTCGTTGCGGCAAATAAAGAAGAAGGAGAAGTCTTCCCGTCAGGTGAAGAAGGAGGAGGTGTGACAGTTGTGGATTTGGGAGCTGCCAACATAGATGCTCCTCCTGATTCTCATTCTGCTATGCTCACACGTTCGATTCTTAAGCAGAGCTCCATCAACGGGCAGGCCCCTCATGCTTATCCATCATATCTCGAGACGCCAGTTTCTTTCAATACAACAAAATTCTTTGATGAAGAAATTTGGTCTGAATGTCCATTACAATCCTATAGAGAGCAATTCCCAAGACAGAAAGAGCACGCGTTCAAGGGATCGGAACAGGAGCAGCAGCAGATCGAGCAACAAGACACTGATGACACCCCGGCGAATCAGTGGAAACCAGAGGCCTCCGAAGAGGAGTAAGACAGAGAGAAAACCGGTCAAACTGTGTTAATAAGCCGACATTGTGACATGACCTTCTTTATGGATAGCTTTCGTCAGGAGCTGCGCGGGCAAACGACTATCTACAGGGTAAATTATCGCGCTAGAAGAAATTTGCCAGCAGATGCGACGCTCCCGAATACAAGGAGAAAATGCTCGGAGGGGATCCTAGCGCGAAGAGGACATACCTGTTGCTCAATATGGAAGAGGATCAGACTAAATTAGTGTCCTTTTCAGAGGGAAAGAAAGAGGACAATTTAAGGGATTAAACGGATTAATAGCTAATTTAAAAGATTTCAGAATAAAATTGAAATTTGGAACGCATTTAGAACATTTTTGGGCACATGTAATAATATCCGATACTTAAAATGAGTCTAGGGGTATATTAGATGTGTGTACAAGTTACAAGTGTATTTCAAAACTCCGCCTCGCTCCCTTCCGAACCCATAAACGACAAAAATATGTGGCATCCACAATTTTGAAGATACGAGAAAATTAAAAACGCGCAATCATAGAGAAAGAAAAATTGCCGAATCTGAATCAGATCGAATCATTATTAGAACCTAAAGGAACAAATCAATTTTCAGTGGCAGTGCAGCGCCAGACGACACGTTTAGAATGATCTTTTGTCTCTCTCGCACGCACTCTTTGTCGTTCAATGGTATCGCCGTCTGCCGGAGGAGAGCCATGCTGACTGAAATATATTACTGTAAATAGTTGTTAAATCTTGATTGGAATTTGAACAGTAACTTGGGAGCTTCATATTAATAATTATCAATTAAATTATCCCGACTTATAACCTAAAGAGTACGTTTTAATTATTTAAATGTTCAGTGCCCTTCCCATAAAATCAATATATTTGTTGTATTTTTTTTTAGTTTAAAAATATATCTTTCCAAAAAAACCAAATTAAGAAGCAGGGACTATATATAGAATAGAGAAACGGAGAATTTTCGCTCGTATACAAGCAATGCCCCCCCTTTTAATACTCCCCTTAGAAGCTCACCCTTTGATACTGCTTCCCATTCCTTTGAATGCTCCCCATTTATGCTACCCTTTAAATGCTCTCTCCTGTAATGCTCTTACCTTTAATGCTCTCCACGTTGGTACTGCTCTATCGTGTATCGCGTAGGTACTTTCAGCCTCTTTCAAAGAGATGGACCATCGAAAAGTGTAGCTCAATCGCTCAACAAGAGACGCAGCACAGCAGCACTTTTGGCCAAAGGATGAAAACGGGGAATCATAGAAGGAAATCGGCTTACTTTCAGAGACTTCCTCTTATGCTCAAACTGTTTCTCAGCTGAGCCACAGCTAGACAGCTGTGCTACTCGCAAACGAAGTGCTCTTCCAGTAAACGGATTCGAATTCGCGTGGAAATTGAAGTTGTTTTGCCATCATTTTGCTCTGCGACATGTCAACAAATTTGTTTGCTGATTAGAGCGTAGCGATTGCCTGCCTTTCGGTGGTGTGGCATGGCCGGAGGGCGGATGATGGGAGTCTCCACAGAAATTACATTTGGCGCACACACACTCAACACACAGTAAATACTCAGAGCCGTCGACTTTGGGGCTTGCACAACTGTTTTTGGTTGAGGTTTTGGAGCGGCTGCGACGACGGCGGCAACACGAAATGTTGCATAATCGAGAGCCGTCGCAGCGGGGGCAGCGGCAGCAGCGGCAGCAGCGGCAGCAGCACCCGTAGTGGCAGAAAGACAAAAGTCAGAGCAGAGCAACAGTACCAATAATACGAATAAGTACTGCCAAATACACCCACAAAAAGTCGCCGCGCGGCGACAACCGGTTTGGCAAACCCCCCCACTCCCACCACCTTGCCCCATGATCCAGTCTGCCACTCAGCCATTCATTCGGCGATCGCTTTGCTCTGCTCTACACTCCTCAGTTTTTTTTTGCCACAAATAAATAAAAGTGATCCAAACAGCAAATAATAATCGTAAAGCCAGCGATTCCTACTCCGATGGGCGCCATGGGGCACGCATTGCAGCCGTGCCCCCCGCCAGCCCCGTCAGAAGCTGTAACATTTTAACCTACTGCCCTCCTCCGCTGCCCCCTTTCTTTTGCATAGTTTTTCTTGGATTTTTAACTTTTTTCTGCAATTTTTCTTTCTCTATTTTTACGCTGTTTTCCTTTTCTCTCTCTCTATTTTGATGATATTTTCCTCTTCTCTCCCTCTGTTTTGATTTTATGGTTTGCTTTCCTAAAGACCAAGTCTAGTAATAATTATGCCATTTTGAGATACTCTTTCACTTGAAAAGGGTATGGAGAATCTGGAGAGGGTAGAGCGTACATAGAACATCATATAAACCAAAATATAATATTTAAAAGATAGAAGATGTAGAAAACTAAACTTAAACGACTAGAAACTGTTTTAAAATATTAAAAAAAGCCGGAATTTGCGTTTAGCTATATTTCTAAAATGCTTTCCATGGAAATGGTCTTAAAAAGCTTTGAAAAGTTCTCTAAATAATATGTGGCTACATTTGGCTACAATTTGGTAAGAAATATCTATGATAAATAAATATAATAATAAAATCATTAAAAATCGTGTTCAAGTATTGATATAATTTATTTAGATAAATAGAAAACCAAAAATTCAAACAAAAATATATCGAACAATATCGAAAACAATTGAAAAATGTTGTAAGAATAAGAATATTTATAATAAAATAATATTCTTCAAAAACAATTAAAAAACGCCTTTACAAACAAAAGAAAAATTGGTTTTATTTCTAATAAATACATATTAGAAAAATGTAAAAAAAAAAAATATTTTTTGTGGGACATACATATACATATGCATATACATATACATATACATATACATATACATATATCTAAGCTCAAGACTTTTTTCCTTTGAATCTCAAGTAAATATCGAAATATCCAACAAGTACCATGACAAACCCACAAATAAAGACCAATCCTTATACCTATCCCTTCTCTCAATAGAAAATCCTCCCCCAAGTGCACCGAAAGAGTATCCCTTGTTCATCTTGAAGCACCATTGAGATCTTTCCCTAGTGTTGTTCCCTCCAGTTTCTCACGTTTCTGTGACTCTGTTGGCTGTGCCGTTGTTTTGCGGCACGTTACATTTAACTTTGCCTACAAGCAGAACCTGTTTTTGGCCGCTTGCAAGTTTTTTGCAACTTTCTGTGTGCCACAGCGTGTGGCAGCAGCCCGAGTGCGTGCGTTTGCAATCAGGCAGCGTTCCAGCCGCAGCAACTGGGATACCAGAGACACCAGAAAGAACCCTGGGACCAGCAGCCACAATGGTTTTTCTCTCCGTTCCTCCGCTTCTTCTACAATCAGCTGTTGTGGTGGCACAGAGATGCGGAAGATGCGGCCGAGATGGTTAGATGATTCGTAGACTTCTTTGCTTTTTCTAGGGCCTTGGCATGGGCCTGGCCTGGTCTCAACTTTTCCACCAACTTTCACAATTTCTGCGCGCGCTAAGTGCGTTTTCTGATTTGTGTTTGGGTGCGGGAGGACAATGGAGGGAAAATATCCAAAAAGTTTTCAGTGTCTGGGGCTCTGCTCTGCGGTCTGTACTGTGTTCGGGCTAAATACTTGAGCACTTGAGCAGCAGTAGAGCAATTTGGAGTGCTCTCAATTATCTGTGGCTGATCTCTGTGGCTGATGCTGTTACTGGAGGCTGAAGGAAGAGGCTGACAGTTGTGGCTAAATATTTTAAAAGAAGGATTCACTGGTCAAGGGTGAAGTGAAGCCACTTTCTTTCTTTGATGGAGAGGCTATGCCTTTACCTAAACTAAATGAGAAGTGCAGAGAGAGGCTATACGTGAAAGCCCAACTAGAAACTTTTCTGCATGACTTTTTTCAAAGGAATAAATGCATAAGAAACGCTTAGAAGATGCGACAAATAAATGCTTTCGGCGAACATTTGATTTCTTTTGAAAAAACAATTATTTCTAGCAGGAAATTTTATGATTTTCTATACAGAACTGTTCTTTCAGAGCTTTCGCCATTACTTTAACATCATGAGGGGTGCATAGAGAGATCAGCTTGAAAGCTTTTTTTCATAGATCAGAACTATCATTCGAAAACATTTTTCTAAGCAATTCTTTCTCACAAACGCATAGAAAGACTCTAGATAAGAGCTTCTATTAGCCAATGATCATTCCTGCTTTAAATCCTAAAAGAAAAGCCTCTATTTTAAAACTTTCTATGATTCTTTCCCCGCTTTCCAGATGTGGAATGACTTCATAGGAATGCCTTAAAACGAGCTTTCCATAATAAGATCCCAATCAGACCTCTCCTTCAAAGTTTTTTCTGCAGTCCATCAGCTTTAGAAGCACATGGAGCGGTTTTTTTTCAATGATCACAGAGGGAGGTCTCTCCGAACCGAAAGCTTTTGCTAATCCTTTGCACTCGTCATAAAGAGTACTGTACTTATCCAGTAATATCTTCTCCCTTAACAGCTTTTTTGTATTAATGTATTAGTTCTGGCTAAGCTCTTTCGATAATTATTTCATCTGCAAAGAGTGCTCTTAATTACAGGGAAATAAAAGAAAAGCGAAGAAAAACGATGAAACCCCATAGCAGCGGGGCAATTAGAACATCATTTCAAAGAAAAAGAAAAAAAGTATAAAGAATAGCAATTACTTTTAACTATGTTGCAATCATACTTCTCTCTGCCCCAAAAGAAATGCATTAGAAAGGCTTTCTACTGCTGTATGTAGTTCTCTCTCTCTTGATTGCCTCATGAAAAACTCTCGAGGAGGAAAAACTTTATGGGACGTTAATTACCAACGAAAATAAAAGTCAAGTGTTTTTATACGTATAAACAATAATAAAAACCAAACAAAAACTTTATTACATTGTCGTGTTATAATTAGGGAACTCCCTCACACCCCCACCCCACGCTTTTGGGGTGCTCTTTCGATGGGGGCAGTGTTGTCGTTGTCGCCTACCCTGTGCAATGTTTCCGCTTATTAAACGCATGCCAGTCGCCGTACAAAAATCATGGCCACAAAAGCAGAAAAGCTGAAAGAAAACTTTCAACACTTTCTTGAGCACGCAATGCCGCAACGACATCATTAAAACACGCAAGTCATATCCATCCACAAAACACACACAACGCAAAATAAATAAAATTACAAAAATAAATATAAAAGTTTCATTTCATTTGTGACTTTTTGCAGGGTAACTTGTGTGCATGGCATACCCTTTCTTCTAGTAGAGAGTATTATGAATATTACAAGAAAAAGTAACAATTTTTTAAAAGTCTTCATTTCCCATAAGGGAACTAAATGAGATGTTACCGATGCTTCCAAAGTGTATTTTATCTGAAATCAATCACTTTATAAATAATATTTCTAAGATTTAATTTTCTAGTTTTCTTCCCAAATAAATTCCTCTCCTATGTAAATGTACATTGGAATCTACAAGATTGGCACACTAAATCGGTCATAAAACAAGTATTTTTGTAGGGATAACTTTCGTATTGCTAATGAAATTTCAATCAAACTACAAAGAGCTGTAATTATATGTAAATGGGAGCACTATATCCCATAGAAACCTTAGCAGATTTTGCAAGACAGAAAAAGGAGAGATTTTCGAATACTGTATACAAAATATTTCCTTTTTTTTAAGGGGAAAAACCAAGCTCACCATTTGTTTTCTTCAGATACAGTTTTCGATAGACCATCTACTTTTAAGAGTATCTAATGGCTCGACCTTTATTTCGTTATCTTTTTCCATTGCCTTTTCGTTTTTATGCTTCATTAAAATTAATAAAACGAAAAGAAAAGCATTAAAGACACAAAACATCAGTGCGCAGCAGTGCAATGAGTGGGTGGCAATCGTTTTGCACAATTTGTCAACCCGCACACTCCACAGTTTGCTTTGCTCGTTTAAGCCGCTTAAAATACATATTGGCCAACAGACGAAACTGCACGTTTCGAGTGGCTGCGGCAGTGGCAGTGGCAGAGTCGTCGCATCTTCTTCTGCAATTAGCAAATATTTATAGTAGCCGCCCGCCTTTGGGGCGCATTATGTCGTCATTTTGCCAATTTGATTCGTTATGCAGTTTACATAAGAGACAGATTATACCACAACTTCCTCCTCGTCTGCCTGCCTTTTGGCCTGGTTAAGAGCCCCCGTGCTTGTGGGGGCGTAGCAGCAGTTACGTTCGTGTTTAATGCTCTTTGAAGCCCAGTTCCGTTTTGCAATGGAGGGGGAGGACAGTCCATGATGTTGATGATGATGAGTGGCCCTCTCCCACAAACTTTTCCCCCCTCTCGAACCACCCGCACGCCAAAAGTGTCTCCAACTTTAGGGGCCACTTCGCTGGACCGCCTGTCATGCCCGTGTCCGACAGCAGTCGCCCTTTTTATGCATAATGATTGTTTTGCCATAGAACTCACTACCTGGCACAGCCTGCCACAGCCCACCACAGATTCTTGCAGCAGACAGGGCCCCGAACAGATTTTTGGTCGAAAGGTGGCAGAATGTCTGGGAAAAGTTTTCCTTTTTCGTTGACACTTTCATAAATTCTAATTACATATCAAAGCAGTGTCACGGCCAGTGTCCAGCCAGTGTCCGGGCCAAGAATGCCATGAAAACTAAATGAACTGTGTGTCCGGCCAAGCACGGGACAGGGGACACGGGACACGGGAAAGCACATTAAAATATATTATTTAATTTTCTTCTTAATGGCTCACAGTGTGGATAATTTATGAGGCGGGTACTGGTTCTCGGCGTCACTCTCAGATTTCAAGGAAATATGGTCAGGGAAAAGTAAAAAATGTACCAAATGGAAGAATTTCCCGCACCAAAAAATATTTAATTAATTAAGTAATTATTTTAAAACTTTTTCAACATCAAAAGCAAATAAAGCACTGATTTTGTATATAAAAACAACTAGAAGGCAGGCCCCCTGCACACTCGCATCGCTCTTGCGTCAAACCCAGGCTCACTCGCTCACGCATATATGAGTAAAATACATCTTTATACTATACAGAGATAGATAAAAAAAAACTGTTGTGGTGTGAACAATTTTGAAGAAATTATACGTAATTTTGGTGTATTTATAGACAGTAATATTTGTAACCTAAATTATTAAATTATTATTAAATTCGAAATATAAAAAAAAAAAACCCTGTGGTATCCATAATTATATATATCTACATATATGTTTCTACTCTCTCGCAGACTCGCAAAATGAAGGTAGATGTTACATAGGCTAGGTTAACCCTGAGGGACCTCAGCGGGGTCACGCAGAGCCCAGTATGGTCCTTGGAGAATGGTACATAAGTAACAGAATTACTTATAATCAGATAAATTTTGCAGTACTTAGAAAAAACACATGGAAAATACTCTGCCGTTCCTTTCAAAAATCATTATTATCATATGCATTCAATTTCGGCTAGTAGCTTTTATATTGGAAATTGATTGCACTAAAGAACTAACATCTAAAATTATCACCATTCTATTAAAAACAAATTTGTTTTTAAATGCCAAAGCTGCCAATGTCATTAAAAATAGTAGAAAACTTAAACTTTGGGTTGCTATATCTTCAGGCATATCCACTTTATCGACACGAATGTAAAATCTTGCTAAAGGTCGCACAATTCTCTTTTAAGTCCATTAAATATTGTGGATATCCGCGTTGCAAATGCAGAGTAAAAATTATGAAATTGAATTATGAATTTAAAAAATCATCTGCTAGCCTGCATTAGAGATAAAGATTAAATAAAAGATTTATAACGACTGATAGCATTCCAAATGTAGAATCCTACCTTATGGTGCTCTATGGATTCTATGTAAGATTTCTTCAATTTTTTTTATTACCAGAGGCATTCTTTAGCTCTTCTTTCATTTTCCCTCTACAGCTAATTAAATCTCAGCCCAAGAAAGCACCTCCCGAGTGCACTAGACGATTACGCAAGAGGCGTATGTATATTCTGGTTACAAGCTGCCTTTTATGGAGAGCTTTGGCGCTGTCCAACTGGTAGACCGGTAGACCGGTAGACCGACCGACCGTCCCCCATCCGACCGTCCACTCGAATGAGCGATTAACATAATTTTTCTATATTATTTTCATATGACGATTATTATGGCCATTATTGTTGTGCCTTTGTGCCGGGCCTTGTTTTAGCTCTCGAGTTGTGAGCGCACCTCCTCTTCCTCCACCTCCTCCTTCTCGAATCTTGACCTCGCGCGTACGCGTACGCGTACGTCAGAGAACCGGCTTTTCGGCTCTCTTGGCCATGGGCCAGTAAATGGGGCTTGCCAAAAAAAAAAAGAAACAAAAACGAGACAACTTAAAGCTATTCTTCTTCCACTCATCATTGTCTTTGGCTTCTAATTTAATAATACATCCAAACAAAACAGGGTGCTAACGGACCGTAACCAGATACAAGACACAAGATACATATCTGGAATTGTTGCTATTATGCGCGTGATATGTGATATCTTTCTTTAATTTTTAAGTGAAGTGAAGACCCCTAAGGGGCATTTTTGGCATCCAATTATGGTGTTCCCCCTGGCATTCTGGCTGTTCCTGCTGTTAAGATGAATAATTCAGCTTGAGAGTCCCCCACACAAAAAGTTTATGGCAGTTTCATCATTTCATTGTTTAAATATACAAAAATAATATTTTTGTTTGCATTTTAATAGGATTTTAAGCTTTAAAGGCTTTTGTGAGATACTAAATGCATTTATCAATTAGTGTTTTATTATTTATTTATAGGAATCGGACTTTTTTTTGGGAATGCAGACATGTAAATATGAAAATCAGATTATTGAGTTGGGAATTAATATAACTACAGCGAAAAATAAAATGAGCATTTTTAGGAAATGCTTTGAAAATTTATAGAAAAATATGGACAAATTTAAGATTACTTTTGGGAGTATTTTTATGAGCATTATTATTTATTTTTTTTAATTCCTGAATTGTAGCGCATTTTTTTGCGTATAATGTATATAGTATTTGATCCAAGGAATTGTTCATAATCTGTAAATTTATTATTTTAGTATTTTACATTATTTATTATTTTATTTTATGTATTGTTTTATTTTTTTATTATTTTAATATTTTATTTTATTTTATATTATAATTAATTTGATTAATCAATTTGTTATTTATTTTATCATTTCGTAGTGTAATTTATTATTTATTTTTTTTTAATATTATACATTATTTATTTTTAATTTGTATGTTATTAATTTTTATTAATTGTTTTATTGTAACCACTTAATTATTTAAAAACGAGGGGGAACGTTGTGAGTTGCTGCGGACACCGCAACTCTACGGTTATACCCGATACTAAGTCAGTATGGCTCTCCTCCGGCAGACGCCGCTAATATTAAACGACACGACAAAGAGTGCGTGCGAGAGAGACAGAAAATCAGTCTGAGCGTGACGTCGGGCGCTGCGTAGCCACTGAAAATTGATTTCTTGCTTTTGGCTACAAAAATGATCTGATCTGATCCAGATTCAGCAATCTGATAGATATGGTCATTATCTATGATTCTGCGTTTTTAGTTTTCTCGAATGTGCAATATTGTGGATGCAACAGATTTTCGTTTTTTGTGGGGGCGGAAGGGGGTGGGGCGAAATTCTGAGATATACGTTTTATAGCGAGATCTAACAGAAGTGCGGATACCAAATTTGGTTACTCTAGCCTTAATAGTCTCTGAGATTTGTGGATGCCCCAGATTTTCGTCCTTTGCGGGGGCGGAAGGGGGTGTGGCGAAATTTGGACACGAAACGGTCAAGGTCCGATATCACAGGAGTGTGGATACCAAATTTGGTTGCTCTGGCTCTTATAGGTTCTGAGATCCTTGAACTCATATTTTGCAATTGGCAAAGCCGACCATGAAACCTGTGTGTTAGAGAGAGACAGAGCGAGAAAGAATGAAATTGTTTTCTTGATTCTGGCTATATTAATTATACGATCTGGCTGAGATCTTACACTCTAGAACATATAGTCATCCTCTACGATTCTGCGTTTTTGGTTTTATCGTATCTTTAAAAATGTGGATGCCACAGATTTTCGTTCTTTGTGGGGGCGGAAGTGGGCGGGGCGAAGTTTTGAAATATTTTTGTAGCAGTGACATATCACAGAAGTCTGGATCCAAAACATCGTTGCTCTAGCTTTTATAGTATTTGAGCACTAGGCGCTGAAGGGGACGGACAGACGGACGGACGGACAGACGGACAGACAGACATGGCTCAATCGACTCGGCTATTGATGCTGATCAAGAATATATATACTTTATGGGGTCGGAAACGATTCCTTCTGGACGTTACACACATCCACTTTTACCACAAATCTAATATACCCCAATACTCATTTTGAGTATCGGGTATAATAAAAAACACCGTTGCCCAATACAAATTCCTAGTCAAATTATTAAATATTATTATTACAACAAAGAGAGTATATATTTAGAGACCCTTTCTTTCATTTCCATATCAGCTTTTAGCTTAGGAAATACTTCTCTTCTTTGTCTAAAGATTACCATATAATCTCCATAACTTCTCATAGGTGTGTTTTTCTCTTAGAAAACGCCACTTTTCTCCTCATTTAAAACCATTTTCCACAATATTTTTGTTGCTCTAATTTTCATTTATAAAGTTTTCCGTGGAAGCACATTTCCGCTTTGCACGTGTCAATGAAAATAATTTAAATTTATTACACACACACAAAGCTCTCGCCCCCCACGATGGCCGCCCCTAATGCTGGTGTGGCACTCCTTTCACTAACAGACGCTGCGCTGCACCCCCCCTTTAATGGGGGCGTCTACCCCCCATTAAAGGAGAAGCGAATGCCCGCCCCACACTGAATGGAGCTCTGTGGAGAAACCCCCGCTGTGTGCTCATATTTTGTATGGGGCGCTAATTTGCAGTTGAATGGCGCTTAAATGCAGCTGCTACTGGGGCTGCTGCTACTGCAGAGGCATGCCACAGCAGATGTCAGACTGCATTTGTGGGGAGAAGAGGAGGGAGAGAGAGAAAGAAAGGGGGATTGAGAGCTAACCAGGAGGCAACGTGACGTGACAGTAATTAACATAATAATCCATTTTGTGGCCAAAGAAAGGCAGCAGCCAGCGAGCGAGCTAGAAAGAAAGAAAGAACTCGGTCTGTGGCTGCCTGTTGCTGCTCAACGAGAGTTGATACCCTTTAAAAAAAGAGGGGATTGCGGATTTACAAGAAAGCAGGAAAACAGAACGATTCTTCTCCAGTGGTCCATGGATTCCGAAAAAGGATTATCTGATTTCTGGCAATTTTTATGCAAAAAATTTGTCTGAAAAATTTGCATAAATACTGATTTTAACTGCATAAAGTATCTATTATTTGGAAAATCCGATACCACATTCATAAATTACCTAAAATAGACATAATTGTATTTTTCAGATATATTTTCCACAAATTCTACCACATTTCCATTGCTACTTGATTATCAATAACATTATATAGGAAATAATTCACCTTAAACCATTCTTTGTGAGAAAAAACATTCTGTTTCTAAAGAAACTCCAAGCAAACTCTAAGACCTGCAAATTCATGAGTTTCTGCATCCATTTCTTATCCAAATTGCAGCCAAATCTTAAAGAAAACATGCATCTCCAAGCTTCATTCTCCCAAGCTTTCATCTCTCTCTCTCTTTTCTCCCATACAGCCATTGGTCCCCCCCTCCTTTTTTTTTGGTTTTTTCTGGGTTTGGTTTACATTTCTTCATTTTGTGGGTTAACTATCTGGGCGTCGGCGGGTTAAGAACTGCCTGCTGATGCCTGCTGTTGTTGCAACATCACGACTCTCCCGTTTGGCCAGGCGCACGTTTTAATTTAATGCCCCTGCTTCAGCATGGCCAATATCCAACATCCAATCCCAGTCCCAAGAATAGTGCTGTCTATCGCAGATCCATGACTGGGAAAAGAACTGCTCTGCTCCGAGAAAGAGAATGTCCAAGCCAATCCCTGCTCTGATTATTGGGTCAATCGATATGACCACCCAAGGCCCCTATCGCAAGGGAAGGGGGGAGAATCATATTTAAAAGAAGGATAATAGGCGGGCAGCAGATGCCTGGGTGCGTATGGGTTGGCACGATTGAAGGGAAGCGGCAGACGAAAGACGGTCAAGTGTTAGACGAGGCGTAATCCATGCGGAATTCAATCTCATATTTACTTAGAAGATAGGTGCCTGTTTCCCTTGAGACTACCTCTCAGAAATCGATTGAATTTGTGCCACAGAAAGACTGGAATTTCCCTCCAAAAAAATACCCTTTTCCTTCCACTTTAATCGCGTTTAAAGCACTTTAATTGAGAAACTTCTTTTGCTTGGGAAAATACTCGTATCATTCGAAAATGTCCATTTGCAATTGAAGCACAGAGGGGCTCCTGCCACAAACCATAAAATCACACACACACAGAAGCAGAGTCCTGGGCTGTTGTAAACAATTTCTGGGGACAGCCACTGTGGCGGCATACAGTCGCTGGGAAAAGTGTGGGAACGGGACCCAGTCAGTCGCCAGTTTGGCTGCTTTTCTGATTTTCTGCTTCTGGCAGGCATCTGTGGGATGCGTGTGGGAAATAAACTCAAAACGAGACCCAAACCGAAACCAAGATGGTTTTTTTCGTTAACTTTTCGGCAACAGAAAATATGAGAATTTCATTAATTTTAGCTACAAACAGTTTTGACGCCTGCCAAAGCACTTCCGTCCGTCTCCGCAGAAATTGGCCAAATTGGAAAGACCCCAAAGCGGAGGGCAGCGAATGGGAAGCGGCAGGAGACTTCCCCCGCGGAACAGGACAAAACATTTCGCACTCAAAACGTGGCGTTAATTGCCGGAACCCTCCGGAAAAACACAACCAGAGAGAGAGAGAGATGAAGAAAAACACTTGAAAAAGTTTTCAACGTTGCCGTAATTAAAAAATCTGAAGCAGATAATGCGAGATAGAAACAGAGAGTGATGGGCAAATGGGAATACCCTGGAATAGGAGAACTACTTAAGGTCTTTGGAGAAGATTTCGCTTGAGAAAAGTATATTTTTGAAGGTTCAATACTTATAGTAATTTTGGAATGAAACATACAATTCTTTTGAATTTGTTTGTCATCTTAAAAATTTTTTTTGTGCTATCAACAGTATGGAAAATAATAATAAGAGTAAATAAATTGATACTAATAATAGAAATACATCAACTATAATAGAATAAATATAGATTTAATCTAATGCAAATTAATTAAATATAATCCAAGATAATAATAATAATTATTTTATGAAAAAATAAAGACTTATAAAACTAAATAAATTAAAATGCAAAATATTCATTTGTTTTTTATTAAAATTAAGATTGTATTTTGTATTTTTTATTGTAAAATAATATCACTGATACAAATTATGTTGTTTGCTGTTACTGTTAGAGCATCGAGCAACTTATACAACAGTCACAGAAAAATTAAGAGGATTTAAAAATATAAACAAATAATAATAATATTACAAATAAACAAAATATGTATAATATAAAAAAAATATATTTAGATATATAAAAAACAAAATTTCCATCATTTATAAATCAATCTATTATTTATTTATTTCCCTTTAAAAGATTTTAAGCCTCAATTTCTTAAAACTATTAAATAAAAACTGCTTAAATAAGATATTCCGCAATTACACAACTCCCATCACATACATTTTCCACATTTTCCTCTTATTTTCCTCTAATTTTCCCTTAGTTTCCCTTCAATTATTCTTTGTTTTGGCCTTCGTTTAAGGCCTTCCAACTTCCCTGAAACTTTTCTTCCCTCCAAAAGCAAACGCCACAGGCAAAGAGTGTCCTTTGTGGAGTGAATTTCCACTGCTGCAATATATAATATCCTGTAGGGGAAATTCTAATTTGAAATATCAGCTGGACAGCGAGGGAGCAAGGAAATGAGGCAAAGTGGAGGAGAAAAGGAGGGGAAAACTTGCAAAAGAGAATAAAGTAAAATATTGCTTTTCTTTTTGACGAGGAATCATCATCAACAAACAACAGAGCAGTCAATATTTCTTTGTGCGATTTTCTTCATCGTCAAATATCCGTACACGGAGGAGGCTCCTCCTCTCCATCCTTCGATGCTCCTCCTCTGTGCTCTCCGATTCCCCTCCGTCTCTTTGGGTTCTCCGATTCTCCTGTCAATCCCTCTGGCATGTTCTACTGACAGTCCCTCTTCTGTCCCTCTGCCTTCCATCTGCCTGTCAGTCACCTTTCTCTCTGCCTTTTGGCAAGGGTATTTTGTGTCTCTTTTAGCCTCTTTCATGGCTCTTCAGGCCATCATTGGAACATCATTCGAAAAAGGCTTAAAGCCAAGACAAACCAAACCCCAGAGCATCGAAGGAGGAATCTCTGTAATCCGAGCGTTTCTCCCTCGCTCTTTCTCTCTCTTTGTGCAGCTGGGGGGCCCGCCTGTCGATCTGCATCATGAAATTACGGCATTATCTTCCCAGTACAGTTATACGCTGCATCGCAAAATTGCTGTCAGTAGCGGATGCAGATGCTGCCGCCACTGCCGGGATGCAGGGCAAAAAATAGAACCTGAGAAAATGATACTCGCTTCGGCGGGGCAGGCAGAACCTTTTCTCTTGTGCTGCTGCTGAAAGAATGATGCTGCAAAGAGGTGGGTCTCTCACCGATTGACTTGCTGACTTACTGACAGAATAACAGGCAGACAGCGAGACCTACAGACAGTACAACAGGCAGACACCGAGGCCCACAGACAGTACAACAGGCGGTGCAACAGACTGATGGAATAGCCGACTGACGTTTGACTGCAAGACTTGGGACATGATTGAAGCTTCGACTGTGGCTACAACTGCAACTCTCCTTTCTCGCCTTTCCATGCAAATCCGCCTCTGGGCCGAGACTCATTTTCTTTCCCAATTTGCCGGCAATTTTCGCACATTTGGCCAACAGCTGCTTTCACATTTATGCCCCCAAAGCAGGGGGCGGGGCAGAGCAGAGCAGTGTAGGGGTTGTGCCTTCAAGAATTACGTCAGTTCAGCCATGACTCCTAATTAATGTTTGGGGCGTTGTCTAAGCTCTCTTTACCCTGAATATTTTGTAATTTTTTTCGAAAGCGTTTTCCCCGCTCTAATTTATTTTAATTAAATAAGCCACAAATGCCACAGAAATAACCCAAAAATTTAAGGTTGAAAAATAAGAAATTCGGAAATCGCCTTCCCTTTAGGGGGGGCTTCTGAGAAAGAGGTTTCTGCTCAATCATTTAATGGCATGGCGCCTAGATATCCATAATCTGTATTCTATTTTCCAGGGAAAACAACAAAAAAAAACAGGAAAAACCTCAACCGAATAACCGAAAAAAAGCCATGAAAAACCTTTTCTTTATTGCATTTTTATGGGGTGCTTGGGATACGAGTATAGCACTCCCGTCGTATATATCGTAATTTTAGTGTAAACCCGTCTATTGTTTCACACAAAAGAACCCCCTTCCCCCCACAGAGACCTCCACAGTCTCCTGCCATGCCATGCCGTGTGCTGAGGTTTCTGCGAGGTTCTGCAATTAATCATAAAATATTGTTTGCACCTTAACCGCAACGACAGGCAGCGACAGACGACAGACGACCGACGACAGGCTACCACTGGAACCCCTGTGGCACGTATGGCATTACGCACTTCCGTTTCCGGTGTGTCTGGCGTTTACCCCTCTTCCTTCTTTCCCTTTCCCCTGGAAAGCTAATTCAGTTTGCTCACCCGCGCGCAAAGCAAACAAATAAAAAGATCCAAAAAAATTAAAAAACAAACAAAAACAAAGTTGTTATTGCGTTCTTTTTTTGCACGCGCAAAAATTTATTTTGTGATTTATGAGGCGCAAGAAAAGCAGCAACAAAAGCCATCGAGAAAGGAGAGAATGCAGACAGAACGGCGAGACATGACTGCCACACAACGGCACAGAGAGAGAGGGAGAGAGAGAGAGACCCATTCTATATCCTATGGAGAGACCAGGCCCCCCTCCCCATTCCGCTCCAGAATAACCTTGACCATTGATTGACAGCATCTGAAGGCCACTTGCCACTTGCCACAAAGTTACTTATTGGAAAAGTCCAAAAGAAGATTCGCACATAAGCCACATGGCCAAGATGAATGTCTAAAAATAAATACATATACAGCAAAATAGTTGCAGCAAAAGCCAAAAATATGTTTCTACCTTTTTTTGGCCTTTTCCACATTTCTCTTCATTCAACGTAGTACCATCCGAACAATGTAAAAAATATAAAACAAGGGAGAACGTTGTGAGTTAGACATTGTCTAACCGCTAGATGCTTCATGTTTTCCTTGGAAACTGTTCATATTTTCCCATTTCCCTATCAACAACCTCGCAGATCTGTTTATCTCTTCTCCTTCTTCATATTTTAGCTTTTTTGCCACCATGTACGGCGGCAGAGATGTAAAAAATACAAGTATCGATACGTTGCACTGTTATCGAAACTATCGTTGGCCCTTTGACAAATTGTGTGACAATACAAATAAGTTTTGATATTCACTTTATTAAAATCATTGAGCTGGAACACTCAAATTGGAAAAAAATTAATATTCATTATTCTAGTGTGCAAACCGATATTGTGGCATCTTAAAACTATAATTTTCGTTTATTTATATTGCGGTTGCAGCCCTGCGCGTGTAAGTGTCCCTAGAATTCGGCGTCCTCTGAAGGAAACTGTAAATTACCAATACGAAAAAAGTAAAAATCAGGTGAAAAACTATACTCTCTTATTTGGCATCCCCCGTAACTACTCACACCCAAGCATTGCAATGACGTCGTCACACTCGGAGACTCCTCTGCGTCGATCTGCGGAGGGCAGCTACCGCAAAAACGACGAGGCCGAGCGGCAGGAGGCACACCGGCGCACACCGCTGGTGCAGCAGGACACTCGCAAGAGTTCAGCTCTCGAGTCCATCGAGGAGAACGAGACGATACGCTCCTGCGTGGATCTGTACAACTGCGATAAGCTGAGCAAAGACACTGCCTGGGATACGTCGTTAATTGATTCGCTGGCCACTCTAATGGATCGCCATCACAAACAGCTGAACAATTTTAAGGTGCGTTTTATCCCTTCGACCAATATGGAGAGCTCCTAACCCACTTTTCTCCCTTCACAGATGGCTGGCTATTCGCTGGAGGCCTCGGCCAAGGTCTACAACCTGCGTGTAGACTCAATCTACAAAGATGCATTGCGTATATCGGCGGGTTTGAATGCTCGCCCCTTGAAGAGCTTACCTGAGGGACCTCCAGGTGATGGCGAAGATGCCGATGCGGCTCCCAACCAACAGCAGCAGGCGGCACCTAAGCCCAAGCGCCAGAAAAGGAATTTATCAACGGTGACAAAGAACAAGGAAACATTGAATGCGCGTTTGGACATGGTGCCCATGCAGGAAGCGATATTTGGGAAGCTCAATTCGACGGTGGGTTCCATCAATGCCTCCAATCGCCTGATGCACAACATTCTGCCCAGCGTGGACTCTGAGATACGGCTACGCACGACCCACAAATTCTGGGATTCGACGGAGGAGACGGATGAGCTCATGGACAGCGAAACGCTGAGTGCTGGCACCAAGGAATGGACCAATGAAGAGTTGTGCAATGCGGAATGGCTGCCTAAGCTGTACAACCATATGGACAAACTAAATCTACGGCCACTCCACACGGGCTACGTGATAACCAGTGCTCCCAATCCCAAGCCCCAGACGGGATCTATTTCAGAGGCGGCCCCCACATATGATGACGCTGCTGAGGGGCTGGATAATGCAGACGACTTCGGTGTGAATCCCACAGATATATCCGTGGCCTTTGACATGAATGCCGAGTGTGAGCCCATGCCGGATATGGAGGCAAGTCTACCCATTATCCTAGATGTACAATCGAATGATTTGCAGGATCTCACCGCCCAGGAGCAGACGCGTTTGCGGAAAACGGCCTGGGTCATTGACGATCTGAGGCCAGTGGATGGTGTGACTAGACTGGACTACTCTTACAGGCCCATGGACAGGATCTCACAGTTTTGGGCGGGTCCAGTGCATTGGAAATTCAGGCGCACTCGCCCGCTCACCACTCTGGCCCAGACGAATGGCCCTATGGCTGCTAAACCAAAGAAAACGGCGGCAGCCACCTCCAAGCGACGCATGAAGGATCTGCGCTATGGAAAGTTCAACAAGGAGTTATTCCAGCCCCTCAATGCTAACAAAAAAAAGCAGCGACAGGTCAATCAAAAGAATTGGGATGCCCGAAAGCTGGTGCGGCCCACAAAATTCAACTTTGAAGCGGATTACTTTTTAAAATATGACTCGGCGCCGGGTATAAAAGTTAGCCAGAGGTTTGGAGAAGCCGATCTGGTTGAGGGACTGGGCAATGATACGGATATGGATGGGGGCTCCCACCACGACGATTCCGACTCACAGCTTTTTGACAACGAACATTTCACCACAGATGATCCTTTCATGAACCGAATGTCGGCAGAGGGCATTGAAGAACCCACGGACATGATGAATGAAGATTCATGTGAGGATATGCTCAATCAAAGCCAAAACATCCCAAAGGATGAGGATACAATCTTGGAGATATCCACCGAATTTAAGGATGCACCAAGGCAGGTGGGTCTTTGAGGGACATACTATTCCCAAGGGTGTCTAAAATATCATTTATTTGGTTCTTTTTCAGATCACAAAAGTAATTGTGCCATTTGAGAAGCGTTCCAAGGTGATCGACATGAAGAATCTCAAGAAATGCTGCCATTCTTTGATCCAGAAACAGCTCCTGAGTCCTGTCGATGAGGCATCGATACCCTCCCACCCAGTGCCAAAGGAAGAAAGCTACGCGAAGGGTACCGCCAGCTTCCAGGAGGTTTACCGATCGTTGCCTGATGTCTTGAGTGACAAAATGAAAGATTCTCTGTCCCCATCGGTGGCCCTCAATGCGGTTCTCCATTTGGCCAATGACATGAAACTGCGACTGATTCCACAAGAGAATCTAAAGGATTTCCAAATCCGGCAAGTTCTGGATGACGAAGTTTAGAAGTTTAGAAGTAATCAATCTCCACACAATTTTAAACACATTTTCATGCACCATAACATACAAAACACTAAACGAAACGAAGCAAGTCCCATCTCCAATGTATTTTTGGATGATTTTTTAATTCCATTTCTCAAACGGTACCCCGTTCTAAGTCATAAGATTTACAACAATAGAAATGTGTGTGCTACCATATTAACAATAAATTAATATTTTTGAGAGCACATGTACTTTGAACCTTTTTTGGGTTTTTGAACATAGAACTTTTTTTCCACCCACTGCAGCGGAGACGTTTGTGTGAAATACTTGAAATTATTTGGTTTAACCAGTAATGGAGATGAGTATACAATCTTCACACCAGAAGACGCCACTGGAAAGCAACTCGGCTTTTTATGCTGGGGTCGGAAACGCTTCCTTCTGGACGTTACACACATCCAGTTTCACCACAAATCTAATATACCCCTGTACTCATTTTGAGTATCGGGTATAAAAAGATAGCTCAATTAAATGGTGTCCGCAATCAAAATTTTAAGCCGCTTAAAGCTCCGTGTAACACACACTTTATTAACGCCCCCCTTTCTACGCCCCTTTCTGCGCTAATTGCTGCTGTTCGATGTTTTATTCATTTATTCAGGCAGATTTTTTCCTCCTACATTAATATGTGGGAGTGTATATAGTTTTTTCATTATTCAAGAGGCATCCGTCAGCGCGCAGCAGGACAACTGTCAATTGCAATCTGCGCGGGGGAGCCCCTGAAGTCAGCGTAACAAATCCCTCCGTCCCCGTTCCCCGTCCTCTTTGATTCCCGCGTATTTCAGTGATTTCATGTTTGATTTTTTTCTTTTTTTTGATAAACGATTGTGACATAAACACTGACTGCCCTGCACTGTATGGGAAATATTACATATTTATTCTGTGGATTAATTTGGATTTTGCCCTCCAGTGCCCTTCTTTGGAGCGGGGGCCTGCTGTGTGCTGTCGCCTTGGGGGACATGGGGATAATTATATACAGCATTATGATAATGACAGACATCCCCCCTCCACCCGAAAGACAGCCAATTATGGTGGAGGTGTTTGGCTGTCAACACACGAACCGCACGAACGGAATATAAACCTCGAAAACCCAATCCAAATCCAAATCCGAAATCCAAAAAAAACCCACAGAAACAAAGAGAAGAGCAAAGAAAAACTTTTGTAACATTGCGTATACGCAGGGAATACTTGATGGGAGGACGACATAAGACGCTTGCGATCGCCCCATAAGGAATAGAGATTTTTTTTAACTTTATAGGGGAGGAGTATGCTGCAAAAGTTTTATAATTTTTGGCTGAGGAGTAGCTGCAGACTCTGTTGATCGCCCAATAAGCAATACGGTTTTTTTGATGCTTTGCCTTTACGCCATGTGTGTGTGTACTTAAAGAGCGAGGAATATTCTACTTTTTGGTGGTGGAGTAGCTGCTGGATTACTATTATTTTTTTTGGGGATGTAGCTGTAAAAATTAAATACTTTTTGGTGCAGGAGTAAGCTGCCAGCTGCAGGCTGCAGGAATATTACAATTTTTGAAGCTAAAGGAGAAGCTAAAAATGCTGTACTTTTTGGTGGCGATATAGCTAGAAGAACTTCATACTTTTTGGTGGAGGAGTAGTCTGCAGGCTCCAGGAATATTATACTTTTTGGTGGAGGAGTTCCTGCTGGAGTTTTCAACCTACTTTTTGGTGGCGCATCTAAACGTACAATATTATCCCCCTTTTGGGCAAACAATTTGATGAATATTATAATTATTTGAGGAGGGGAATATACTCGTACTGATGGCTGTCAATGTGAAAGGGTTAGGGTGGAAAGCCTTTTGGATAGGTAATTATCCTTTCGGTTAGGCTTTTGGCTAGCTTATTTCCAAGATTGTTTGAGTTCCAGGACTACCAGTGGCAGCAGGAGCTTCATTACGTATTCCGAACAAATATTTTGGTAACCTTTCAACCGAACAGCACAATCTTCAGCTGCCATTCAAGTGAATCCTCCGCTCAAGCGCACCCAACATTCCATAATAATTTATCGAATCTGAAAGCATTACATTACCTGGGTTTTAATGGGGATTCGGGACTCGCATTTCGCTAAAATATTCAATGCCCTAAATGCTTGCGGCAGTCCCCTTTCGCTCTTTCACTCAATTGCTTCATCGCTCACTCAGCGAGTCAGTCATTCAGTCGGTTAGTCGCTCAATCGCGGTGTCAGTCAATCAGAAGACCAAACAAATCGGCAGAACGTCAGTCGCTGCCAGCAGATAAGGAAATAAGACATTTGCCCACTTCCAGGGCACAGCGCCTTTCTCCTTTTCTCCCTCTCTCTCTCTGTTTCCCTTTTTCCCTTTATGTGTGGCATATGCCATCGAAACTCTCGCTACTTGTTGCTGATAAACGTTTTCCACTTGTTTTTACAGCCACAAGGATTCACAGAAGGTAGGAATGTGGCCAAAAGAAGGCAGAGAAACGGCCGAGTGGTGTAAAGATACGGCTATAGGGAGTGGTATTTCCACAGAAAGGATGGAGGAATGGTTGCCTAAGCAAAAGCCTACCTCAAGGCGTTGAGTTGAAATTTATGGCATTTGTTTTTCCGCCTCCTGGGAAGAACCCCGCACAAGTCGCAGCAACAAAAAAGTAAACGCGTTTCACGTTTTTGGCTGATTTGAAAAACATTTGAATGGCGCCATAAAATCACTTAAGTATACACGTTTCAGGACCCCAGAGGACCGGCCGATCCATGTGCCGCAATCGTACCGTGCCGGCTACCATTTCAATATTTTTTGTGGCATATTTACGGGCGTTGACGCACAGGATTTAAGACCCAATGTTGATGCTGCTGCAGGGGCTGCTGTCGGGTGTCAAAAATCTGTGGTAACGAAAAACCGAATCACCAGAAACCAGAGCGAAAAAACACATTGCACATTTGCATGGGGTGTCAGAGAGACAGACAGAGGATTCTGAGAGCAAGAGAGAGTCCTCCCCTCAAGTGGGAGACAGAATACAAGTAGAGGACCCTCCACAGCATATGGTATAGGCCAGTGGAAACTGGCCTTGATTTTGGTACGAATCCTGCGGCTGAAGGACCCTTCTCCACTCCCTCGCAAAAACACTGAACCATATTAAATTTGTTATAAATTAAGATTGATACCGATGCATCCCCTGGGGCACACACACACACACGCACATGTGCTGCTGTGCCCCAAAAAAGGAAATGGAAAATATGCCATGGCTTACCTCCTCTGCTTCTGGTGCTGTCGGGGTAAAAAGCTTCTCAGAAGTACCATTAACTGCAAAAGGAGAGACGGAGAAAATGTTATTATTTGGAAGCCCTTTTCCGAGATTGTTTTTGGTTTATGAATAATGATATGGCTTTTGGTTTTAGTTTCCAGATACTTTTCGGCCTAATTTCGGCTTAGATAGCAGAAACTTGTAGGTTTAGTTATAAGATACTTTCTGGCTTAGTTATGAGATACTTTGGGCCCTTCTACAAATGGATATGAATCGTATTCATTTATTCAAACTAATTGAAAGAGTTTTAGCCATCATTTTGTGGGTTAGTCTATGAGGAGAAAACAGGGGAAATGGGAACAAATTAATAGGGAATATTTATTTAAAATGATATATTCAAGAAGGAAAGGGGTTTATGAAATAATCTAATAGTTTTTTTTCTTCAATTAATCGCACGATATTTGGAATATATTCAATTAACAAATTTAGAAACTGTTCCGCCAATGAATAAGCTTTTTTTTATACTTTTTAGAAATATTTTTTATAAATTTATAAATTTTTGGTAACGGAAAAAATGTTTTCAACTTTTTAATGGGGTTTTAAATAGCTTAAGAATTTTAATACTTTTTAATTGTTTGAATTTGTATTTGTTATTTGATTATTTCCACATTATTTCAATTGCACTTTTTCATTAAATGTTAATTTTAATTTTTTATTTACGTTTAATTGTTTATTAACGCATAATTTTATATTTTATTCGAATTTTTTAATTTTTTCATTGTTAATAACTTAAAAATGTCTTTTTAAATATTTCTTTTCTTTCAAAATTTATATTTAATTTTTATTTTCTTAATTCTGGGAATATTTTGTACTTAAAAACAAAAGAAATTTTCACATAAAATAAAAAATGAAGTAATAAATTAAAAAAATAGTTTTTCACTAAGAAATATGCAATAAAAGCCGTAATAGATCCACTACAAAAATATAGTTTTCTATGAAAATCCATACTTTATGCATAGAAGATTGTTTTTGGTTTATGAATAATGATATGGCTTTTGGTTTTAGTTTCCAGATACTTTTCGGCCTAATTTCGGCTTAGATAGCAGAAACTTGTAGGTTTAGTTTTAAGATACTTTCTGGCTTAGTTATGAGATACTTTGGGCCCTTCTACAAATGGATATGAATCGTATTCATTTATTCAAACTAATTGAAAGAGTTTTAGCCATCATTTTGTGGGTTAGTCTATGAGGAGAAAACAGGGGAAATGGGAACAAATTAATAGGGAATATTTATTTAAAATGATATATTCAAGAAGGAAAGGGGTTTATGAAATAATCTAATAGTTTTTTTTCTTCAATTAATCGCACGATATTTGGAATATATTCAATTAACAAATTTAGAAACTGTTCCGCCAATGAATAAGCTTTTTTTTATACTTTTTAGAAATATTTTTTATAAATTTATAAATTTTTGGTAACGGAAAAAATGTTTTCAACTTTTTAATGGGGTTTTAAATAGCTTAAGAATTTTAATACTTTTTAATTGTTTGAATTTGTATTTGTTATTTGATTATTTCCACATTATTTCAATTGCACTTTTTCATTAAATGTTAATTTTAATTTTTTATTTACGTTTAATTGTTTATTAACGCATAATTTTATATTTTATTCGAATTTTTTAATTTTTTCATTGTTAATAACTTAAAAATGTCTTTTTAAATATTTCTTTTCTTTCAAAATTTATATTTTATTTTTATTTTCTTAATTCTGGGAATATTTTGTACCTATAAACAAAAGAAATTTTCACATAAAATAAAAAATGAAGTAATAAATTAAAACGAGGGGGAACGTTGTGAGTTGCTGCGGACACCGCAACTCTACAGTTATACCCGATACTAAGTCAGTATGGCTCTCCTCCGGCAGACGCCGCTAATATTAAACGACACGACAAAGAGTGCGTGCGAGAGAGACAGAAAATCAGTCTGAGCGTGACGTCGGGCGCTGCGTAGCCACTGCAAATTGATTTGTTCCTTTTGGCTATAAAAATTATCTGATCTCGTCCAGATTCAGCAATCTGATAGATATGGTCATTATCTATGATTCTGCGTTTTTAGTTTTCTCAAATGTGCAATATTGTGGATGCAACAGATTTTTGTCCTTTGTGGGGGCGTAAGGGGGTGGGGCGAAATTCTGAGATATACGTTTTATAGTGAGATCTAACAGAAGTGCGGATACCAAATTTGGTTACTCTAGCCTTAATAGTCTCTGAGATTTGTGGATGCCCCAGTTTTTCGTCCTTTGCGGGGGTGGAAGGGGGTGTGGCGAAATTTGGACACAAAACGGTCAAGGTCCGATATCACAGGAGTGTGGATACCAAATTTGGTTGCTCTGGCTCATATAGGTTCTGAGATCCTTGAACTCATATTTTGCAATTGGCAAAGCCGACCATGAAACCTGTGTGTTAGAAAGAGACAGAGCGAGAAAGAATGAAATTGTTTTCTTGATTCTGGCTATAATAATAATAATATACGATCTGGTTGAGATTTTACACTCTAGAACATATAGTCATCCTCTACGATTCTGCGTTTTTGGTTTTATCGTATCTTTAAAAATGTGGATGCCACAGATTTTCGTCCTTTGTGGGGGCGGAAGTGGGCGGGGCGAAGTTTTGAAATATTTTTGTAGCAGTGACATATCACAGAAGTCTGGATCCAAAACATCGTTGCTCTAGCTCTTATAGTCTTTGAGCACTAGGCGCTGAAGGGGACGGACGGACGGACGGACGGACGGACAGACGGACGGACGGACGGACGGACGGACAGACAGACGGACAGACAGACATGGCTCAATCGACTCGGCTATTGATGCTGATCAAGAATATATATACTTTATGGGGTCGGAAACGATTCCTTCTGGACGTTACACACATCCGCTTTTACCACAAATCTAATATACCCCAATACTCATTTTGAGTATCGGGTATAAAAATAGTTTTTCACTAAGAAATATGCAATAAAAGCCGTAATAGATCCACTACAAAAATATAGTTTTCTATGAAAATCCATACTTTATGCATAGAAGAAGGGCTTTAAATAGTTCACAGTCCACAGTTCGGTCGGAGTAAGTCAATATTTTGCCAATACGTTGGCTAATTGATGGATTAAGCCGCAGAGGAAGCAACAGTGTCTGTAAATATTGTATGTGGCAGAAAGGATCCACTAGTCCCCTGGCTATACGTTTTTCAATGCCAAAATTGTCCATCGTTTGCCTCCATCGAGGACTTACCTTGACCAACAATTTTGATGGACAAAACAAAGGAGTTAAAAAACCTGCACAAAAAAATGTACGAAAATAAATGGAAAATGTGAGCTCGAATCGATGGAAAACTACAAGAGAAAACAAAACAAAAAAGGAATCTTCCATCTCCCAATCCACCAGTTGCTGGAAATGAACTTGAAACTGGCCGGAGGGGAAAAGGGAGCCACAGTACAGTGCCCTCTGCCTCTGGCTCTGGCTCTTGCCAGCAAATCACGCTGCTATTGGGTCTCCTCCATACACAGTGGTGTTTAATCAAGTGTGAAATCTTTAATCAAGTCAACTCCTGGTGGGGCCTCTCCCTCCTATCCCTCCTCCCCTTCGAGTCGAACGAAACTCACGACTGAGTGAATTCCCAGCAGCTGCCGTGGGCTCGAAATCCCAGTTCGCAGAGTTCCAGTCACAGATCCAATAACGGGGCCAAAAGCCAAATGCAACGCAGCTGTTTTGGGCTCTCTGTTCCGATGCCTCGTTTTCAGTACCTGGTTTGACCTTTTTCTCCCCCTTTTTGACGGGTTTCCCTTCGCCAGAGAGGCCTCCCACGCTTGGACCTCTCACTCGAAGCCCTCAACGCTCTACCTCTGTCCAAGACCCCACTCCTTTTCCCGGCCCTTGCTGGTCTTTCAATTAAGAAAAAAAAACAGATCTACCCAGGCCCTGAACTGCACGATTTTGTTGTTGTTGCCGGTTGGCGTTAAAACAAAAAACAACAGCAGCATGTTTTTTCAGGTCTTTTTCCCCCTTTTTTGGCCACTTTCCGAGTGCGAATTATCCAAATTAGCCGTAAATGCTATGACTAAATTAACGGTACAGATATATACACCATAGCCGTGAAAATGTGGGATAAATGTAGGAAAGTAGAGTCATCCGTGGAGAAAGTCTTGGAAGGAAAAAAGAGGAACAGCCGGAGACGAGCATTATTCTTTGGGGAGAAAATGAAAGAAAAATAAGAGATTCATAAGTATCTCTTGGCAGTAGTATCTTTTACCAATCTAAAGATTTTTAAGGGTAGCTTTGGTTGCAAAGTTGTATCTTGTTCAATTGAAATTCTCTTGAAAGTATATCTAACATTTCAAAGATACATTTAAGGATTCATTCCGCCCAAAACCTCTGCCTACAAAATGCAAATATGTATCTTTTACTCCTAATCAAAAAAATCTCATATTTTCTTATGCAAAATCCCCCCCAAAAAGTATCTCCAACCTTTCCCTTTCACTTTTATTAATTCTCAGTAATTTAAGCCGCCAAAACTCGAAATCTCATCAACTGAATGCCGAATACAAAATGTATCTTCCACAGTCGCCTGTTTGCAGCTGTCGGAAAAAGAAAGAAAAGCCAAAACCAAGACTCCACACACAAAACACAATGCAAAATACTCTTTCAATATTTTATTCATGGCCATAACACAGCGCCCAAGGCTATTTATCTGGCCAAAGCGATGGCCCACACAAAGCAGCAGAAAAGGCAGACCAAACCAGAGGAAAATGAAAAAGCAGAAACTACAATTAAAAAGGGGAAGGAAATTCAAAATCCAAACTCAAACCCAAAGATGGAATCGTGAGCCATAAAAGTGGGTCAGAAAAATCTCCGGCTGGTCGATGGGAATGGGAGAGGCATGGGCGAGCGATCTCTGGCCAAATGGAAAATGCGAAAATACAGATGGAAATGTGTCGAAAGAACAGAGAGAGAACGAACTTTCGCGATATGCATGCGCAGAATTTTCCCGGCCGGAGCAGGGCAGCCTAAGAGTAAAGTTTTTTATAATCATATGCCCCCCAACCACCCACCCCACGGAGAGGAGGAAAAATGCGGGAAAAGTTCATTAATTTGCCCGCAACTTTTCTCCGGCTGCCACTTGACTTTGGGGATAGAAATAAATGGTATTACAGGGCAACATTTGTGCCTGCCCCTGCCCAGGGGGAAAAAGGGTGGAAAAGCGTGCGGAAATGTACACCCAGGGGAAGGGCAGGGCAAAGAAGGGAAAGGCGTTCTATGGAAAAGCCCAACCATAGGGAAAGTCGTGGTGCATAAATAAACCAAAAAGAAATACAAAATAAAAACAAAAACTGCAGCCGTTGCACATTTTATGCAAATAGAAACTTTTGGTGTTAATAGAGAGGGACAGAGACAGAGTACATTTTCCCCTGTCCACCCACTTCTTCTTGCCCCTCTGGCCAATGCATATGCATATCGCCTCTTCCTATATTTCTACATATTTTATATATACTATATAATCGTATAATCGTACTTGTTCTGTGACCTCCTCCGAGCCTCAGGGGTACACTTCACACAACCCTAATCCATGGATTTTTTGGGGTATTTTGGATTCACGGTAGACTTTTAGGACTCCAAAATGCAGGGATTTTTCTTTGGGGTCTATTATTTAAGGGAAAGAAGACTAAATCTCCACAAAATCTAAGGCATAGCGCACCTATGGCTCTCCATACACAGAGGAATACATATTTTCAAAGATTTAGGCAGGTAGCGCCTCTGTTGTGCTCCTAATCTTATCGGTATCTATCTGTCTACACTGTGGAATCCATATTTGAAAATATACGGCACTGTTTTCTCCCAATATCTTAGTTGTAATTCCTCGCTATCTATGTATCTATCTATCATATCATCCTTCCCATACCTCCTTGCTTTCTGACAACCCACTCTTCCAAAAAAAACATCCTTTAAATCAATAAAAACCCATAGAACCTCTACTTTCACAGATACACTTCCATTTCCCATCTCCTCTTGTGACCCCCTAGGTATCCCCCTGCTCGTTACACTCTCCCCCGCTCTACACTCTACATTCACTGGACCCTCCGGGCGGATGCCCTGTGCCACATTCGCATGTTCGTCGTGGTGTTAGCTTTTGTATCTGCGGTTCAGCGAGCGCTCAGCATTCAGCATTTTCTGTGGTTTGTCTTCTCTGAATATTGCTCCCGCTGCTGTAGCCGCTGTCGAGCGTTTCAGGGCATCTGAAATTGATTTTTCATATTTAATGCAAAAAGGCAGTGGGAAAAAATAGAAAGGAAATGCTGGGAAACTGCATGGAAATGGCTGTCGTGGAAGTAGAAGTGCACTTTAGAAGCACATTTTCCCATGGGAGTGCGTGGAAAATCATTGAATGGAATGGTGAATGGAAATGGTTGGAAAATTGATATTTCTTTCTATTCTGGTGGGAATATCCGAACTTCTTCCTATGACTAGTATTGCCCTGTGTTTAGGACATCATTTACATATAAATATAGCCCCCAGAGTATCCCAGGCTTTCCACTATCCCCAAGGCTTAATCTACCTTTTGATGGCATATGATATCATTTCCATAGCTGAAAGCTGTAATACTCTCGAAATAACATTGCACAAACGAAGAAGAGTCCATAGAAGCCACAATCCATGAGATACAACAGTAGCGGCGGCGGTGGCGGCGACAACAACCTCGTAAATAGAAACAAAATACAGCATCATTTACATCGTACATCATATGCGGAGTACGAATGCGAATAGGAATCCGAATAGGAGTATAAAGATATGCAGATGTCGTCCCCCGAGCTGTCTCGTGCATAAATACAAATGTAGATGCATCCAAGAGATACAATTGCTATGGCGAATGCTGCTGGTGCTGCTGCTGGTGCTGCTGCTGCTGCTGTGGTGATGATCGGGATATTGAAGCACTTTTTTTTGCACCGCTTATGCAAATGATTTCGTTTCGCTTTTTATGCATTTATGCGACCAGCTACGATGATGATGACTTTGACTGTGAAAGAAAAACCAGAGACGAGCAGAGACGGAGGGAAAAGCAGGAGCAAACGGAGGCACAAATGTTGGAGTAGAAGGCATGTATGATGATGACGATTACAATGACTCCAAAGACGCTGTTGCTCGTCGCTTGTCGCATGACTGAAAGCGTAACCGCGCGCACGCGTTCATATACGAGATATGTATATATTTTCTTGAACTGGAGCGAAGCTTCCTCTGACGGAGGAGAGGGGAGCGGAGTGCAATGCCCGGGAGTTAGTCAAGCAGTCAATCAAACATCCAGCCAACAAACAAACATCAGTTACAGTCAACACTTGAGACGCATTCGCACTTGAATCTTGAGGTTGTGTGGCAGAGGCACTACCAGAGGCTGTAGCTGTATCTGAGACTGCGGTAGAGGCTGAAACTGATTCAGAAGCCTGAGGTTTCTGCAGCCAGAAGGTTTTTGCTTTGATGTTTGACTGTCATTTCATGCGTCAAGAACGTTGTGGCTGCCTCCCGGTGTGGCATCGACAGCGAAACCTCAGAAACCAATTCAATTGTTTGATTATCGCGTGCAGAGGGCTAAGCAATAGATACATAGATACATAACCATGGGCACCCATGGGGTTACGCTAACTGTAGCTGTCACTGCGCGAGTGTGTATCTGTGTGTTTCGTTGCTCATTGCACAGCTCGTAAAAAGCTCATTAAACAAAATGCTGCTGACAGACGCGACAAACAGCCAGACAGACGTGACTGACAGGCAGAATGTTTAGATACAAAAAAGAAGAACAAAATTCACATAAAATCTGGTGACGAATGTAACTGTAACTCTCTCTTTCTCTCTCTCTCTCTGTCCCGTTTGTTCTTTCGTTCGCTGTCAAAATAATTACAAAAGCCTGTGACATGTAATTAAAGTAAAATGCGTGCACACGAGAACACGAGAACACACAGAATGCCACACGCTTGCTATCCGAAAGATACCCACGAGAGAGGGGCAAACACATATCCGAAAGATACAACAAACGACAGGTACCTGTACACAGGTGCTTAATGGGGCGCCCCTGCCCCCCCCCCCCTCTCTCTCTAAAGAAGGAATGGGGCGGGAGATACAACTAAATTTGATTAACCCAAATACGACCGCGTTTTATGCCCTCTGTTTTTCGACCAGTTCCCAGCTGTTTTGTTGTATCTTTTGGCCTTCTTTTTATGCCTCTTCTTCCTGTATCTTTTGGCCCTCTCTTTATCCCCTGCTGCCTGTAGCCCCTGTATCTTTTGCTGATGTCATTTTCATTCATCATTTTATGGTGCCGATGGCTCGCTTTTTCACTGTCGCTGTCTGCGGCATTGGCCATTTAATTGAACGGCAGGCCCTCCTCCCGCCCATCATCACTTGAGTGATCCATAAAGTTATTGCTTTTCCCATTCCACTAACCGATGAAAACCCCAACCTTTAGATCCAGTTAAAGCCATCAAAACTTTATTATCGCTCTTTGATGGCATTGAAATGCATCTTCTGAAGCGTTGAATGTTTGAATGGCTATAGGTTCAGTACAGGGTCCCCTTCCATATACGATTGGGTACTGAAACTATCCATAGTTTGAGGCAGTAGATAAATATATGTACGATGTGGGGTTAGAGTGGTGGAAAGACCCTGAACTTCATAGTTTTGTGGGGGTTTTAGGGCGCCGTAATTCCATAATTCATCTGATTATGATCTAATAATGGTCTAATAATGCTGTACTTATGGTTTCGTTTCTCTATGAAGAAGCAAGGTCGTGGCCCACTGAAAAGAGGTCTACTTTTCACATGAAACTTTTGATTTTTAATTTGCGTCTTTTCGAGGGGTGTTCGCTGTGTAGAAATTGTATCTTTTGAAGGGTTTTATATCGGATAAAATCTGTACAAAGACATATTTTTTTCTGGGAATTGTATCTTTAGAAAGGGGTTTAATAGGATGTGTCTTTGCAGGTTTTTGAAGGGGGCTTACCTCTGAAGATTGTAGCTTTTGCTGGGGTTTTACGTCTCAAGAAATTGTATCTTAATTAGGTGTTTTTGGTGTGAAAAACTTGTATCTTTTGGAAGGGTTTCCACTCTGAAAATATTGCATCTTTCGTGGGGTCTATCCTCTGAAGAAATTGTATTTTTTGAAGGGGCTTATACTCTGTAAGCAATTTTCTTTGAAGAGGTTTTCCTTGTGAAGTAGCTGTATCTTTTGGAAGTTTTTTCCATCTCATTGTATCTTTATGTAGAAATTGTATCTTTTGGATGGGTTTTTACTCCAGGAGCAATTTTATCCTTGAGTACCTGTATCTTTTATAAATTTTTTCTTTCTCAGTAAATTTTATCTTAACCCCATGTAGAAATTGTATCTTTGAAGTATGTCTGCACTTAATAACAATTGTATCTTTCGAAGTGGTCTGAAGCACCTTAGAGAATGTATCTTTGGAGGGTTTTGAAGAGCTTTGAGGGTTGTATCTTTGAAGTGGAATGTGGAGCACTTGTTCAAAGTGTTTTCCCTGCTAATTTCCACATCATTGCACACAGATTTTTAAGCAAAATCCTCTATTATCTACTTAACTGGAAATCAAAAACTATATGAAAACATTTTTCGGGAAAACTTTTGTGGCTTTCCAACTTCTGCCACAAACTGGCTGCAACCCAAAAGATACTTCTGCCGCAAAAAGAGACGAAAATAATTGCTTAATCAAGTATTTATTATACCATATTTTGCTTTGTGATGGAGATACACGTACGCACATTGAACATATTCATTTTCGTTTTCATTTCCCATTTCACAATTCGTTTTTTCCCTGGCCATTCGTAATCCATTTAACCTGTTCAATAATTTGTGTCGATGATTCCGACTCCCCCTCCACCTCCAGAGCAGGTGGACAAATGATTCCATTCGCACACGCACTCAAATAGCCTCCCCTCCTCTGTCCAGAGCTCTCTTTGCACTTGAAAATGTTCCCATTTTCCTCCCGTTTTGCCTCGTATTATTATTGATATAACAAAAGGCACGAGAACCGAAAATTGTGACATACATAGGGGGTGGTGAGGGGGTAGGGGGTGGTTGCAACGCCCAGCCAAGCGGCAACTAAAACATAATTAGTGCGTGTGTGGATGTGTGTTTGTGTGCACTTGTCCATAGAGAGAACAGAGCATAGAACACACCGGGAGCCATGCCTCCATGGCCACTGACTGCACAGTAACAGATACAATTGTATCTGTATCTGGGCATGTATCTGGTTATGTATTTATGCATGTGCACGTCGTTTACAGGCACCAAAAAAACCCAGAGCAGTGGAAACCGACAGAAAGATACCTGGGAATATATCGAAAGATACTTGGATTCTTAGTTTTCTTAGATTGTTATCTTTATCAGATTGCAATGATTTTTAAAATATATGTAGATACAATCATTAATATTGATGTACTTATAGGTGAAATGGTGATTGCCACAGGATTTTTTTCTGATGCCCCAGAAGAAAGCACAACCGTTAAGGCAGCTTTAGCTCTTAGATCTTTTAAAAAATAGTTGTTTATTGGTAATATATCTTCTATCCGTTGCTTATCCATCCACAAATACGTCATCCCCACAGAAATACCGCGTATACAAATTCTGAAAACATGAGGAAAAACAATTGAAGGCAACATTGTAGCCAACATGTAGCCACGACAACAGCGAACGACAAACAGCAACAACATCCACTGACAACTCAAAAACACGGCATAATGCGACACAAAGTTCCGCTAGAATGCCCAGGGCCCAGGGCCTAAGCCCCTGCAATCCCCTGCACTCCCAATCCCCCTCTCCCAAAACACTTCTCCCTGCTGGCACTGCCGCTTGCATCCTACCATCTGCTCGTTCGTTTTGTCGTTCGTTCGAGTGGGGAGAAAGGTTCTGTTCGGGGTTCGCTGTTCTCGCTGGCTGTTTGGGTAATTGTTTGGCCGTAACCAAAGAGCAAACACAGGCAACAAGCAACAACCATCAAACAGCAAACATCGGGACTGGGAATGGGAATGCCAGAACGAAACTTTTTGGGCAAGCGGCACTGCAACTGCAACGGCAACGGCAATGGCAAGTGCAGCGGCCCAGGCAGGGACTTGGGTCACGAGTTTGGCCAAAATACATACAACAACTGCAACAACAAAAACAACTTTAAGTCTGTGCAACTGCAACTGCAATTTGAGATCTCCGTAGGTGCACTGCCAGCAGCAGGGAGTCCATTAGCTAATAGGAAGGAGTGTGCTTTGTGCTGTGTTTCCTTCATCGAATGAGTGTAAATGTGCACTGAGAACACTGAGAGAAATTGATGAGTATTAACATTCATGAAATTCTGGTATAAAATGTTCAAAGATCTAAATACACCAACCAATAAGTCAATATAATCGCTGAATCCTTAACAAATAATTGAGAAATCAGTAAGAAATTATTAAGAATACGAAAAAACAGTATGGAAATCATTAATAAATAATTCAGGACTGGAATTTAAAAAAAATAACAAAACACTGAGAAATCAATACAAAAAAATATATTGAAAAACTACAAAAAATAATTTGGAAATCGATAAAAAAAGACATAATATAGAAAAAGATATCAATTTAAAAGAGATATATGATAAATTAATAGAAAATAGTAGAAAACAAAGACAACAATCAGAAGAGCAAATTAAAATGATGCAAAATAACCGGAGAATAAATTGAAGTAATCAATAAATCGATAACTAAAAATCTATAAAAATAATCAATAAATCGATTTTAAAAATTCTTATTTATACGAAATTATTGTCCCAATAATACTAACTGAAACTGATTTGTATACAATTTAAAGTTATATCTTTCAAGATATCACGACTCTTCCATTGACCATCCCAAACATAATAAATATATCCTGTTTTCCCGCAGTGCATTTTAGCTCTTCCCAACAACAAACCATCACAGCAGATAGTTTCACAGAGGACTCGTACTCGTAGTCAAGGCACTTGATTAGAGTTCACCAAAGAACCAATGAACGAACGACCGAACGAACAGCACAGCCCTAATGGACATGCAACTGTTTTCCAGCTGTGGGTCGGGTCGTAGAATCTGGCAACATGTTCTGTTCTGTTCTGAACAGTTTCTTTGGCCAAATTGATGGATGCCATGGCCCATGCCCCAGCAGATAGATCCCTGAGGCTGAAGCTGAAGCTGAGACTCAATCAAAGCGTGACAGAGCGAACTAAAGCCTGAACTACACACAGAAGGGGGACGCCAGACACACAGACATACTCTTCCCTTCCAGCACTGACCTCACGCTCCAATAAAGCAGGGGGGCTGGGGCTCTCAACCCTTCCTTCAGCTTGGAGCTCATTTAATACATTTTTAAACGAGCTCTCCCACTCCACACTCCCAGCACTACAAGCACTTGTATATGCTGCTCTGTTCATGTTTTAGCGATGTCTTTTACCTGATTCACATTTCATTCGTTTGACATAGTCATAAGTTCTGGCAGAGCGAAGAACGTGACAGATAGACAGACAGGCAGCCGGCAGGCGGTCTTCATTCAAGCGAACGAAGCGAAGCGAAGGGCCCCAAAGTGTTTGATGGAGTCCCACCATTTAACCCCATCAAAAAGGGGCAGGCAGCATTTGTTATATGAACAAAAACAGGGTTAAATGTGGCATGTGGCAAGTGAAGCTCTTGGCTGTGGAAACCCAAGCAAATCAAATGAAAAACTTTATCCGATTTGGTCAACAGAAAAGAGGTTGCAGACAGCTTTTGGGTTGCAGGGAACTAAGGAAATTATGGAGGAATATTGGGCCAAATGATCACTTAGATCTTCGATTGGAATTCTCTGGAATTTATACGAAATCTTAAACATATTTCCTATCGAATAATCCGACAGGAAGCGTTCGTGTGGCACATCAAATAATATTACGACCGGATATCACGTTCTATAAGTCATTCATTATATTCATGATTCATGCATTATATATTACATCGGCGCAGATCCAAAGAGTAACCGAAAAGGAGAGACAAAATTAGATTGAAATTCTAAAGATTTCCAGGGAAATTCTCATCCCAAAAGACGGGGTACAATCTTACATTTCTGAGAATAATTCGTTATGTACGCGTATTGGAATACCTTTTGAATTACAGCGACAGGAAGTGCTCCGCTCCAGTTACTTATGAGGCAAAAAAACTATTAAAATACTTGGAGAAACTTGTAGAATTCGTACTACATCACGTTCTATCCAAATAGTTGATTCATTCATAATATTTCATAGGCATTAGAGCAGAAAAAAGACTGAAAAAAAGGCAGCCAAGAGCCCCAACAAATATAAGAACAAATCTCTGAAGAATTCCAAATTCAATCCTCCACCCCTTTTTTTCTGTGCATTACAGATACGAGTACGTACACGGAAGTCCATGTATCGCCCCCAAAAAGTTATGGCATGCAAATGTTCTTGTACTTTTTCTTTTGGGATTAGCATAAGCGTGTCGTCTGGGAAAATTCTTTCCCTTTTGTTGAGGAAAATTTATTGTGAAAACAAAATTAAATTAATGAAGCAGAAACGAAAGGGAGCCGCGTCTGCTGGAGGAACTTTTTGTTCTTTTAAGGCTCTTTAGGCTTTTTGTTTGAGTTGCAATTGAGAGGCGTAGGGAAAAGTGGGCAAGGGAAGCCCCTTTGGGGGCGCCCACATCCCTTTTATGTTTTTAAGAAGCTGTTGCTTTCAGACCAGCTGGCCAATATTCGTATATTTTATGGCTTATCAATTTCTGGCGGAGGACACGTGTTAGGACAAGGGTCAGCGACTGCTAAAATCAGAGACGGAATTCCCTTCTCAAAGGACCCTTCGGGGACTGTTGGCGTAAATTCAATTAGCGGCTTCAGCTTCGATGGCAGGATGGATATTCAATGTCTCGGGACAGATTTTCCCCACATTCTCCCATTTAGAAAATATTATGCGACCTAAAGGCTGTCTGTGTTTTTGTTTCCAGTTAAAATTTTAATTAAATTGCATCGCCTGGCCTGCGAATATTTTAATATATATTTTCCCCTTTGTCCAATGGAAAGCTTTGTGGGGGGAAATCTCTCAAGAGTACAAAGGAAATGGTGCGGTGATGGGACGGGGACGGGTAGGAAGCACCTCCTGTCATGCTGTGGAATCTGCCTGTTTGTCTTTCTAATTAAAGTTGTAGTTGCAGTTGTATCTTCGAGATACTTTGTGTAAATCAAAGAGCAGAGCCAGGAGTGTCCGTTCAGCACATTGTTTACGCACCTGTTCCGCCGACGGGGGCAGCCCCTACAACAATTTGTTGCGCTTTAATAAAGCTAATTGCTTCTAGAGGGGCAGAGAGAAAGAAAAAGAGAGAGAAAACTCCTCTACTAATAGATTTGTGAGCTAATTAAGGGGCTAGCTGGAAGGGCTTAAAAAAGACTAAGAGGGGGCTAAGAGCAAGAAAGAGCGGTACTTGATTAAGTAGCTTTTGCTTTGAGTTGGCTTTTGATATTCATAATCCTTGAACAAGGGCACGTGTGGCTCTCTGGCGACTCTCAGGGGTAGCGCCTGCATTAAGGAGAAATTTAATTTATACAAAATACCATTTATGAGTCTCTTAAATGCCTTTCCAACCATCAAATGAGCATTTCTTAATCACATTTACATATTCAAACATTGACTTTTCCCTTAATTTGCTGTTTACTCTAATTAATACTGAAATAGATACTCATATCCTTGGCTTCTTTATTGACTGACATGGAATATGTAATTTTACAAAAATGTTATCCATAATTAAGACAGGTGTCAAGCCTCCTGTAAGCCTACTCCTAATTGAAGGGCTCTCCACCTTCAACACCGAGCCCAAGCCCCACTCTTGGGACGCCTCTTATGCACAAGCCCCCCACTCTTGGGGCACCAGAACATCCCATTTCTGTGCCACCTCCTCCTCATCAATAGAAGCAGCAGCAACAGCCTCCGCAGGCTTCAGGGAGCTGTGGCTCTGTGGCTCTGTTGATTTTGCAATTAACACGGCAGCTAATCAATTACACCCTCAAACACGAGGCACAAGACACAAGACACGAGACACCTGTTCTCACCTGCCAAAACGTTGAATCAGACGAATGAAGACCAATCAGAGAAAGAGCCAGGCAGAACCATTGCAATCCTCTTTGGGAAAAGTCAATAAAATTAACATCACATGAATGAGGGAAAATGTGCGACGGGCAGGCAAAAACTTAAAAGAGTGAAAATGTGTTGGCAGGCAAAAATTGAAAATGAAATGGAAAAGGCCACAGACAATCGACTGTTGCTGTTGCTGTCGCTGCTGTGGCCCACCGATGATGGCGGAAACGAAAGCAATCTCTCGCCAAACTACGATACGATGCGATACTCGACTCGTATCAATGGAAAAGCATCCGATTGAATGCGTATACGTAATTTTTGAGTTGACAATCACTTTGACATTTGCTTCCTGTTTTATCGGCGGCGGGCACTTCTCGTATTTATAGCCAACGGCGGCGTTTGTTGCCATGGCCCAAAGCTGCATCTTTTTGAGCATCGATTTTTCGCTTATTGTCACTCAAAACAATTTGCAGACATTATTTAAAAGAGGAGCAGCTGGTCCTCCCCTTCCGCCATGTGGTTTGCTCTCGGGATGCTCTTCCGCTCATGTGGGATAGAGGATGGCCACTTCGTTCGTGAGACCCCAGCAAAGGAAGCCAAAAAGGAGACACAGTTGCCGAAAGTTGTCTCAAAAATGGTCTCCCAAAAGCGGATTATGGTATTTTATTGGGAGAGCATCTCCTTAAACGTTTCATTTTGATGGCTTACTAAAGCGTTTAAAGGGTAATCCCATTACTGTAAGACATGGCCAGTATCTTTTTATTGATCTTTCCCATTTTGTGGCTGCTTAAATATGTATATGTACTCTTGCATATCAGAGGAGGAGTACATGGATGTAAGCACGACTTAAACAGAAAAGTATCTGCATGAGATTAAGGTACATTAACCGCCATAATGCACATGCAGTTATCCCATGAATTCCTTCTCAAGGGAATCCCTCATTCGTGTTGTGATTTTTCTTCTTTTATGATAGCACTTTTATTCGCTTTTATCTTTACTTTATATTTTTTTAATATATGGCATATTGAAAATAGAGTAGAGTTTTTTTTTTTAATTTTTTAACGTATTATTTCGTTAATTTTAAAGTATTTTTCAAGTATTATTATTTAGTACCATTTAATAATTCAGAATTTTTCTGGTTATTTTTTGAAGTATATTTCAATTTTTTTCCAATAGTATTAAAGATGTTTTGTTGTAATTTTTCTACTACTATCTTATATTTCTTAATTCTCTTTGTAGTATGTATTTGAGCTATTTTTGTGTAGTATTTTTAAGTATTTTTTGTGGTACACATAAATTTAAAAAATGACGAATTAATGAATACTAAGAGAATGTTAATTATTTTTCTAGTATTTTATAATATTTTTTTTGTATTATATAGGTGTTTTTAAAATGTATATTTCTAGAATTTTAATTTTATTTTATTATTAATTTTTCTAGTATTATTCTAGTATTTTTCTGTACTTCCTAAGAAAGTACTAGAATTCCATTAGCAGTCGTTCGCTGCAATCCATAATCTTTCTCTTTAGATATCCACATTATTTCCATTTTAATTCCCAGACGTCATCTTTCATATCCCCTTTTCTATTCGAACAGATATCCCCATCTATCTGAACCTTCATCTTTTCGTGTATTCCCTTTGGATATCCTCGTAGCCATCCCGTTTGTATTTCAACCCTAAATGTAACTCACTTTCGTGTGACTCCCATGCAAATTGCATCCGTCCAGCCATCCCATCCACGCGACCTATCTCTAGGTTCCACATTCTGGCCAAGTCCACATTCTGTTTGGCCAAGTGCCTTATCTGCCGCGCCCATCACCGCCTGCCAGTCGTCGCCGTCGTCGACTTTGCCGAGACATCGTCTGGACGTAGTCTGCAGCAGAAGATGGAGCCGATTCGTATTCTAGAGCTGAGACTGTAGATGGGGGCTGAGCTGAGAGTTGATTCTCTCTTGCTTCAGCAGAAGATGGAACTGCATCTATGGCTGGAACCCAGAGCTGTGGCTGTGGCTGCTGCTGTTGCTGCTGAAGCATCGCCTGTCCGACGTTTGGCTTAACAAGTGATAAACTTGTCGCTTGTCTACGTCCGCCATCCCATCCGCACGTTGTTGTCGCGTCTCGTTTTAAGTCCTTTGCCATTTTATTATTCTCGTCCCTCACACACAGATGGACGGCCCCCAAACGCCTCTGCACAGAAAGAGTACTCAAGAAGCCCCCAAACCCTCTCTCAATCCCACTTTCCCAGTTTCTGTCTCTCTCTCTGGGGCAGCACACTCTGGTGCGCTGTAAATAGTTAAGTACAAATTGCATGGCTAATTTGAGCTGTTGCATAAGGCTTAAAGAGCACAGACACTCATGCAACACACTCTCTACCAAAAGTTGACAACCTTTGCATTATACGAAGGTGTAAAGTGCCAGAAGATTTAGCATGAGTAATGAGGCGTTGAAGAGGTCTCTGGCTCCCCCAGATCTGAGCAGTGTGAGGGCCATGAAGTAGGCAAGTTTATTAGCCAACTGTCAAGTGAAATTATTTCGACACATACCCCCAGTACCCCCAATCATCGCCCGTGTGTGTGGAGAACAAAAGCTGCAGAACAAATGAGCACACCATGAAATATTACTTCCAGTCAAGAAACTCTAGAGACAGAATTCAACAGAATACCAAAACTGGAATCCTAACGGCTAAAACGGGTTGCAATATATTAGAAATGGTACTACTTTTCAACACCATTCGGATTTCAAGGGGCTTAGCTTCTTATCTTCTTTCAGCAATTTTTTTATGTTTTACTATTTTTCGAGTATTTTTTCTGGTGTTAACCAAAAATTTGTTACAATTTTAGAACACATACATATTTTATTTCTTAGAATATATCAGAATTCTTCTTGAATTTATCTATTAGAATATGTATTTTCTGGTTTTTGTCTGGTATTTTTCGATTTTTCTGGTATCTTCTCGTCAATTTTAAATTTTTCTGGTATTACCTATGCGGTAATATCTAGTATTTATTCTAATATTATTCTGGAATTTACATTATATATATATTTTTTTTTTGTGCTATTTATTTTAGTATTTTCTTATATATTTATGTGGTCATTTTCTGGTATTTATGTAGTATTATTCTGAAATTTATCTAATATTTCTATTGAATTTTTGGTTGTATTTGTTTTATTATGTACGGGTATATTTATACTTTAAGGTTTTTTATGCTTTTTTTTATTTTTCAATATTTTTCTGTTATGCTTTAATGTTTTATGTTTTATTATATTTATGGTATTTAAATAGTATTTTTACAAAGCTCTTACCAAATTTTTTTTCTAACTAAATCTATTTGCGCCTTCTCATTCTCTCCCTTTATAAGCCATCCTATCACATTTATTTTCTTCTGCTCACCCACTTCAAATATCAGCTTATAATTTGTACAGCTTTTTTATTGGTGCAGAAACTTTTTCACCTAAGAAGTTTTTCGTGTGACAAGAGTAAAAGTCAAACAGAAAAACACTGCCTAAAGAACTTTCGTGGGAAAAAATGCTCAAAAAGACAGGAAATTAAATAACCATGAATTCTAGAAATATACCAAATATTTGAAGCACTAATTTGAAAAGTCCATCATAGATTTCCCTCAGCGTTTAGATAGTGATATATCTAAATGTAAATACGAATCCCCGAAGCTTCAATTATCACAATTGCAGCTGCAGAAATTATAATATTTCTCACACCTTCCCCAGAATTGAACCCAGCTCTTCTGCAACATCTGGTAGCACACAGCCTCCACCCTTTTCGAACCCACTAACCGACAAAACAGTTAAAAGTTACTCACAATATTCTGTGGCTGGTCTGGGGCTTTGTTTACAGCTCCATTAGCATGCAGGCTGTGCTTGGGGGCAATTTTAACTTCATTTTAGTGTAGGCTTCATCTATTTGTTAGATTTCTTGTGTGTTGTTTGCTTCGGGTATTAACCGTTTTCTTTGCACGTTCTATAAACCAATTGGAGCACTCACTTTTACACTCACTTTACACGTACTTGAGGGAGGGAAATAAATACTCTTGTATTTTGTAGAGATTTCAAATAAATATATATATTTTTTGCTGATAATTTCCATAAATTATGGGCTTAAAAATAACACAAATTTAATGTTGTTGCGGTTAATGTTGGGTTTACCCATAGCTTCAAAACAAACCATAGACCGCTATTTGTAGTTACGACAAACAATATTATGTTTTTTTTTTACACTTTTACACAATTTTGTACACAAATTTTTGTTGCTTTGCATTTGTTTAATGGTGCGTTATTTTGTTCAAAGAGATAATTGATGAAGGAATTGCAGTAGCACTGCTACCAGTAGCAGAAATTTTTTTATTTTACGACAGCCACAGAGACGACAATCCGCACGCGGCGAAACTCGTTTTTCGAGTGAGCGGACGAACCAAAGCTTGAGGTTCCGTTCGCTGTAGATTGAGATACGAACTGTAGCTGTTTGAGGCAAACATGTTGCGGTTCGATGGGAGCTTCGCTGTGTGTGCTGTGTGGGTGGGCAAGCTGTTGCTGTGCTGCTTCGGTGCTGCTGCTGTGCTGTTGCTGGCTGCTGCATGTGCGCCTCATATTAATTGCTGCATTTACCAGTTGCGTCTGTCGCCCACACACATAAAACAAACGGCAAAAACCACGTTGCTGCTGCAACAAATTTGAGTATGCTACTGGGGGCCTGACCCCCGCCACAGCCAGAGCCACAACCACGCCAAAACGCCTACATAAGAAGGGAACAGAAAACATACTACGGAGAGCGGCACAGAAGAGTAACGCCAGAGGAACGTCCAGTTAGACAAGCACTACACCTTGTTAGAGACCCCACAAAAAAAAAGAGCAACTGAAGCTGGAGTTCATCCAGAGAGCAGCGAGACCTGAACTGAGACCTGGACCGGATTTCTGCAGGATTTATTTGCATTTGAACCCGCTTTGTAACCTATTTTGGTGGGAGGTTAGTATGATTTGGGTAAAATGTTTGCAACGCTGAGAAAGGAAGAACTTTATTATTCAAAAGAGATGATATCGTGACTAGTATTTTTTGGCATTTCTTACCGCAATTTTTAGAATTTGTTGGGTATTTTTCTTAGTATTTTTAGAATTATCTGTATTTTTTTCTAGTAATTTCTGGTCTTTATTAAATAAGTTCTGCTCATTTTGCTGGTAGTTTTCTTTTTTCAGTATTTTTATAGTAATATTACGTCATTATTGGTATATCTTATTTTCTGGTATTTTAGAGTAACATCTTTTTGGTATTAATTTTGTATAGTATTTTCTAGTATGTTTAATATTTGTAGTATATTTCTACAGTATTTTTTCAAGCATATTTTCTGGTATTTTCTTCATAACGGTTTCTGCTCTTAAACTTTTTTTTTTTAATTGTTTGTATTTTTATTGATGTATTTATTTTTACCAGTATTTTTTTCTAGTATTTTCTGATAATTTTCCAGCCATAGTTTTGGACGTTGGCAAAAGTTGGTTATCCGTTGAAAGAAGATCAATATTTAATGGATGCAAAAATGGTTCTCTTAGAGTATTTAAAGCTTCAGTTTCCACAGCTGGCATTTCCCTGCTGTTTACCTTTCAGCAAAAATAAATATACAAAAAAACCCGCATGATTAAGCAATAAATTCACACCAAAAGCAAGACAAACCCTGGGCGCTCTAACGCTGGCTCTAACTTTTTCTCCGTCTCTGGCTCCAACTCCGACTACGACTACGACTGTAACTTTAGCTCTAACTCTGCCTTAAACTCTGGCTCTAACTCCCTCTCTCTTCTGGCCAAAACATCCGTAAATAAAGTCCCTGTGGGTGTATTTGTTGTTGCCGTTAACGGTGCTTGATTTTTTTATTTATTACAAGTTTTAGTTTATTTTTTGTACCTTCCTTTCGACCACTTTTCCTTTGCAGATTTTCTATATGTATTTTCAATTGATTTGCATTTTGCATTTGAAGAGTAATGCTGTTTCCTTTATTGAAGAGCGGAAGCCATCGCCACCGCCGCCGGAGAAAGACAGAGACAGAGAGAAAGAGGGAGCGAATGAAATAAATATTGTGATTATTGGGGCTTGCATCATTCAGATTGAGATGTAAATAATATTAAAAGTACTCGTGCTGTGGGTGGGGGCAACAGGTGCCTGAAGACAGGCAAAAAAAAGGCTTCTCCACTCGGAAAAAAGTGGGGAACGAAATTACTTTAAGGCAAGAACCATGAATGAAAAGCATGGGGGTGGAATGCTGAGTGTGTGGACACATGACAAAATACTAGACATTTATTCTGCAGCAACTTGTTACAGAGATTGCCTTTGCATTTTACTGCTCTATGAACAGATTTCCTTGGAAAGCGCTTTGGAATGAAGTAAATGCAAACAGAACATAATTTTCTCAGGGGGATTAAAACTGAAAATGGGAAAAAAATACACAAAAAAGTCCAGCTTTTGAAGGGCACACAATCGTATGATATTTTTACAAATTTTCAAATGAAAAAATATTTTTTTTTCATTTTTTCTTAGAATGCAATAGTTTGGAAAATATTTAAAAATTATTTATTTATTTACTGAATTATTTAAGGTAATTAATAATAAAATTAATACGACTTGTACGAATTCTAACAACTAAACCATCGGCTAAAATTTAGTTGAAAATTCTTCAAATGCGAAAAAGAGGTATAGTTTTTTGTCAGTTCAAATTTCATCAAAGGGTAACCACCTTTTCCAAGTATTATTTCATAGCTCAAACTCGAGGAAAATCCTCCTTGGAGCGCTGCAGCTCCAGTAGTAGGTCACAGTCAAAGTAAAACTCCCTTTCTCGCAGTTGATAACTCCCTTGAAGAACTCTTAAGCTTTTGTTGGTTCTGCTGCTGTCATAATGGATCTTTACTCATTTCACGAGGCGATGTTTACATTCTAAATGACTTTATTGCCAAGTCAAACAGATTAAATCTCTATTGGTTTTTAAATAATCTGTGGCCCAAAGGCGCTGTAAAGCCCGAGCCCCAGCCAGAGACGATCCCCGAACCCCGACCCTGACCCCAGGGCTACTTTTGGGCACGCCACACGATGACGACGACGACGACGACTCCGACGACGCATTGTTTCCATTGCAGAGTCTCTTCTGTGTCTGTGTCTGTGGCTTGTGGCTTTCGTTGATGATGACTTAATCGGTGATCGCGAGGGGCAGAGTTTTTTATGGGTTCTGGTGGGCGTTATTATGATTTATTATGCCGATTGACCACGCACTGAACTTCAACTAAAACAATGCGCGTATAACGAGAAAAACTGGAACCCCAACTTGGGCCACGATAAAGGGAATGCTGGATACTCTTTTCGTTGCTTTCGTTGCCCACTATTTTCCACTTTCTTGTCTTCTTTGCCATCCATCCATTTGATCTTGGTAATCAAAGATATTCTCTCCCTTGAGTTACGACTCCATGAGCCTGAGTGTATCCACAAGATGCGGCGTGCATGCGAAATGAGAAACCAGTTGACTGACTTGACTTGGCTTCTTAGCCAGAAATTCTGTTGGCCCACTGCTTTACATTTCTGAAACGGGGGTGGTGGCGTTGTCAGGTGTCCTTGCTCCTCCTGTACGTGAGATGCTGCCTTGCCTGGCAACCGGATGATATATCACAAAAACGGAGCCATAAACGGGTGGCAGGTGTGCGTTTTGCTTTCAACCGCTTAACGCTGCCTGCTGCCTGCTGCATTGCCATCATCATCTCTCACATCTTGCCCCATCCTTTTCCCCCCATCAGATGAACAGCAACGTAGAGGCAGAGGCAAATGCCAGGCATTTATTTATGCACTTGACTTGCCAGAGAGAGAAGGAGACGCCGCCTTGGGCGGGCCTCTGGGTTCTTGGTTTATTTAGGGGCGTGTCAGGGGCTCCCTAATGAGCATATCATATTTCACACATGTCCGCTTGGCTGCTTGGCTGCTGCTTATGCGCTCCCGTCAACACCTTTTTAGCGAACATTAAGCGACCCCCCAAAACACTTTCGCGTGCAATCTGAAATTGTTTTTGAGTGCAGCCTGAAATTCTATGCTGCCAAATGGCCTGAAATATAAACCATAGCCTAAACCCTGTCCCTGGATGTTTGCCCTTCTGCCAAGAAGTCATTTAATATGCCCACCTAATGGCACATAAGCATATACCATGTATCCTCAAACTGTCGCTTTCGAGGAGCAGTAAACGGAGATCTAGAGAAGCAGACAGAGGAGTCCTGTGGCAGCAGAATCCTGTGGCAAACTACACCCAGTCCTACACCAGCAACAGTGTCCTCTGGCAATGAAGCATTCAAAAAACTTCTCCCAAGAGAAGAAAAACTTTATAACCATCGCATTAGCCTTCAGTGGCGAAAATATACAAAAGTTTTCCGAACTAAAAATTGATTTTGATTGACTGTAAAGCTTATAAATAAACTGTGGGATGTACTGTATTCGAATCAATCAAACTTTAAGTCGGTTTTTGGCGTTTTCTTAGCCAAAACTTTGCTTAAAAGTGAGGAAAAACTATCAAGTGGATTGGGAATACGATATATATGCAGTATAGTCATGAAAGGTGAGGAAAATACTCGGAGATTGGTTAGAAATTCGATATATAAGCAGTATATTCATCTAATCAAAGAACTAACATTTTTGTAGCATTATCATTCTATAGTTCCCTTTGGTTAGAGTTGTAAAATTGTTTCATTAATAGAATAATCTTTAAAATAACATAAAAAACATAATGAAAATGTGAGAGGAAATCTCATTAAACCAAGACAATGGTTGGGGTTTTCCCAAGATTCAGAATTACTTTCGAATCATATCATACATTATTTACTCGACCTTGAAATGAAGTCATTAAAAAAGTTCAAGTTCAGGTTGTAATAAAACTTAAAAAAAAAAAGGTGTAAAAACCCGAAGTAACACTCAAAAACTGTGAGAATATCCTCCGTCAAATTATATTTATGAAAATGATAAAAACAATTACAATTTTGTTTAAAAAAATCTGTTAAAAGTCCGCCTTGGAGGTAGGCCAAAAGGTTAACCTCTCAATCATTTAAAAATAAGCTCCAGTTAATCGTTCATTAAAGCAGAAAAAAGAGGTTGATACGAAAGTCTCCCAGAGGGAGAGCTTTCCAAGAATCACCAGAGAGAGGCCGGAGACGCAACGGGTGGAGTGTTGTGGCGTGGAGCGCACATTAATTATGTTAATTGAACTGTAGCACACACTCTGAAGAGGAGTCTGAAGTGCCACAGAGCCACACAGCCACAGAGCCAGAAATTAAGCCATCTTCCACTTGGAAGGAACCACAGAGAGACACGAGACACAGACACATAACTCATAATGCCATTTGCCATTGCCACATTAAAAGATGATGGCTTACCTCTTGCGTTGCATTGCGTTGCGTTGCACACAGAGTAGAACTTTTAAGACCAAGAGACTACATTTCATTAAAAACTTCTATGTGGAAAGAGACTTGTCGACTGGCAGAAGAATCGCAGAAGAAGGGTAGGAGTAGGTGTACGAGTGGTAGAACCAAAAACAGACAAACTGCAGTCGCGCCTAATGACCACAAAAATAGCCAAATGCAGGCTTAATTTATTACCCAACGAAACGAACATCGCCAACTGTTGGGAGAGGCAGCAGTGGAGGAGGCAGGCAGCAGAACCTTTGTGCAATTTTTGAGCCTTTCCGAGGGTTGGATCTAGGAGTTCCAGGTGGAAATATCCCTTATTTTTCATCAAATCTAACATTCGAACATTCCATAGACGACTTTCCACTAGTTTCCAAATTTTTCACCTCTTCTCCCTTTACTCTCTCCCTACTCGTAACTCTCGTATCAACCCATGTGGGGACCAGGTCTCACCTTTTGTGAACCTCTTTGGCCATCATCCTCTTTCGAGGGAGCCCCCACTTATAGATTAGGGACTGCCGCTTCTCTGTGCCTTTGCAGTACCCCTCTCCTGTCCCCCACAGATGCTCCTTTCTACCATTTTCGAGCGTGGACCCGTGTGGCACCCGTTTAGCAAATTCACCAACCATCATTGGAAGGTAAGCGTTGAGTGATTTATGAGGCTACACTGCATTTACCTTCAATCTCTCGTTCAGTTTGTGGGTCCCAATATCCTCTCGGCTACTCCCACTTCTCCCACTTTCCCTCTCAGTTTAAGCCTGATTTCTCTTCAGTTTTGGGCTGCCTTGCTTCCTCCTCTTTTGCCTGCATTTCCCTTCAGTTGTGGCTGCTCTATCGTCTCCAATTGTGGAAATTACTGACCAAACAAGAGGCAACGCCTAAGCCAGTCGACTTGGTGTTTATTCTGCGTATCTGTAAATCGCATTAGCAGGCAGTTAAATGCACAAAATGTTTGCACACAGCCAATAAATTTTGCACAAGAGCAGCTACCACTCGTCTCTCAGGTGTTTGCCGAAAGAGAGAACTTTTAGAGGATGGATAGAAATAAATCCCTCAGATACAAAGCTACAAAAAAATACTGGTGGGAGGATGAGGATGAGAATGGGGCTATTAATAAGCCACAAGGGCTCGGGCACGGGCACGGGCACGGGGCTCAAGGCCAACTGCAATCAACGAAATCAATCAAAAGCGCAATCCAAAAAGCGAACGAAACAGAAAAGGTACAAGCTCCTCCCTAGTGCATTGGGTATCTATGAGTCCTCCTCCCTCGAGTGGAGTGGCAGGAGGGAGGCAGGGGGCCAGGAGTTTTTCATTGTCAGAGAGAGAGGGAGGGAGAGAGAGAGAGAGAGAGAGAGAGAGATAGAGAGAGAGAGAGAGAGAGAGAGAGAGAGATAGAGAGCGAGAGCGAGAGCGTGGCCGCAACACAATGCATAATTACTGATAATGATTTAGCGCATTGTTGTGGGCACCCCTTCCCCCACAGCCCCCGCCTACACCGCATCTGGCAGATACATCTATTGTTCTGCTTTGAGTCTTCATTCCGAGAGGATGCTGCTGCTGGGATGTCGATTGTCGGCGTTGGTAGGATGATGATTGCCTCTTTAGTTATGAGATAGATTCTGCGGTTGGAGTACAGCTAGAGATGGAAGGCTAAAGATAGATTCCACGGATGGATGGTAGAAAGATAGATCCATCGGATGATGATTCTGATTCCTCAGCAGAGGAGCAGCAAAGGGGGCTTAGAGGGTTTTAAGCACCTTTAAGCAGGCGTCGATGGATGATAAAATAATAAAAATTGATTTGCCCGTCATGTTTTGGCGATAAAATTTTACAACCGTATCCCAAAAAGGAAGAAGAACCTCATGCGAAATTATCATTATCGAAAGCCCCTCCCCTACCATCCAGCAGCAGAAGTAGCAGCAGGAGGCAACACGTAGCCAGGCACACAGGCCTCTGCTGCTTGTTGCCTGTTGCACGGATTGCAAATCATAGTTAACGACCCACAAGATGCTGCCTCTCCACCTCCCCATGGCAAAATCTGTGTGGGGCAGATAGGTTTTCAATTAAAGCTTCGTTTCGTTGGTGATTTTTTCACACCTTTCCTGTCGATTGATTACTTGAAGATGTTGCTGTTGCTGCTGCTGTTTCTGCTGCCTCTTGCCTGATGAGAGTTTTGGCTAATTGAGCAGTCAAGCGCAGAGCAGTGGCTGTGGCTGTGGGCCCTCTATCCTCAAGTGTTTAATTGATACTCGGGGTCTGCGTTGAGTGTTTTCCATAGGTGGTTTAAGGTTACCTACGGCTACGTCTACGTCTCGGCAATGAAATTCGAGAGTGGGTGGGGTCTTAAAAAGTTTTGGAAAAATAAGTTTACAGCTTACAGATACAAATCACGCCCCAGTGGGTTGTAGATTGGCTATTAGTTTATTGCGGAATTTCCCATTGCCAGGGAATATATTTTTGACTGATTTCTATCCGTCTAATTTTATAAATTTCAAGTATATTCTATAACCATCACAACCTCTCTAGGAGTCTGCTGAAGAGATTTGCAGTTCTCAAATCAAGGACGGCTCAATCACACACAGGCACGCAAACACAAACAACTATTCTACACTTTTACACACATTTTGAATGGTTTGTTTGAACATTTTTACAGACATTTTACAGATTTTACACAGCTTTTACGCAAATTTTACACCACATTGTACACGTAATGTAAGATGTAAGAAACTACCTACAACAAAATGTTGTCTCAACATAATTAACCAAATGTTATGGAACATGTTCGCTGCAAAGCTGTCCGCTAGGTGACGCCCATCATAACCATTACTACTGGCCGCTAGATGCTGCCTGTTTTCTGTGGGAACTTTTCATATTTTCCCATTTCCATATCAAACGCTTTGTAAATCCGTTTCATCTCTTCTTCTTCTTCTTCAACGGCTACAGAGTTGTAACAAATACAAACATCGATACCTTGCATAGTTATCGAAACTATCGTTGGCCCTTTGACAAATTGTGTGACAGTACAAATAATTAATGATATTCACTTTGTTAAAATCATTGAGCTGGAACATTAAAATTGGAAAAAACATTTAATATTCGTTTATTTATTATGCGGTTGCAGCCCTGCGAGTTTAAGTGTGGTTATCTCCATCCCTAGAATTCGGTGTCATCTCAAAGAAACTGTAAATTACCAATACGAAAGATGTACAACTCAGGAGAAAATTTGTTATAGAAAAACTATGAAGCTGATACTGCCCACGAAACTCAACTTTGAAGCGGATTACTTTTTCAAATACGATTCGGCACCGAGTATAAAATTTAGCCAGAGTTTTGGAGAAGCCGATCTGGTTGAGGGTCTGGGCACTAATATGGATATGAATGGAGGCTCCCACCACGGCGATGCCGCCAACGGAAATGATGACAACGAAAATTTCACCATAGATGATCCTGTCTTGAGCCGAATGTCGGCAGCGGGCATTGAAGATCCCATGGACATGATGAATGCGGATTCATGTGAGGATATGCTCAATCAAAGCCAAAACATCCATGAGGATGAGGATACAATCTTGGAGATATCCACCGAATTTAAGGATGCAACAAGACAGGTGGGTTTTTGAGGGACATACTATTTCCAAGGGTGTCTAAAATATCATTAATTTGGTTCTTTTTCAGGTCACCAAAGTAATTGTGCCATTTTCGAAGCGTGCCAAAATGATCGACATGACAAATCTCAAGAAAAGCTGCCATTCTTTGATCCAGAAACAGCTCCTGAATCCTGTCGATGAGGCATCAGTACCCTCCCACCCAGTGCCAAAGGAAGAAAGCTACGCGAAGGGTACCGCCAGCTTCCAGGAGGTTTACAGATCCTTGCCTGATGTATTGAGTGACAAAATGAAAGATTCTCTGTCACCATCGGTGGCCTTCTATGCGGTTCTCCATTTGGTCAACGACATGAAACTGCGACTCATTCCACAAGAGAATCTAAAGTATTTTCAAATCCGGCAAGTTCTGGATGACGAAGTTTAGAAGTTGAAAAGTAATCAACCTCCACACAATTTTAAACACATTTTCATGCACCAAAACATACAAAACACTAAACGAAACGAAGCAAGGCTCATCTCCAATGTGTTTTTGGATGATTTTTTAATTTCATCTCTTAAACGGTACCCCGTTATAAGTCATAAGATTTACAATAATAGAAATGTGTGTGCTATTAACAATAAATATATATTTTTGAGAGCACATGCACTTTGAACCTTTGGGTGGGTTTTTGGGTTTTTGAACGTAGATCTATTTTTCCACCCACTGCAGCGGAGACGTGTGTGTAAAATACTTGATAACTATTTATTTTAGTCAGTAATGGAGATGAGTATACAATCTTCACCAGAAGACGCCACTCTCGCCACACACGTCTCCGCTTCAAAAACCCAAAATAGGTTCAATGTACATGTGCTCTCAAAAATATTAATTTATTGTTAATATGGTAGCACACACATTTCTATTGTCGTATATCTTAGAATTTTTTGAAGCATGAAAATGTGTTTAACATTGTGTGGAGATTGATTACTTCTAGCATTGTATCAGTCTTCTAAAAAGACAGTATTTTAAAATGTTCGTCACTAAACTTCGTCATCCAGAACTTGCCGGATTTTAAAATCCTCTAGATTCTCTTGTGGAATGAGTCGCAGTTTCATGTTGTTGGCCAAATGAAGAACCGCATAGAGGGCCACCGATGGGGACAGCGAATCTTTCATTTTTCAGTCAAGACATCAGGCCGCTCTGAAATAGATCCCGACTGTGGCTTGGGATTGGGAGCACTGGTTATCACGTAGCCCGTGTGGAGTGGCCGCAGATTTAGTTTGACGATATGGTTGTACAGCTTAGGCAGCCATTCCGCATTGCACAACTCTTCATTGGTCCATTCCTTGGTGCCAGCACTCAGCGTTTCGCTGTCCATGAGCTCATCCGTCTCCTCGGTGTCATCACAGATTTTGTTGGTCGGTCGTAGCCGCATCTCAAAGTCCACGCTGGGCAGAATGTTGTGTATCATTCGAGCGGAGGCATCGAGGGAGCCCACCGTCGAATTGAGCTTCCCAAATATCGCTTCCTGCATGGGCACCATGTCCAAACGCGCATTCAATGTTTCCTTGTTCTTTGTCACCGTTGATAAATTCCTTTTCTGGCGCTTGGGCTTAGGTGCCGCCTGCTGTTGTTGATTGGGAGCCGCATCGGCATCTTCGCCATCACCTGGAGGTCCCTCAGGTAAGCCCTTCAGGGGGCGAGCATTCAATCCCGCCGATATACGCAATGCATCTTTGTAGATTGAGTCTACACGCAGGCCGTAGACCTTGCCCGAGGCCTCCAGCGAATAGCCAGCCATCTGTGAAGGGAGAAAAGTGGGTTAGGAGCTCTCCATATTGGTCGAAGGGATAAAACGCACCTTGAAATTGTTCAGCTGTTTGTGATGGCAATCCATTAGATTGGCTAGTGTATCAATTAACGACGTATACGAGACATTGTCTTTGCTCAGCTTATTGCAGTTGTACAGATCCAAGCAGGAGCGTATCGTCTCGTTCTCCTCGATGGACTCGAGAGCTGAACTCTTGCGAGTGTCCTGCTGCACCAGCGGTGTGCGCCGGTGTGCCTCTTGCCGCTCGGCCTCGTCGTTTTTGCGGTAGCTGCCCTCCGCAGATCGACGCAGAGGAGTCTCCGAGTGTGGCGACGTCATTGCAATGCTTGGGTGTGAGTAGTTACGGGGGAAGCCAAATAAGAGAGTATAGTTTTTCACCTGATTTTTACTTTTTTCGTATTGGTAATTTACAGTTTCCTCGAGTGGACGCCGAATTCTAGGGATGAAGATAACCACACTTACACGCGCAGGGCTGCAACCGCAATATAAATAAACGAAAATTACAGTTTTAAGATGCCACAATATCGGTTTGCACACTAGAATAATGAATATTAATTTTTTTTTCCAATTTGAATGTTCCAGCTCAATGATTGCAACAAAGTGAATATCAAAAATTGTTCGTATTGTCACACATTTTGTCAAAGGGCCAACGATAGTTTCGATAACTGTGAAAGGTATCGATATTTGTATTTTTTTCATCTCTGCAGCCGTAGTAAATGGTGTAATATGTGAGTAAATGCTGTGTAAAAACTGTAAAATGACAGTAAAAATGTTCATATAATCCATGCAAAATGTGTGTAAAAGTGTAGAATAGGTTTTTTTTTTAAATTCAATTTTTATTAGATAAGGAAAAAAACGAGAGAAAGAAAGATAAGAAAAGAGGGCTTACGGAATAAATAATAATACAATAGTAACAACATATGTACATATACAGTAGTTATAGGGGGAATAAGATAGGAAAATTGGTTGCCAGGAGCTCCGGCGGAACGACCGTCAGGTATTGCGTCGCAGGGTCCGGGCGGACATACTGTGCCCCACGTGTTCGCCGTCTGCTGGCTCCCTTATCCTCGCGTAGTTGGCGCATTACTATGCTGGCATAGTCACACACTGCGTCGAGTACTCCAGCATTACGCTCACGAATGATTCTTTGGTTTCTCTCTCGGTTTCGAACCTGGGACAGGTGAAGAGTATGTGTTCCGCAACCTCTGGGGATCCATCTCGGCAGGCAGGGCAATCTCCGTCACTCTCGTGCCCAAATCGGTGAAGGTATGTCTTGAAACAACCATGACCACTTAAGAGTTGCGTCAAGTAGAAATTTACATATCCATGCCTTCGCGTGCACCACTTTTCTACGCTTGAGATGAGAGCGTATGTCCATCTACCCTTTGTGGACTCGTTCCATCTTCGCTGCAATTCGGCCATTTTCTTCTGCCGCTCCCGACGTCGAATAGCCTCACTATTTGCTGTTGACTGAGTGGCTTTCCTTTGCTCGTACCAACAGGTCGATAGTTTGCTTGGATCCCCGCATGTAAGATTTGGTGTTGGCCGCCTTCGCCCAAAACTAGTGCTCCGTAGAGCATTGTTGCTTTAAGCACATTATGCGGTAGGAGCCGTCGCCCTTGTTTCGGACCCTTTGTATTGAGCATAATCCGGTTCAATGCTCTGCTTACTTCTGCCACTCTTATGCTCACTTGGTTTAGGTGCTCCCGGAAGCATAGGCGTGTATCCAGCATCACTCCCAGATACCGGATGGCTCTGAGGGACTCTACTCTGCATGCTCCTACATTTACTGCCGCCGTTTCCGTTTTTTTCCGACTGCTCAGCAGTCTTATGGTCGGCCAGTTGGAGCCCAACGGAGCTTAGCCACTCTTTTATTACCCTGATGGAGTCGTCGCACTTTCTTTCCACATCCTTCAGGTTTTTCGCAACGTCGTCGGCAAACCCATTCGCGCATGTGTCGTCTGGCAGCTGAAGCCGCAGGATCCTGTCATACATGACGTTTCATAGCAGCGGCCTCAGTACTGATCCTTGGGGGACGCCACCAGTTACTTCGTACCTCTTTGCTCCACTGTTTGTCTCTAGAGTAGCATCCGGTCCTGAAAATAGTCCAGGACCATGCGCATGAGCTGTCCTTCGACTCCAAAACTCCGTGCCCGTATGATGATGTCCCATTTGGCAGTGTTGAATGCGTTCCAACGTCACCACGATGCAGTATTTAGTGAAGAAGAAGTGTTTGTGTGTGAGAGGCGCATAGCCGTCCTTAATTTGAAAACTACAATTTTTTTAAATCAAAATCTCTTAAGCGGACTCCTGGAGATTTTGTGATGGGTATCAAAAATACTAGACATTTATAAAACCGAAATCTTCCGCATTATCCAGCCCTCAGCAGCGTCATCATATATGGTGCCGCCTCTGAAATAGATCCTGTCTGGGGCTAGAGATTGGGAGCACTGGCTATCACGTAGCCCGTGTGGAGTGGCCGCAGATTTAGATCATCCATACGGTTGACCATTTCGCGCAGCCATTCCGCATTGCACAACTCTTCATTGGTCCACTCCTGGGCTCTGGCACTCAGCGTTTCGCTGTCCATGAGCTCATCCGTCTCCTCGGTGTCATCACAGATTTTGTTGGTTGGGCGTAGCCGCATCTCAAAGTCCACGCTGGGAAAAATGTTGTGTATCGTTCGAGCGGAGGCATCGAGGGAGCCCACCGTCGCCATTACCTGGAGCTCCCTCAGGTAAGTCCGTCAAGGTGCGAGCCTTCGATCCCGCCGATATAAATAATGCAATCTACAGATTGAGTACGAATTTTCACGAATTTTCTCCCACGTCGAAGGAGACACAGGCTATAGAAGAAAGAGCAGTAGGAAAAGTCTTCCAGCGAAGAGCCAGCCATCTGTGCAGGGAGAAACGAAGGTTAAGCGCTCTGCAGATTGGTCGGTGGGGTAAAGAGTAAAACGCACCTTGAAGTTGCTTAGGGCATGCTTTCAAGTGGCGTCTTCTGGTGAAGATTGTATACTCTTCTCCTTTACTGACTAAAATAAATAGTTATCAAGTATTTCACACACACGTCTCCGCTGCATTGGGTGGAAAAAAAGTTCTATGTTCAAAAACCCAAAAAAGGTTCAAAGTACATGTGCTCTCAAAAATATTAATTTATTGTTAATATGGTAGCACACACATTTCTATTGTTGTAAATCTTATGACTTAGAACGGGGTACCGTTTGAGAAATGGAATTAAAAAATCATCAAAAAATACATTGGCAATGAGTCCTGCTTCGTTTCGTTTAGTGTTTTGTATGTTTTGGTGCATAAACATTTTTTTAAAATTGTGTGGAGATTGATTACTTCTAAACTTCGTCATCCAGAACTTGCCGGATTTGAAAATCCTCTAGATTCTCTTGTGGAATCAGTCGCAGTTTCATGTCGTTGGCCAAATGGAGAACCGCATAGAGGGCCACCGATGGGGACAGAGAATCTTTCATTTTGTCACTCAAGACATCAGGCAACGATCGGTAAACCTCCTGGAAGCTGGCGGTACCCTTCGCGTAGCTTTCTTCCTTTGGCACTGGGTGGGAGGGTATCGATGCCTCATCGACAGGACTCAGGAGCTGTTTCTGGATCAAAGAATGGCAGCATTTCTTGAGATTCTTCATGTCGATCACCTTGGAACGCTTCTCAAATGGCACAATTACTTTTGTGATCTGAAAAAGAACCAAATAAATGATATTTTAGACACCCTTGGGAATAGTATGTCCCTCAAAGACCCACCTGCCTTGGTGCATCCTTAAATTCGGTGGATATCTCCAAGATTGTATCCTCATCCTCATGGATGTTTTGGCTTTGATTGAGCATATCCTCACATGAATCCTCATTCATCATGTCCGTGGGTTCTTCAATGCCCTCTGCCGCCATTCGGTTCATGACAGGATCATCTGTGGTGAAATGTTCGTTGTCAAAAAGCTGTGTGTCGGAATCGTCGTGGTGGGAGCCCCCATCCATATCCGTATCATTGCCCAGTCCCTCAACCAGATCGGCTTCTCCAAACCTCTGGCTAACTTTTATACCCGGCGCCCGTGTGGGATTCACACCGAAGTCGTCCGCATTATCCAGCCCCTCAGCAGCGTCATCATATGTGGGGGCCGCCTCTGAAATAGATCCCGACTGTGGCTTGGGATTGGGAGCACTGGTTATCACGTAGCCCGTGTGGAGTGGCCGCAGATTTAGTTTGTCCATATGGTTGTACAGCTTAGGCAGCCATTCCGCATTGCACAACTCTTCATTGGTCCATTCCTTGGTGCCAGCACTCAGCGTTTCGCTGGCCATGAGCTCATCCGTCTCCTCGGTGTCATCACAGATTTTGTTGGTTGGGCGTAGCCGCATCTCAAAGTCCACGCTGGGCAGAATGTTGTGTATCATTCGAGCGGAGGCATCGAGGGAGCCCACCGTCGAATTGATCTTCCCCAATATCGCTTCCTGCATGGGCACCATGTCCAAACGCGCATTCAATGTTTCCTTGTTCTTTGTCACCGTTGATAAATTCCTTTTCTGGCGCTTGGGCTTAGGTGCCGCCTGCTGCTGTTGGTTGGGAGCCGCATCGGCATCTTCGCCATCACCTGAAGGTCCCTCAGGTAAGCCCTTCAAGGGGCGAGCATTCAAACCCGCCGATATACGCAATGCATCTTTGTAGATTGAGTCTACACGCAGGCCGTAGACCTTGGCCGAGGCCTCCAGCGAATAGCCAGCCATCTGTGAAGGGAGAAAAGTGGGTTAGGAGCTCTCCATATTGGTCGAAGGGATAAAACGCACCTTGAAATTGTTCAGCTGTTTGTGATGGCGATCCATTAGAGTGGCCAGCGAATCAATTAACGACGTATCCCAGGCAGTGTCTTTGCTCAGCTTATCGCAGTTGTACAGATCCACGCAGGAGCGTATCGTCTCGTTCTCCTCGATGGACTCGAGAGCTGAACTCTTGCGAGTGTCCTGCTGCACCAGCGGTGTGCGCCGGTGTGCCTCTTGCCGCTCGGCCTCGTCGTTTTTGCGGTAGCTGCCCACCGCAGATCGACGCAGAGGGGTCTCCGAGTGTGGCGACGTCATTGCAATGCTTGGGTGTGTGTAGTTACGGGGGGACGGCAAATAAGAGAGTATAGTTTTTCTCCTGATT